>NC_057800.1:401574150-401874150 GCF_018294505.1 Triticum aestivum | reverse complement strand
TGGGGTAATCGGCATCTTGGGGCTGTGGCTTCATCATGGTGAGCATCTCTCTCATATTTGGTTCAGGCCTTTGGAAGATACTCTGCAGTTCATCGCGATGACGCTGACAACCAGGCTCATAAAACTCGCCTGGAGTGGGAAGGGAAGTAAGCTCAATGATGTCTTGAGCTTTGGCTTCATGATGTATATCTCCTGACATCCACTCAAGGACCCATGTCTTCGGATCCCTGTTGTAGCCACGAATGTGAAGAGTGGCATAGAACTGCAGCAGAGGCTCTTCATTCCAGTGCTCCTTGTTAGTAACGAATGGGAGAAGACCAACCTCCCTAAAATAGTCAAGGGCTTCTTCAAGACAGGGTAGCTCAGCAATAGCTTCACAATCAAGGCACATGTGTGGAAATATTTGCCCCTGATTGTATAGAATGCAAGAGTAGTAGCTGCGCTGCTGATAGCTCCAAAATCGATCGGATGAGATCTTTGGCTTCAAGTATGGATTCTTGGCACTATCAAAGAATGTATTGTGTGCCTTGAAGCTTTCACATTGAACGATTCTGGGGATGTGGCAGCACCTGGAAGCCTTGGCAGCCTGGGCTTTGGCTTCTGAACTTGTGGCCTCTGCTCCACAGGATAGTCATATTGAGGTCCAGGAGCAGTGGGAGGCACCATAACGGGCCATCGAACTGTGACAAGTTCACCATGATTATAGGCTTGTTCAATGGTATGAGGCCTTGGAGGGGGAACTGGGGCTTCAATATCCACAGTGGCTTCAGGTGCCACATTGTCTTTGGGCGCCACATTATCTTCAGGCGCCACATGGTCTTCAGCCATGACAGTATCATTGGCTTCAGCATCATTGTTTGTAGCCGCCTCAGTAGTTTCAACCTCCATCTGTTCAATAACAGGAGGGTCGGGCACATACTCATTCTCCTCAAGAATGACTGGTTCAGTAGGAGGGGGTGTAGCAACTCTTTCTTCTTCTCTTGGTTCTTCTTTTTCTTCATCGGCTGGTGCAGCCGGAATGTCTTCAGCAGCTTTAGCTTCAAACTTGGAGACATTCACAGTTGGGGTGGCTTCAGGAAACACTTGACGTGCTACTGAGCTTTATTGCACTTCCCTTTCTGAAATGCTCGACATGGTGACTTGTGGCCTGGGGCCTTTGCGAAGCCTGCGAAAAGCGGGCGACGCCTATGGTGACGGAGATATCTATACCATGTAGCTATCATCGTCAAGCACTACAGTGGTGACTTGAGGTGTTGGAGTTCTGGGTGTGTCTTCATGAATGGGGGTGTCTTGTTGAGGGCAATCCACCCATGAATCATCCTGGGCAATTGGCGTCAATGGACGGCCAATGCTAATGAGTTCGTTGTTCGTAAGAATGGGCGATGATACCACTTGATGATCGAGTTGAGGAAGGACTTCATCATCCTCAGCATTGTCTTCACGATCAATGTCTTCAGCTGTGGTGGGGTCAACAGCTAGAACTTCTTCATCTTCAGGAGCGTCTGTGAAAGCAGGCTCATGAATCACTAGGCGACGCTCTTGGTTGGTGGAGGCTGGTCGAGCAACAGAAATGGGCTCAACCACAAGGGGCTTAGAGGCCGCAACATGCTCTTTCTTTGAAGACTTTGTCTTCAGCTTCTTCTTGGATGGGGTCTCATCAAAAGTGTTCTTGTGCTTGTGCTTCCTGGCATCAGCTTCAGCTGCCCTCATCTTCTTTAGTTCTGAAGCTGCTGAGGGGACCTTGGGCTTCGAGCCTATCATGCTGGCAGGGAAGACATTGCGAGGTTCTTCCGGCCTTGATGCTTCAGTTCAGGCCGCAACAGACTTCTTTGTTGGCTTGGCAACCATTCTTGGGTCGATGCCAGGACGGCCAAGAGCTTTGCGCTTCTCAGCCTCATTGTGTGCTTGAACACACTTCTGCGCAAAGTACTTCATGCGCTCTCTTGAACCTTTAGCTTCTTCACGCTTCTTGTGAAATTGCTCCTTGAGCTCATGCAACATCTTCTTGAAGATCTGAACATCTTCCACGCTGAGCTTGGCCATGTTCTTCTTGAAGTGAGCCTTCTCATAGTCAATTTTGTTCTTCAGCTCAAAAATCTTCTGAGTCACGGCCATCACATTTGCAATAGCTCCATGGAATGTGACGCTGATATCCACAGGAAGTTGAAGATCATCGATGCTTATGCTCTGGTCATCGAACCACTCATCAATGAAGTTGTTCAGAATATCCACATCAAAGAGGGGCAGATCGTTGAAGATCTCCGCCTCTTGCTTGCTCTTTATCTGCTGCTCAAGGGCATCACTAAGATCTTCATCACTGGACAGATCAATGGTGTCTTCTTCGTTCCTGAGAACGGCAGCTGGAGTCAGTTCATGCCCGGAAATCTTCTTGGGCTTCTTGGTTTTCTTTGTCTTCTCGGCCTTCTTTGAGACATGAGACATGTCTTCCGACTACACACTGGCTTCAGGAGGTGCAGTGGACAATGGCTTCACACATGAAGCTTTTGGTGAGGCAGGGGGCTTTGAAGCCTTCGAATTCTTCTTCTTCTGCGGCTTTGGTGGTGCTGGCGCATCTTCTGAGTCCGCGTCATCAGTAGAGTGCTCCACTATAGCCCCCTGTACAACTATGTGAGTGAGAAGGCCATCGAGGTTGTAGAAGGGGCCGATGACATTTGGATTGGCATCACGAGTGCCATTAGCCCTTGGAGCAGATGGACCAGGTTTGAAGTCGAGTCCCAGGTCCTTCTTGTTCTTGACAGCAAACTCCTTGGCAAATTGATAATTCCGCTTGAACAGATTGTCTTCACGACACCATAACAAGGATGATGGGTCGGCATTCTCTGGTTGTGGCCCTCGGAACATGCAAGGGTAGAAGCCTTGAGCAATGGCTTCAGACTTGGACTTGGGCTGCAGATTTCTGTATAGAATATCTCCCCAGGGGCCCTTGATGGCGTTCTTTTCAGCATATTCAGCAGTCACAAATCTGTACATGAACCATTGCTCTGCCCAATATATCTGAATCCATTGGATTCGGGTCTTGCGCTCGCCATAGCTCTCCTCGGGATCTGACTTGTATCGCTCAAATAGATTTGGAGGCAAATCCTTGGCTGTATCTCCACGGTGCTGCCTGTCGCCCTTTCTAGCTGGTTTCTCTGTTGCCATTGTATTCAGATTAAAAGGCTTCAAGACAGTGAATGGCTTCCTCTTGCTTGTCAGACATGAACTGGCTTCAGGTGAGTGAATATGACACTGTAAGAACTCTGCAAATGAATGCAGACTATGGGAATCAAGGGATTCTCCCACGGACACGTACCTGTGAGAGCATTAGAGATGCGAGGGAAGGGGAAGATGTAATATGCATTCTCAGAAGATTTTGAAGATAAATCAGTTTGAAGACATTGACCTCATAGCGCGAAGACATTCACTTATTTGGAGAGAGTCGTTTCCAGATTTGTACAAATCCGTGAATAAGTACAAGTGAGGAATCTAACTAGTTATGAAGCATAAGTGAATATACTTGGCATGATATGAGATGCAGAAAAGGATGGATCCATATTTGGAAGTGAAGAAACCACTTCTGGTTGAAGTGGATAGATCTGACAGATCTAGAAGACAATAAAAAGTAAGATTTAATTACCGCTTGACGAACTGCTAGACGAGGTGGAGAGAGAGGCCGAGCAGTTCAATCTCCCACGCCCTAACTTGGTGGCAGAAGACACCTATGGCGATGGCGGAGAGGACGAGGTCCACGGCCGGCGTGAGGACGGCGTCGAAGAAGTCGCAACAGCTAAGCGCTTCGTCTCCGGCGTCGACACAAGCTAGTAGAGGTGCTAGGGTTTGTGCGAGGTGGAGAGGTGGAAGGAGAGATAATGATCACGGTGAGTTGTGTATTTATAAGGACATGGATAGCACAGCGCAATTACGCAGGTGCCCCTGGAGGTTCACATCTGAGGTACACGTGGCATGCATGAAACTTATTGAAAGTTGTTCCACGTTCCCACACACGCCTGGATTGTCGAGTGGTCATTCTGGCTTCTCCGGTATGCAAAAAAAGACATGGCATTAAAAACAGATTTAAATGTTTGTCACTTTGTCTTCTGGTAACAAGGACTCAGAGAAGACAAACGACAAGTTTCAATAGAATGCATATGATTTGGATAGATAGAATTTGAGGTAGAAGCACAGAAGAGGTTAGGGTCCAATCACATTCACTTAGATCAATAAAAATTCAACCATGAAGACATAGCTATAAGTGAATGCTGTAGAGGACAGAACACGAATACATATATCGGACCAACTCAACATTGCGAAGATAAACCTGAAGTCAAATCAGTGTTGAAGATAAACCAAATGTGAAGACTATGCAATTTTGACGCCACATGAAACACTTCGAAAAGATTATGGTGGTGGCGTTACCCACCATATAGGAAGTTTTAGACCCAGACACGGCACACAATTATCGTGGTGCTCCAAAGTCAAATTCCGCATTAATGTATTCACACTTAGAGTGTATGTCTTCATTGATTTGAAGATATATGTTACTTTGTGTGTTGCACATCTAAGTCATCAACATGCATAAGCGTTAGGATGTGTGTCCAATTACATATTTGAGGATCCCAAGATATTTAGCTCACACCGCAACTTGCAAAACCTTTTCTCGTCCAAGGGCTTTGTGAAGATATCTGTCAATTGCTCTTCAGTGTTGATGTGAATGATATCAATATCTTCCTTCATGACATGATCTTTGAGAAAATGATGACAGATCTGAATGTGCTTTGTCTTTGAATGTTGAACTGGGTTATTGACAAGCTTGCTGGCTCTTTCATTGTCGTAGTAGAATGGCACATGCTTCAGGTGGATGCCATATTCCTTGAGAGTTTGCTTCATCCACGAAAGCTGAGCGCAGCAAGATCCAGCAGCAATGTATTCAGATCCAGCAGCGGAGAGAGATACACAGTTCTGCTTCTTTGAAGACCAACAGACAAGAGATCGTCCAAGAAAGTGACATGTGCTTGATGTGGACTTGCAATCAACCTTGTCACCAGCATAATCAGTATCTGAGAATCCAACTAGATCAAACTCTGAGCCCTTTGGATACCATAATCCTAGTGTTGGGGTGTAAGCCAAATATCGAAGAATTCGCTTCACAGCTAAGTGATGCGACTCCTTTGGTGCCGCCTGGAATCGGGCACACATGCAAATGCTAAGCTGTAACGCCCTCGATGCGGCTATATCTCCCATGTGTCGAAGCACGACTTAGAGGCATAACCGCATTGAAAGCAATGTCGCAAGTGAGGTAATCTTCGCAAACAACCCATGTAATACAATAAGGGAAAAGATACATAGTTGGCTTACAATCGCCACTTCACACAATACATGAATAAAGCATTACATCAACCAGATACAATCAGGGCCCGACTACGGAGCCAAAATAAAAGAAGACTACCCCAAATGCTACACAGATCCGCGATCGTCCCGACTGGGCTCCACTACTGATCAACTAGAACGAAACAACACAAAGGACAAGATCTTCATTGAGCTCCTCCTGAGCTTGGTTGCGTCACCTGCATGGTCTCATCGGCACCTGCAAGCTGGTTTTGGAAGTATCTGTGAGTCACGGGGACTCAGCAATCTCGCACCCTCGCGATCAAGACTATTTAAACTTATGGGTAAGGTAAAGGTATGAGGTGGAGCTGCAGCAAGCGACTAGCCTATATGGTGGCTCACATACGCAAATGAGAGCGAGAAGAGAAGGCAAAGCACGGTCGATAAAAGTATGATCAAGAAGTGATCCTAAAACAACCTACGTCAAGCATAACTCCAACACCGTGTTCACTTCCCGGACTCCGCCGGAAAGAGACCATCACGGTAACACACGCGGTTGATATATTTTAATTAAGGTCAACTTCAGGTTTTCTACAACCGAACATTAACAAATTCCCATCTGCCCATAACCACGGGCACGGCTTTCGAAAGTTCAAAACCTTGCAGGGGTGTCCCAACTTAGCCCATGACAAGCTCTCATGGTCAACGAAGGAATAGACCTCCTCCCGAGACATTCCGATTAGACTGGGTATCCCGGTTCTACAAGACATCCTCGACAATGGTAAAACAAGTCCAGCAAGACCGCCCAATGCGCCGACCTCCTGATAGGAGCTGCACATATCTCGTTCTCAGGGCAACACCGGATGAACACTACGTACAGCTAAAACCAGCCCTCAAGTTTCCCCGAGGTGGCTGGCTCTAGTTTGGACCAACACTTAGACAAGCACTGGCCCGGGGGGGGGGGGGGGTTAAAATAATGATGACCCTCGGGATGCGCGAATCCGAAGGGAAAAAGGCTAGGTGGCGAATGGTAAAACCAAGGTTGGGCCTTGCTGGAGGAGTTTTATTCAAAGCGAACTGTCAAGGGGTTCCCATTATTACCCAACCGCGTAAGGAACGCAAAATCCGGGAACATAACACCGATATGACGGGAACTAGGGCGGCAAGAGTGGAACAAAACACCAGGCATAAGGCTGAGCCTTCCACCCTTTACCAAGTATATATATTCATTAATTAAATAAGATATACTGTGATATCCCAACAAGTAAACATGTTCCAACAAGGAACAACATCTCCATGTTCCAACAAGGAACAAACTTCAATCTTCACCTGCAACTAACAACACTATAAGAGGGGCTGAGCAAAGCGGTAACATAGCCAAACAACGGTTTGCTAGGACAAGGTGGGTTAGAGGCTTGGTTCAACAATATGGGAGGCATGATAAGCAAGTGGTAGGTATCGCAGCATAGGCATAGCAAAAGAGCGAGCAACTAAGCAAGCAAAGATAGAAGTGATTTCGAGGGTATGGTCATCTTGCCTGAAATCCCGCAAGGAGGAAGAACGAGTCCATGAAGAAGACAAATGGATGTAGACGAACGGGTCCTCACAAACGCGACGTTATCGGAACCAACCCGAAGAAGCAACACCGGAAAGAAGCACACAACATAGTAAACAACCAACACATGAACAAGGTATGATATGTGGGATGCGGTATGCGATGCATATGCATGATTTGCAAGGGTAGACGAACGGGTCCTCACAAACGCGACGTTATCGGAACCAACCCGAATAAGCAACACCAGAAAGAAGCACACAACATAGTAAACAACCAACACATGAACATGGTATGATATGTGGGATGCGGTATGCGATGCATATGCATGATTTGCAAGGGAATTAATGAACCTGGACTCAACTTGGAAATCCAAGTGTGCCACTAGAAAGGTGAGATTAAATCGCTTGAAAACGATATAAAGATCACCGGAATCGGAGTTATGGTTTGGAAATGGCGAGCGATTCAAATATGGCACCGGTCTGTGATAAACAGCAAGAGGCCATCTAAATGCAACAAGATGGACATTCTAAAGCAGTCAATCATGGCAACAAAATACATGGCAGGGATCCATTCATGATGCTTAACAAAAGATGAACACTGAGCTACGGCCAATTCATCCACTAACAGGTTCAAACAAGCATGGCAAAATGCAAAAGGTAAACAGGTTTCAGACTTAGTGAAATTAACACTTGCCTGGAATTTCAGATCAGATAGCACTCTTTGGAGCATGAAAACTATATGCTACAGGACCTGAACATGGCAAAGTAAAGCATGGCATGGAGCTACTCAAAGATCTTAACAAAAGTCCCTTAGTGACCTTGAGCCAAAAGGGTTCATAAAATACATTTGCAAGCATGTGAACATGGCAAAAACATAATCAGATTACAGACTTAGTGAAAACTGGAGCATGCTGAAACAAATATCAAGTAGGCATGTTAACAAGCTCGATGCACTCACTACAGAGCAAGGCATGACAACCTAAGCATACACCCATCAAGAATACGCAAAATACCAGCTAGACATGGCAAGAACAATAACATGGCATGCACGGATCAACTACAACATCCTCGGCAAAATCGCTAACAAGTAGACAATCTGTCCAGATTCACGAAATAGCAGAAGTAGAGCTCGATTGACTCAAGCTAGGGTGCTCCATAATTGCAAACAAAGACATGGATGGATAGAGCACTACAATATTAACAAAACATCCTTACTGATCATCCTCAAAAGAGGCACGGATCACTAGGAAACAACATGAACATATGGCATATTGAGATAAACAGTTCAAGGACTTAGTGGAAACGCTAAGTCCCTGAAATCAGCATTAACAAATGCCTCACTTTGCAAGCTTGTGCTAGTCACCACACACATCACAAAAATACATGGGTTGCACCTCTGGATAGATGGAAAAAACATATAACAAAACACATGTAGAGCTCATGGGCATATCATGCACACAATAATCATGGCAAAAATGACAAATATCTAATTGGAGCAGCAGATCTGACAATTAACTCAAATAGCACTCTTCCAACAGCATTTCGGGCATCAAGATGAACTCAAATGAAAATGATGCCATGAGATGAAATGATGTACTCTCTGAGACGAACACTTTGATATGCTATATGCGCAAAATGGAGTTACGGGTGCAAAGTTGTGACATGATGAAGATTGCAAAATGCTTAGGGTTTGGAGGGGAAAAGTCAACCGTCAGGTGGATCCAGATCTGGATCTCGCCGGAGCACGGAGATCGAGGATGGACGGGAATGGCACCATGGTGGTCGGAGCAGCGAGGATGGCCGGAGCGGTGCGACGGCTCGCCGAAGAGGAAGCGGGGGCGCCGGATCCGGGGTCTTCGGGACCCAGGGCGACGCGGGCGGCTGTGCGCGGCGTGCGGCAGAGGCGTGGCCAGGTCGTCACCGGCGAGAGAGGCCGGGCACCGGCGCGCGGGGTGACGGCCGCGGCGACGCTGGAGAGGCGGCGGCGGAGCCGCGTAGGACGGCGGAGCCGCGTAGGACGGCGGGCGGGCGGCACAAGAGCTCGGGAGCCAGGCGGCGGCGGTGCGGGTCAGGCGGGCCGGATCTGGGCCCGCAGGGCGTGGCATGGTGGAGGCGGCGGCTGAGGCCAGGTGGCGGCCTGGGAGTGGCCGGGCGCGGCGGCGGGATCATGTCCGGCCCCGGGACGGACATGTCCGGCGGGCGAGAGGGAATTTTTAGGGTTTCATCCGCAAATTTGGACGGGGAGGACATATTTATAGGTAGAGGGAGCTAGGAGAGTCCAAAAGAGGTGCGGTTTTCGGCCACGCGATCGTGATCGAACGCTCTAGATGATGGAGAGGGTTTTGGTGGGTTTTGGGCCACTTTGGAGGGGTGTTGGGCTGCAACACACACGAGGCCTTTTCGGTCCCTCGGTGAACCGTTGGAGTATCAAACGAAGTCCAAATGGCACGGAACTTGACAGGCAGTCTACCGGTAGTAAACCAAGGCCGCTTGGCAAGACTCGGTCCAATCCAGAAATGTTTAGTCCCCACACATGAAAGAAAGGTAGAAATGACCACCGGAGGAGATAGGAGCGCCGGAATGCAAAACGGACAACGGGGAAAATGCTTGGATGCATGAGATGAACATGTATGCAAATGAAATGCACATGATGAAATGATATGCAATGCATGACACGCAAGCAATGACAAGACAACAACAGCGAATAACTGGACGACACCTAGCACATCGGTCTCGGGGCGTTACATAAGCTTTATATCTGGCCTAGATGCACATAAATAGAGTAAAGAACCAATCATGGAGCGATATACCTTTTGATCAAACTCTTTACCATTGTCTTCAGGACCCATATGACTTTTGGTTGGCATTGGCGTCGTGTATCCTTTGTAGTCTTGCATTCCAAACTTCTTTAGGTAATCTTTGAGGAATTTCTCTTGTGATATGAAAATGTTGTTACTCTGCTAACGGATTTGAAGACCTAGGAAGAATTTCAGCTCACCCATCATATACATCTGATATTGCTCTTGCATCATGTGTCCAAACTCATCACTATATCTCTTGTTGGTGCAGCCGAAGATAATGTCATCCACGTAGATTTGGTACACAAACAGTTCTCCATCATATGTCTTCATGAAGAGTGTAGGATCCAGTGAACCAGGTTTGAAGCCTTTGCTCTTCAAGAAGTCCTTGAGTGTGTCATACCAAGCACGAGGGGCTTGTTTGAGGCCATAAAGTGCCTTGTTGAGCTTGTATACCATATCAGGATGTTTTGGATCTTCAAAGCCAGGTGGTTGTGCAACATACACTTCTTCTTCAATCTTGCCATTGAGGAAAGCACTCTTCACATCCATTTGGTACAGGAGGATGTTATGATGGTTGGCATAGGCTAGCAGTATGCGAATGGCTTCAAGCCTAGCCACCGGAGCAAATGTTTCATCAAAGTCAATCCCTTCAACTTGAGTGTATCCTTGAGCAACGAGACAAGCCTTATTTCTAACCAGTTGACCATGCTCATCTTGTTTATTGTGATAGATCCATTTGGTGCCTATGATATTGTGCTTGCGAGGATCAGGGCGCTTAACCAATTCCCACACATTGTTCAGCTCGAACTGTTGAAGCTCTTCTTGCATAGCTTTAATCCATTCAGGTCCCATGAAGGCTTCAACAACTTTCTTGGGTTCAGATATAGAGACAAATGCAAAGTGCCCACAGAAATTTGCTAGTTGTGTTGCTCTTGAACGAGTGAGTGGACCAGGTGCATTGATGCTATCGATTATCTTCTCAATCTGCACTTCATTTGCAACACGAGGATGAACTGGACAAAGACTTTGCTCTTGCTAATCATTGTCTTCATTATCGACATTGACTTCAGGCTGAGAAGTGTCTTCGGGTTGATTAGGTGCAGAAATGATGAGTTCTTCTTCAGCCTAAGCCTCTGAAGGTATGATTTCTCCAGTACCCATAAGCTTGATGGATTCACTTGGTGAGACTTCATCTAGCACATTTGGCAGGTGCTCTCTTTGCGAGCCATTAGTTTCATCGAACTGCACATCCATAGTTTCAACCACTTTATAGTGAAAGAGGTTGAAGACTCTGTAGGAGTGTGAATCCTTTCCGTAACCAAGCATAAAACCTTCATGTGCTTTTGGTGCAAATTTGGAAGTGTGATGTGGATCCTTGATCCAGCACCTAGCACCAAATACTCTGAAGTAACTGATGATTCGCTTCTTACCAGTTAGGAGCTCATAGGACGTCTTCTTTAGAAGCTTGTGAAGATAAACACGGTTGATGACGTGGCATGCAGTATCCATGGCTTCAGGCCAGAACTTCCTTGGAGTCTTGTACTCATCTAGCATCGTCCGGGCCATCTCAATGAGAGTTGTGTTCTTGCACTCCACGATGCCATTCTGCTGAGGTGTGTATGGAGCTGAGAACTAATGAGTGATGCCCAATGTATCAAGATAAGTGTCGAGGCCGATGTTCTTGAACTCTGTGCTGTTGTCACTTCTGATGTGCTTGATCTTGATGCCATAGTTCGTCATGGCATGATTGGCAAATCGTCCGAAGACATCCTGCACTTCATTCTTGTAGAGGATTATATGCACCCATGTGTATCTTGAGTAATCATCTACAATGATGAAGCCATAGAGGCAAGCAGTGGTAGTAAGAGTAGAGTAGTGAGTAGGGCCAAATAATTCCATGTGAAGCATCTCGAAGGGACAAGATGTCGTCATGATTGTCTTCGAGGGATGCTTGGCCCTAGTCATCTTTCCAGCTTCGCACGCACCACACAGATGATCTTTCTTGAACTTGACGCCCTCGATGCCTACGACATGCTTCTTCTTCGCGAGAGTGTACAAGTTCCTCATGCCCGCATGCCCTAGCCTCCGATGCCAGAGCCAGCACTCTGAAGCTTTTGCTAGAAGACATACCACCAACTATGGTCCTGCTGAGAAATCTACCATGTACAAATCATCTTTTCGATAACCTTCAAAGACTAGAGATTTGTCAGATTCCATAAGCACAAGGCAATGATATTTTCCAAATATCACAACCATGTTCACACCACAAAGCATTGAGACAGACATTAAGTTGAAACCAAGGGATTCAACAAGCATCACTTTATCCATGTGCTGATCCTTTGAGATTGCAACTCTACCTAGACCCAATACCTTGCTTTTACCAGTTCTAGCAAATGTGATGTGACTCTTGTTAGATGGACATAAGGTTGAGTTCATGAGAAGACTTCGATCACCAGTCATGTGGTTAGTGCATCCACTGTCCATAATTCACTCAGAAGCCTTTGGTACCGTACCCTATAGTGCAGTTAGGGGGATAGGCTTCACCAAGGGAAATGTGAAGCATAAGCATTTGACAAACAAGCATATTATCAAAGTTCAGATCCTGGTTAGGGTAGATAGGATGATTGTCAAGGAATCCAGGAACAAAATACATAGTAATACCATTTGGGCATTTTATCTTGCGCCCTACAAGATGTTTTAGGTCCCCATCATAAGCATCAGACGCCTTTGATTTTTGGCTAGAGATCTTTCCCTGCAAAAGAGAGTTAATTCTTCTTAACCACCCACATCTTCAGGGGTGGCTTAGAAGAAATGAGTCTAAGTGCAACATCTGAGAACTCCGGCTTTGGAGCCCTAGCAAATAGCCTTGCAGGAGGAGAATAATACTCATAAGAATAAGCATAATAGTTCTTGGTCTTATGAACATAGCGGTTTGATGAAACACGCTCATATTCATAAGTCTGAGTGTGTTTTCCCTGCAAAACATTAGCGTTAGGGTGACTCTAGTGAGTGCTCTGTCTGTATGAAGCCTTTGGTCTGGGATTTGTCTTCTTCCCAGGTGGTGTCATGATGACATTCACCTGAAGATTCTCGAAACAACTCTTGGGCACCCAGATCTTCTTCAAAGGGGGTCCATTCCTGCTGTTAGTACCAATATACCTGGCAAACAATTCACCATTCTGATTCTTAAACAATTTATAGTTTGCATCAAAGGATTCATCAATGATAATAGGGTTAGCACAAGTGAAGCCGGATAAGGTAGATGGATCCACTAAAGGTGCAGCAACCCATGTGGTTTTGGGGTACTTCTCAGGCTTCCAGTAGGAACCATCAACGTTCATTTTCCTCTCAAACCCAACACTCTCTTTCCTAGGGTTTCGGTTCAGAATATGTTTCTTGAGGACATTGCATAGTGTCTGATGCCCTTTGAGGCTTTTGTAAATCCCTATTTCAAGCAATGTCTTCAACCTGGCATTCTCATCGGCAATGGTAGTGGTATCCTCGGAAGAGGGGTTAGTTTCCACATCAGCAGTTGAAGAGATAGCAATAGAAGTAGCAGTAGAACATCTAGCAACAGAAGCAGTATTATCATGCTCAAGACATTTTAAACATGGGGGCTCAAAGTCTTCCTAAGCGGAACTGATCTGTTGAGTGCGGAGTGACTCGTTCTCCTTTTGAAGATCTTCATGAGCCGATCTCAAGTTCTCAAGCTCTTGCTTCCTTTGAAGATAATCATAGGGGAGCTTTTCATGAGTAGTTGAGAGCGTTTCATGACAACTTTCAAGTTCCTCATATTTAACGTGAAGATTTTTAATGTCTTCAATTAAGGACTGAGTTCGAGTCATTTCCACATCCAACAGGTCATCGCTTTTGTCTAGCAACTTTTGAGTATGTTCCTTAGCATTTTGTTGTTCTGTTGCAATTTTAGCAAGTGTTTTGTAGCTAGGTTAGATTCACATTTAGAGTCATCTTCATTTGAAGTTTGAAAGTAAGCATCGCGTAAGTTTACCTTGGCACCACGTGCCATGAAGCAGTAGGTGGGAGACGATGGCTCAGGTTCGAGAGTCATTGTTTTGAGAGACCCTTGAATTTGAGGAACCATGGGTCTTGACATGTTCAATGACCTTCATAGACGTCAGAGATCTGGTCCCATATAAGCTTTGCATTGCATAGATGCATGACGCGCCTGAACTCGTCTCTCGATAGACAGGAGCATATAACAACCATCGCCTTTGTATCCAGAAAGGTGTAGTTCTGAATATTATCAACACGCGCCATCTTGCATAAGTCGGTGAGACCAATCTCTGTGACGGTCCAAAGCTCACTGTCCATAGCTAGAAGGCGCTTCCTCATCATAGCCTTCCATCGGGGATAATCATGACCATCGAAAATGGGGCACACAGCGAAGACTTTGATTATCCCTACAGTTGACATCGCTAAAACTCCAGGTGGTTAAACCGAATCACACAGAATAAGGGAGCACCTTGCTCTGATACCAATTGAAAGTGCTAGTTATCGACTAAGAGGGGGGTGAATAGGCGATTTTTATGAAAGTCTTCAAAACACGGAGTGTTTGAAGACAAATAGAAGAATTGAACCTATTGATATGCAGCAGAAGATAGACTACATTAGACAAGCCATAGTCAAGTAAGCAATGAAGTGAAAGCACGAAGACTATCAGCAGCTAGGTAGTGTGGATCAGGATGGAAGATAGTATGAATCCAAACATTAAACAGTCTTCACTCAGTGAAGTCAATCAGATCATACAGGCAAGCAATGACTTCACGAAGACAAACTATAAAGTAAATGGAAGTGAAGGATAGAACCAGTAGCTCGATGAATACAAGGATTTGGTAGACCAGTTCCGGTTGTTGTGACAACTGTATGTCTAATTAGGGAGCCCGAGATTCAACTTAGAAGACCACATCTTCACCTTTTCCCCTTGAGCTAAGGACACACAGTCCTCGCCCAATCACTCTGGTAAGTCTTCAAGGTAGACTTCCAAACCTTCACAAAGTTCGTTCACCGGCGATGTACAATGACTCTTGGATGCTCAGAACGCGACGCCTAACCGACTGGAGGATTCACAGTCCTCAAGTGTAACAAGTCTTCAGGTCACGCAGACAGAAAGACTTCAGTGATGCCTAACACTCTATGGCTCTGGGTGTTTTGGGCTTTGTCCTCGCAAGGATCTCTCTCTCAAATGCTTTGGAGGTTGGTTGCTCTCAAACGACAAAAGCCGTGCACTAAGTTTGAGCAACCACAAATTTATGGTGTAGGGGGTGGGCTATTTATAGCCAGGAGGCAACCCGGCCTGATTTGTCCAAAATGACCCTGGGTCACTAAGGAACTGACACGTGTCCAACGGTCAGATTTCAAACACACGCGGCAGCTTGACTTGGGCTACAAGTAAAGCTGACTTATCCAACTCTGGATAAGATTTGCTCTCATTGTCTTCACTCAAAGACATAGGGGTGGTTCCTATGACTCAACAAAGAAGAAAAGGAAACTAAGAAAGAACTATGTCTTCGTACTCCATAGTCTTCATACGATGTCTTCTCATGTCATAGTCTTCAATGTGAATCTTTTTTCACAGACCACCATTGTCTTCAATGTCTTCACACATTTTTAGGGGTCATCTGTGGTAGGTAAACCGAATCAATATGGGACTACTACCTGTGTTATCCTGCAATTATCACAAACACATTAGTCCCTCAACCAAGTTTGTCGTCAATACTCCACAACCAACTAGGGGTGGCACTAGATGCACTTACAGTCTCCAACGTATCTATAATTTTTGATTGTTCCATGCTATTATATTATCTGTTTTGGATGTTTAATGGGCTTTAATATGCACTTTTTTATTATTTTTGGGACTAACCTATTAACCGGAGGCCCAGTGCTAGTTTCTATTTTTTTCCTATTTTAGTGTTTCGCAAAAAAGGAATATCAAACGGAACGAAACCTTCGCGAGGATCTTTCTTGGAACAAACGCAAACCAGGATACTTGGAACCCCGCGAAGCTCCCATGAGGCAGGGGGCGCACCTAGGTGGTAGGCGCGCCCCCACCCTCGTGGGCCCCACGGAGCTCCACTGACGTGCTTATTTCGCCTATATATACTCTTATACCCCCAAAACATCCAGGAGGGCCACGAAACCACTTCTCCACCGCCGCAACCTCTTGTACCCGTGAGATCCCTTCTGGGGACCTTTTCCGGTGATCTGTCGGAGGGGGAATCGATCACGGAGGGCTTCTACATCAACACCATAGCCTCTCTGATGATGTGTGAGTAGTTTAACATAGACCTTCGGGTCCATAGTTATTAGCTAGATGGCTTCTTCTCTCTCTTTGGTTCTCAATACAAAGTTCTCCTCGATGTTCTTGGAGATCTATTCGATTCTTTTGCGGCGTGTTTGCCGAGATCCGATGAATTGTGGATTTATGATCAAGTTTATCTATGAACAATATTTGGTTCTTCTCTGAATTCTTATATGCATGATTTGATATCTTTGGAAGTCTCTTCGAATTATGGGTTTAGTTTGGCCTACTAGATTGATCTTTCTTGCAATGGGAGAAGTGCTTAGCTTTGGGTTCAATCTTGCGGTGTCCTTTCCCAGTGACAGTAGGGGCAGCAAGGCACATATTGTATTGTTGCCATCGAGGATAAAAAGATGAGATTTATATCATATTGCTTGAGTTTATCCCTCTACATCATGTCATCTTGCCTAAAGCATTACTCTGTTCTTATGAACTTAATACTCTAGATGCATGCTGGATAGCGGTTGATGTGCGGAGTAATAGTAGTAGATGCAGAATCGTTTCGGTCTACTTAACACGGATGTGATGCCTATGTTCATGATCATGCCTAGATATTCTCATAACTATGCGCTTTTCTAACAATTGCTCGGCTGTAATTTGTTCACCCACCATAATACTTGCTATCATGAGAGAATCCACTAGTAAAACCTATGGCCCCCGGGTCGATTTTATATCATATAAGTTTCCGATCTACGATTCTAGTTTACTATTTATTTTATTTTGCAATATTTACTTTTCAATCTATACAACAAAAATACTAAAAATATTTATCTTATTATCTTTATCAGATCTCACTTTTGCAAGTGGCCATGAAGGGATTGACAAGCCCTTTATCACGTTGGTTGCAAGGTTCTTGATTGTTTGTGCAGGTACTAGGCGACTTGCGTGTTGTCTCCTACTGGATTGATACCTTGGTTCTCAAAAACTAAGGGAAATACTTACGCTACTTTGCTGCATCACCCTTCCTCTTCAAGGGAAAACCAACGCATGCTTAAGAGGTAGCAAGAAGGATTTTGAGCGCCGTTGCCGGGGAGATCTACGCTCAAGTCAAGACATACCAAGTACCCATCACAAACTCTTCTCCCTCGCATTACATTATTTTCCATTTGCCTCTCGTTTTCCTCTCCCCCACTTCACCTTTGCCATTTTATTCGCCCCTTTTCCGTTCACCTCTTTTTCGCTCGCTTCTTGTGTGATTGTGTGTTGGATTGATTGCTTGTCACTATGGCTCAAGATAATACTAAATTATGTGACTTTTCCAATACCAACAACAATGATTTTATTAGCACTCCGATTGCTCCTATTACCGATGTTGAATCTTGTGAAATTAATGCTACTTTGTTGAATCTTGTCATGAAAGATCAATTTTCTTGCCTTCCTAGTGAAGATGCCGCTACCCATCTAAACAACTTTGTTGATTTGTGTGATATGCAAAAGAAAAAAATGTGGATAATGATGTTGTTAAATGAAGATATTTCCATTTTCTCTTAGAGATCGTGCTAAAACTTGGTTCTCTTCTTTGCCTAAAAATAGTATTGATTCATGGAATAAGTGCGAAGATGCTTTTATCTCTAAGTATTTTCCTCCTGCTAAGATCACCTCTCTTAGAAATGATATTATGAATTTTAAGAAACTTTATCATGAACATGTTGCACAAGCTTGGGAGAGGATGAAATTAATGATACGTAATTGCCCTACTCATGGTTTGAATTTATGGATGATTATACAAAAAAATTATGCCGGATTAAATTTTGCTTCTAGAAATCCTTTAGATTTAGCCGCGGGAGGCACTTTTATGGAAATCACTTTAGGAGAAGCTACTAAACTCCTAGGTAATATTATGGTTAATTATTCTCAATGGCACGCCGAAAGATCCACTAGTAAAAAAGTTCATGCAATTGAAGAGATTAATGTTTTGAGTGGAAAGATGGATGAACTTATGAAATTGTTTGCTAATAAGAGTGTTTCTTCTGATCCTAATGATATTCCTTTGTCCACTTTGATTGAGAATAATAATGAATCTATGGATGTGAATTTTTTTGGTAGGAACAATTTTGTAACAACGCGTATAGAGGAAATTTTAATTCTATGCCCTTTCCTAATAATTCCTCTAATAATTATGGTAATTCCCACAGCAACTCTTATGGAAATTTTAATAAGGTTCCCTCTGATTTTGAGACTAGTGTTAAAGAATTTATGAATTCGCAAAACAATTTCAATGCTTTGATTGAAGAAAAATTGCTTAAGATTGATGAGTTGGCTAGGAACGTGGATACAATTTCTCTTGATGTTGATTCTTTGAAACTTAGATCTATTCCACCTAAGCATGATATCAATGAGTCTCTCAAAGCCATGAGAATTTCCATTGATGAATGCAAAGAAAGAACCGCTAGGATGCGTGCTAAAAATGAGTGCTTTGTAAAAGCGTGTACTTCTAGTTTTCATGATAATAATGATGAAGATCTAAAAGTGATTGATGGGTCTCCTATTAAATCTTTGTTTTCCAATATGAATCTTGATAAATATGGGACTAGAGATGAGTCAACTTTAGTGAAAAGGCGTCCCAATGATTCGGAGTTTTTAGATCTTGATGCTAAAATTAATAAAAGTGGGATTGAAGAGGTCAAAACTTTACATAGCAATGAACCCGCTATTTTGGATTTCAAGGAAATTTAATTATGATAATTTCTCTTTGATAGATTGTATTTCCTTATTGCATTCTGTGTTAAATTCTCCTCATGCTTATGATCAAAATAAAGCTTTTACTGAACATATCGTTGATGCTTTAATGCAATCCCATGAAGAAAAGCTTGAACTAATAGTTTCTATCCCTAGAAAACTTTATGATGAGTGGGAACCTACTATTAAAATTAAGATTAAAGATTATGAATGCTATGCTTTATGTGATTTGGGTGCTAGTGTTTCCACGATTCCAAAAACTTTGTGTGATGTGTTAGGTTTTCGAGAATTTGATGATTGCGCTTTAAATTTGCACCTTGCGGATTCCACCATTAAGAAACCTATGGGAAGGATTAATGATGTTCTTATTGTTGCAAATAGGAATTATGTGCCCATAGATTTCATTGTTCTTCGTATAGATTGCAATCCTACATTTCCTATTATTCTTGGTAGACCTTTCCTTAGAACGATTGGTGCAATTATTGACATGAAAGAAGGAAATATTAGATTCCAATTTCCGTTAAGGAAAGGCATGGAACACTTTCCTAGAAATAAAATTAAATTAACTTATGAATCTATTATGACAACCACGTATGGATTGCATACCAAAGATGACAATACCTAGATCTATTCTTGCTTTTATGCCTAGCTAGGGGCGTTAAACGATAGTGCTTGTTGGGAGGCAACCCAATTTTATTTTTGTTCCGTGCTTTTTGTTCCTGTTTAGTAATAAATAAATCATCCATCCTCTGTTATTGTCATGGAATTGTCATGGCAGATGTCCCAGTGTGAGGACTTAGTCGTGGAGCCACCGCACTAGGTTAGCTTAAAGGGGTTAAACGGGACAAAGGACACAGGAGTTTATACTGGTTCGGCCCCTTGCGGTCAAGGTAAAGGCCTACTCCATTTGAGGTGGTATTGCTTATGTCTCGATTACCAGGGAGCAAATACGCTTGACCTAGCTTTCGATTTTTGTTGTCCCCTCTAAACCGCCGATGGGTCGTCCCTTTATATACACAGGTTGACGCCCACCGGCTTTACAGAGTCCCGCCCGGCTCATATAACGTGTCCAGCTCGGTGACCAAATACACATGCTTTACAATACAAGTCATACTTATATGGCGGTTTATACTAATGGGCTTTAAGCCGCCTCTGGGCCTTGGGCCTTTTAATGAGTCTTCATAGTGAACCGCCATCTTCAGTGCCTCCATGGGATTTGTCTTGGTAGACCGCCTTGGCTTAACCCAGCCCCTCCTGGGGTGGGTTAACCCAATAGTTATATCCCCAACATTAGGCCCCAGGTTGATTTGAACTTGTTCATGTCAATCTTCAACACTTAGGAAAATATCCTTCTTCATTTGCTCTTCACAAGACATTGTAACCGGCCATGACGTCATCCCACTATAAAAAAAAGACACTTCCGTGACATTTTGGGCCTAACAAAAAAATTCTATCATACTTATGACACTTCTATGACGATAATTGTGACAAAACACGGTATCATCATAGATGTGGTGGGGTCCTACTTCTATGACAAAAAATCATGACAGAAAATGGGCTTTTCATGCTGGGCGGGCCGGAGACACAGCTGCATGACATTCTTTGGGCCATCCATGATAGAAAAAATCGTGGTAGAA
This sequence comes from Triticum aestivum, assembly GCF_018294505.1. Lineage (NCBI taxonomy): Eukaryota > Viridiplantae > Streptophyta > Magnoliopsida > Poales > Poaceae > Triticum > Triticum aestivum. The sequence goes on along the minus strand of NC_057800.1, from coordinate 401,853,835 downwards.
AACATCGGGTGTTCCCGATTACGGTGGGTGGTCGGGGCTGAGCGATGCGCGTTTCTCTCGTGCACGCACGCGTGTGGGTGCGAGGCGTTGGGCTCTAAATGAACCCGAACGAGGCGTTGGGCTCTAACTGAACCCGAGCGATTTCACTGTAGGCTACGCGTTACTGAACCCGAGGGCTCGATCGATGGGTGTTAACTGAACCCGATCGAGCGATTCCTTCACTACTGCTGCTAACTGAAGTCGATCGATGCTGCCTCTGGATGAACAGTGAGTGTTGCCGGGGGGGTTTGGATGAATAGTTCCCGGTGGGGTGGATGAACAGGACCCCGTGGTGTTGCCTCTGGAAGAACAGTGAGTGTTGCTGGGGGGTTTGGATGAACAGTTCCCGGTGGAGGTGGATGAACAGGACCCTGTGGTGTTGCCTCTGGAAGAACAGGACCCCGATCGATTGAGCCGGTTGGGGCTGGATGAATAGGACCCCGTGGAGGGCTGGATGAACAGGACCACCCCGTGGAGGGTAGGATGAACAGTAGATGGTGGAGGGCTGGATGAACAGTAGCCCGTGGAGGGGTGGTTGAACAGGAGCCCATGGAGAGGGCTGGTTGAACAGTAGCCGGTGGAGTAGCGCATGGTGGAGGCTGGATGAACAGGAGCCCGTGGATGAACAGTCGCAGGTGGAGGCTGGAGGAGGTCGACAGTGGATGAACAGTAGCCCGTGGAGGCTGGAGGGGGTTGACGGTGGAGATGAACAGTATCCCGTGGAGTCCCGTTTTGCAGTACGCCACACCCCTCGCGATGAACAGGACCCCCGTTTCGACCGTAGCGCTCCAACACAAGTCTATTTCCTCCGTTTTGCGGTACGCCACACCCCTCCCGATCAACAGGACCCCCGCTTCGACCATAGGAGGTCAGTTTCCTCCGTTTTGCGGTATGCCAGACCCCTCCCGATGAACAGGATCCCATTTTGACCGTGGCCGGTCGAACACAAGGCCGTTTCCTCCGTTCTGCAGTACGCCAGGCCTCGTTTCCATCGGTTGTTCCGTCCAAGCCGTCCTGATGAACACGAGGACACATTCCGTTCTGACCCAGCCGATTGGCTCCCCATGAACACGACGACGACGTAGTTTCTCCCTTCCAACCCAGCCATGTACACGAGCCCTGGCTGTACGTATGCGCGAGTAGGCGTTCGAGACCCTGCCCGTATGTACGTACATGGCCGTATTTTCTTTCTTGCACACTGGCCGCTGTACATACGTGTACATTCCACGTGGGCGCCTCTACGACGACACGTGCGCACCTCTACATTGCCAGTATGTACGTACACGTTCGCGACCAGAATAAAAACGCTATGTACGCTTCGACCAGGTGGGTCCCGACTGCCAGGCAATTCCTTGCGTGCGAAGATGTAGCTGGTGGGTCCCAACAGTCAGGGGGTGAATAGTTTTTTTTGCTCAAACGCACTTCCTTGCGTGCGAAGATGTAGCTGGTGGGTCCCAACAGTCAGGGGAAACGTTTTTTTCATGAAATATGGTAGCCCGTTTGGTGGGTCCCTGCTGTCAGGTGGAGGAATAATTATTTTGCGCATAATAACGAGGCACTTGCTGCGGCTGTGGAGCTAGCTGTCAGCCTCTCCACGTACAGTCCACGTCCGATGGAAGCCATTCCTTGACCACATTGACCATGCCGCACCGAGAGCACTAGGGCGGTGGACGATGGCGAGGCCTAGGAAGGGGACGACGCGGGGTCGGGGAAGACGCGGCAGCGGAAGCCCGCGCGGAGAGGAGTATGAGGGTTCATTGGTTCAGCTGCGGTGTGAGGCTGTCGTTGCCGCAGGGCCTGGCCAACGGCGGGAATAGTAGGGGGCAGTGAGGCCTCCGCGGCAGCACAGCCGGCCACGGGAGGCAGGAGCATGTGGCACGACCGGCGCTGCTTTGGGCGGCTGGAGCAAGAAGACCAGAGGTTGAAGAAGCACTACGGCCATTGGATGGACACCGTACGGTCACTGGAGCTAGAATCGTTCATATTGACTGAGTTGACAAAGCACTCCATCCCCTTCAACTTAGTAGGCCCACAAGTCAGCCTCCCATCAAGGTGGGTCCCAACTAGCAGGGGAAGTATTCATTTTTTGTGCGTAATAAGGAGGCACTTCCTTGCGTGCGAAGATGTAGCTAGTGGGTCCGACCTATCAACGGTGGGAACGTTTTTTGGCAAAATACAGAGGCCCTTCCGGTGGGTCCCAGCTGTCAAGTGAAGGAATCATTATTTTGCGCGTAATAAGGAGGCATTTCCTTGCGTGCGACCCTGGACCCAGTTATCAGACTCTCCACACAGTCTATTTCCGATGGTGTCATTCGTTGACCATGTTGACCACTCCGTGTCGAGTGCATCCAAGGTGGTGGACAACGGCGAGGCCCCAGACAGCAACAAGCCGGAGATGGGAAGACGTGGCAGTAGAGTTGCAGACGAAGAGGTGTACGAGTGTTAAATGGTTCTGGTGCGGTGTGGTTCGGCAGTCGGTGGAGAAGAACAGGAGGTGTGGAGGGGTGGAGGGACGGCCTGGCCGACGCTGGAGTAGCGCTTCACAGCGAAGCTTGCTAAGCAGAGCTGTTAGCAGCAGGAGGCGGGAGCAGGTGGTCTCGGCGGCGCTGGAGGAAGAGAAGAGAGATTGAAGATGGAAGCCGGTCGTTGGATGTAAATCCAACGACTAACGATCTCAGAATCATTTGTTGACTAAGTTGACAACTACTTGCATTGGCTTCGGCTTATTGGCCCACATTTCAGCCTCCAAAAATGTGGCATGTATTCAACCCATTTTTTTAGAACTTACAGTCTTTTTTGCGGGGTAGAATTTACAGTCCATTTGATCTCTTTTTTTAATTACAGTCCATTAGCTGGGTTGGGTGAACAAATAATGCAGCGTCCATGCGGCCCATTTATGTTTTTCCTAAAAAATTACTGGCCATTTGCACTTTCTCGAAATACACGATTTTACTGGGCTGATTCTAATTATAATGTTGGGGTGGGTGCGCAATGTTATCAGAAAATAAACAGGGGCTGAGCATTTTGTTATATATATATGTATATATACAGTGATTTATTATTACATTGGTCCTTAAATCTTACCAAGCTTCTGTACACAATCACCAGGATTTTCGTTGCCAAAAAAATCTAGGATTTTATAGATAAGAAATTATTTTTATAAGTTAACAAGATGTGGGATATTGTTTTCTTACATATGTAAGTATCTATTAAATATATCATGACAATAACAATAATATATAATAACATATAAATAATTTAAATATATATAATATAGTTAGAAGGGTAACATAAGTTGGACCAGGCGTTCCTATTCTTATATAGAAAAATAGAACAACCCTCTGCGTTTTCTTCAAAAAAATACATAAATTGGGCTGCCGATGTATCAGGAAAAATAAAACCTTGGATGGGAGGTCCATAGGTCGGTTGATACATGACGGCCCTCAAGAAAATACAAACAGGCCTATGGACCTCCCATCCGAGGTCATGGGCTGCGCATGTTAAAAAAGAAAGCCTAGACGGGGCAGCCCAAAACCCAGCTGATACTTGCTGCCCCAGTGATAATAAATGATACCTGCCAGCTTCGTTGTGAATTTATCTCCTATAGTAACTACCTTGAAGCACCTAATAATGTAACCATATCTGCAGTCAATGCCATTGTAGAAGGGATGACACCAGTCACCAACATGGATGATTCAATTCATGGGACCTTTTGGTGCAGTTCACCTAAAATGAAGCAATGTCCCATGAGCTAGCAGCTTCTTCTTTTTTTTTAAGAAAAGGGCTCCAGCCCCAGTTCCATTTCTATCAGAAAACGAAACCCACAGAGCTTCTTCTTCATAGTTGCAATAAAATTGAGCAACATCAAGGTTGGTCGTGAAGCTCCTGGAGAGTAGGCGGACCAGGACAGTTCCATCTCTAATGAAAAGAAGCAACTTATCTTAATGGGAAATTTAGCAGGACATGAAAAAAAGTGCCATTGATTCATATTACTGGAGGTATTACATTAAAAACAACATTGGTTTAACGTGTCCTTACTTTTAACAGTGCGACTGCTATATTTTACCGGTGGCATTACATAAGAGCGGCTCGGGGCAACAAACATCAGAAGAGGATATCTGGGTTGGTCCCATTTTTGTTCGGTATATAGCCACCTTATACTGTGTGAGGCTAGAAAATCTAGTGCTGGACTTACTCTGTTGACTTGTCCCCCAGTCCCCACTTTCTTTCCTTTTTCAACCAATAGATCGGGTTTATATTGAATTTGTATTGCATTCCCTTTATTTCCCTATTAGACCTAGAGACCAGTTGGATAGCCAGTCTCTACTACTTTTCGCCCCCATTATTTCCTCTTCCGACCTAGTCCTAGATTCAGGTAACAAATCTTCCCCCAACCCACCCCCTTTCTTCCTTGTTTGAACCAAGTACTACTAGATTTGAGTGCATGAACTAGTTTTACCTCTTAACAGTAAAAAATTAGGTGGTTTACGAACACCCGATCAATCCTATCTACACGAGGGGGGCTGAGAAATAGTAAAAGATACAAATGCAGCGACGTCAGGAGCTCGGGAAGTAGAGCAAGGCCGATTTCGAAGGAAGTTATACCTAAGGGTCGCCGGGATGTCGCTAGGTGCGCGGCGGGAGGCCGGATCTGCCCACACTACGGCAGCAAGGAAGAAGGGGTGGGAGGCCCTCCTCGCTAGTGATGCTTGGGAGAGAATGGCAAGGCACGCTGATCGGGACGTGCCGGCAGTGGGTAAGAGTCGTCGCCGAGGACGACCGTGTGAACGTTGCACCTTCTCACCTTCCCCGGCGGAGAGGATCCGACTATATCTGTGACCAGCGGTGAGTAGCGAGAGAGAGTGTGGCCACCGCTATCGTGTTTAGATCTGGAGAGGACGAGACAGTGTGAAGAGAGCAACACTAGCAAGAAAGCGCGGAGGCTCCTGCCTATATAGTGGAGTACTAGTTTTCTTTTGTCTACCGGCCGGAGCCAGCTTGACCTCGGCAATGACTGTCGACAAGTCTTCATGCACGTGCCCCGGAGGCGCAGTTGTTGTCATTTTGATCTGAAGCACCGGATTATAGCATATAACATGAAAAATGCCACATGGCAAGAAATCATAACCTCACTGCCCAAAGGAGACAAGATGAATCCCGACGGACAAACTAGAAGAGGATCAAAGCTCAAATTAAAGATAAACTCGTAGAAAAGGGGACCGTCGATAGATGTCCTAATTAACATAGCCGGCTTGACCTAGATGGCAGCCGAGTAGTCTTCGTGCATGTGCCCCCAATGACTAGCCCAACTCAATTGTCGTTGTTTAACCCTCGCAGTGATCCGAAGCACATGACACCTAATTTTGTGAGATGACAAGAAACTTTTTTTAGATTTCTCACCAAAACTACAGCCCTGTACAACACAGCCTGCATGATATGTAGACAATAGCCAATCCAGGCATGTCTGCTGGAGTCTGGTCACATGCATGGACGAACTGATCTTCCGTGTCTTGCAGGGGTCGTCCAGGTACCAACGTATGTACTTCTATTAACTCACCCGACTTGTGGGGCCGGGGAGTGTGCCTATCGTCGGTTCTCAATTGCAGTCCCACATGTGTGTGCAAACACAATATGAAGCGCGTTCCATTAGGAGAGTGGCGTGCCAGATCGACCTACTGTCTAGGGTGTGACGCGAATGCGACGGGCGTGGTGTATACTCTGTACATGTGTACCGCCGTTTTCTTGAGGCTTTGCTCCATGGCGCAATCCATGGATACAAAATTAGTATGTTGTACTACTCCCTCTGTTCCTAAATATTTGTCTTTCTAGATATTTTAACAAGTGACTATATACGGAGCAAAATGAGTGAATCTGCACTCTAAAATATGTCTACATACATCTGTGTGCGGTAGTCCATTTGAAATGTCTAGAAAGACAAATATTTAGGAATGGAGGGAGTATTTAAAAGTCAGGGGCGGGGCTTTTCCCGCGCGGTAGGCAGGGCAGTTCCGCCTAGTTGGTTCGACAGAGACATGAGAAGATGAGGGAGTAGGCTGCTGCAAACGTAGGGATATGTGATTTGACAATGAGTTACTGCTGGACAGGTGGGACCCGGCAATTTGACTTACCATTATCATTTTAACTGCGGCGCTACGACCGGCTTGAGTCTCCCGATTCCTGACCACCTCCATACAGGTGCCTCTCCCGATGCTCCACCATGTAGAGGCTGGCTCTTGCTTGAGAGCCCACTCCTCCACTTTTTCCTTGCCTCTTTCCCCCACATATGCAAAAATGCCATGTAAAGCGGGCTTATAGCCCACTATTGTACTTGATCCTATAGGTGCTAAGCCTGCCACATAGTCATAAAGTCTGATGTGGCAAGTTAATTAAGAAGAGAGAGACTAGTTTGGTGACCCCAGGAAGAAACAGTGATAAGCGCGTGTACCTAGATGAAGCAAACTTAGCAACAAAAAACTAAGCACCTATGCATTGGGGACTTGAGTTGCTAAGCCATTTAATGCCCATAGCACCTCATCTAAGCACCATTTCATTGGAAGAGGTCACTCCTTGGCAAATGCAATAAATACTACAAAGAAAGAGATAGAGAGAAGTAAACAAAAAAAATACTCTCATAGCCAACCTTATAGCTAACCTTGTTGTATGAGTGACTAAGTGATGACTATGTATGCCATGCCAACATCAGATAGCCTAACGCACCATGTTAAATCTCCAAGGGAGCGACCGCGTGAGCGAGGCGACGGTCGTGGTAGGCGCGACAATGATACGGGCTGCTCGCAGCCCTTGGATCTGAGATCGAACAGTCGCATGCTAAGTTGGTGAAAATTTGTAGAATAGCCCTCCAGGATAGGATATTCACCATAGGTCTAGAATCACCCATAGGTCTAGAATCACGCCAGGCAACGGTTCGATCTCAAATCCAAGGGCTCTCGGAAGCCCGTATCATGGGAGAATGGAAAGCTTCGTATCACCTGTAATTTTCTGACGCTTGACATGACATCGAAAGCCATTTCATTGGGCGTCGAGTAGACATGACATCTAATTGGGCCCCCATAGTACTGTGCATGAATACATTTATCCACCAGGCAAGCCACTACCCTGCCATTCGCAGGCGCCCCCCCCCACTCGACATTTTTACAGTCAATAAACCACTCCTAGTCGTCTCGTCCTTTCACATCATGGCAGTTCCACTAATCCCAACCCTCCTCCCAAATCCATGGCGTCCCAAATCTCCATGATCGGTGGTGAGTACAAGGTTAGAACCATCACCGGCGATGAGTTCGATGTCATCTACACCCGTTCTTTCGCAATGGTAAAAGAATGCCTTGCTCGCTTCAAACGCATGTTCGAAAACTCAAATGATGAGTGGGTCGCTGGGCTAGATGTTGAGTACACCACAGTCCTGGGAAGCGAGAAGAAACTAAAGGAGGCAGAGAACAAGAAGCCCGTCATGATCCAGGTTTGCGTGCATGACTTATGCTTGGTCTACCACATATGCCATGCCGACATTGAGTGCGAGGAATTTAAGCACTTCCTCAAGGGCAGCCGAGTCAAATTCGTTACTGTAGACTTTAGGAACAACAAGGAAATCCTGGGTCAGATAGGCCTCGTTGCAGGCGACCCCTTCGACCTCCAGAAGGAAGGGCTGGTGCCCTCCCTTGATCAGCCTTCAATGCTGACCCTGGCAGGAGCCATGGTTCATCCTATGTAAGATGAACTGAAGAAAGCTTCGCACACGTTTCATCATGCATGGCAGTGGTCTGTATTATACATAGACCACATCCACTACGCTGCAACGAATGGCTACCTTTGTTTCAATATCTACAAGGGTTGGATGAAGAGCAAGAGCCAAGTGTGCAGTTCAAGCAAAGAAGTATCACCCAAGAGGAAGAGGGACAAGGACGAAGTCGAGGACATGGACGAGGACTCCGAGTAAGGTGGCAGTGTCGTTGCTCATGGTGGTTCTAATGCAGTGTCTACCGGACTAGTTGCTTAGTTTAATTTCTGGTGTGCTTAGTTTTATTTGAGGGGTGTGTTGTGCTGAGCCCCCAGCAGAACTATGTTATGTTTCTTCTCGTTATATTTCGTACATTTCATCTTTTAGTTGGTATAGTACAACCACTCGTTTCTTGACATTATATACGTACAATATATATGGCCAACATCATATAGCTAGCAGTTTAGTTGTCAAAGAATTTCAGGGTGCTTAGTTTTGTCAAAAAATTCCAGGGTTCTTAGTTTTATTTGAGGGGTCTATTGTGCTGGACACCATTAACTTATCATTGTGAGAATCGGCTTATTTTTGTCATGTAACATGGTCAACGGGTTTGATGTGAAAATAACAATGTCTAATGGCATTTCTGAGCAAACATCTAACTTAACGATGGCATTTTTAGATATCTAATTGCATTTTCTGAGCAGGCATCTCACGGATCGATGGCATTTTTTGCTGTCTGATTTGGAAGGCGCACACATTAACAATCAACAAAGTCATTTTGCAACAAGTGATGTCACATTACAATCGGAAAGACAAGTATTATTGAAACCGTGGGCGTTCTATTTACCATTTACGTGCCGCCACGCGTCCCCTTTTTTTATTAGCTAGGAGGCGCCGTGCAGGGTAGCTATTTGAGTACGGGAGGCGTGCGATCAGACCCCTGCGCATGCTTATCGGGAGGAGAGCCCTTTGACCTCCATCTGTCGTCCACCTCTCTCCCAAGGTCTCAATTAATGGCGCCCGAGCCTTTGTTTAATGGCGTGGCAATGTCTCACTCGATTGAGATTTAAGAGAGAAAAAGAAAATCTGAAAAGAAAATTTTGCACGGATCTTGATGTAAGATCTGACGGACCTATATAGCATCTACTGCGACTTATAGCAAGACTGATGAATATATATAAGGACGACGAGAGTGGATAATAATTGTCTTGCATAATTAGGAAGATAATTAAAAAAGCCACATGCGGCTACGCCCGAAATACACAAGGGAAAAAGAAGAAGGAAGACGCATACAATGATCTGGCTCGCTGATCTCTACTTTCTTTATGCGCTGCAGGTCGTGAAGACTAGTTCTCGCGGCGGGCGATGATGTCTTTCATCAGTTTCATGTCCTTAATACGCTACTTGGCAGAATCCACGGATTCCTCCACCAGCCTGTTGCGCTCGATGCGGAGCATGGCATTCTCGTCCATAAGTTTCTTGATGACGACGCTCGTCTTCTGCTACACGGCAGCGGTCTCCTCCTCCTGCTTCGCCCTTCAAGCGATCTTCGCCCTCAGCAGGTCGCGCTTCCCCTGGAGCTTTGCATTGCCCTCCCCCAGTTGCCAGATGACGCTGGTAGCCTTGTCCTGCATCCTCTCCAGCCGGAGATCTGATCCATCTAGTTATGTACTATCACATGCATGCGCCTATAAGAGTCCTCGCCTGCCCGCGAGAAATTTTCCCAGGCCGCTGCGGCGTGGCGGGACCTCGCTGCTGCATCGGCGGCGCGGCAGGACATCTCTGCTGCTTCCGCGCAGTGGCCGGACCAGTCTGCTACATCAACGGTGCGGCGGGACCTCCATGCTGCTTCGACGGCGCGGCGGGACCTCTTTGCTGCTACTGGTGCACGGCTGGACATGTCGGCTACTTTCGCGGCAAGGCGGGACATCTCTCGTGCTTCCTCTTCCATGCTCACCTCTCCCTGCTGGAAATCTCTCGACCGAGAACTCACGCTGGCTATGGCTTGATTGACTTGAATGTTTTTTGTGGATGAGGAGTTGAGGAGGAATGTGCAGTCATCTTAGCATAGTAGTATTTATAACCGAGTAGGAGTACTGCTAATACGCTCCTAAGTGGGAAACCGTTTAGGTTGTGATCGGTGTGAATAGGTTTGCAATTATATATAGTGTGGTAGTAGTAGTAATTTGGATTGTGACGAGAAGTGCTCAAAACTTATTGATGGTTCTAGTTTCGAAGTGCGGCACTATTCCCGGATGGCGTAACGTCGGCATGTTTTCTCGGTCGTGGTGTAGCATATGCCATGGTACTAGTTCTTTTTCTACTGTTGTGTACGTGCAAAAACTGGCACTGTCGGATACATATCTTACGCTTGGCGTTCGACAGGAATAGCCTCGTGGCGAGCTATAGACTAGTCTTTTTTTCAGACGCATTACACCTATCTCTCGAGACTTCTCGCACAGACCATCACTGCTCCCTAGGTCGATGCCACCCACATATAGTTGTACTCTCTCACACACACACGCACTTGTCCTCTCTCACACACGCATCTATAGCTACGAATTGTAGTGTTCTCAACCATCCGATTGGCTCTATCATAGGTTTCACATTGCTCCTTGGCCTTGAGATTGAGATGTTTTAAACGCGGAGGCTAAGATGGAGGCGCGAGGTTTTGGTTAATGTGCGGACCGCACACGGCACCAACACGACACGAGCTTCATCTGCCTGGTGTGCATGCAGTCGGGTGAGTTGTCCAAGTATAGACACAACTAGGCCCTCGTTGGTATCCGCGCCTCGACTTTGGCTGGTCATAGTGGAGAGTAACATAGACCAGTTACTAGTCTATGTTACTAGTACCTTCATAGTGGGTAGTGTCATATAGTATATGCATAATTTGGCGATGAGCGCTCTCTATATGTACCACCTTTTTTCTTTAATTACATCTTGTTAGTTTTGCTCCATGGCGCTATCCATCGATACTACTACTGTACAAATGTATACATTTTTAAAAGGCTAGAGGGCGGGACAGTCTAGCTTGGTCCTTTTAACGAGAGGCGAGGGCCTTTGTGATTTGATGGCTCATTACTGTTGGAAGGCGGGGCCTTGTGATTTGACTCCTCGTATAAATGTGCCGACGACCTGAGGAGGAGCAAAGAGCCGTGTGGTATACTCAAGTTTTCCACTGGAGTACAATAGAGGAGCACGAAACCCGGTAGCCCAGTGCCATATCCTATACTCTCTACTCTTATTATATATTACTAGCAAGAGGCATTGTTCTATTGGCGATAAAGAATGATCTAATTTGCTAGTCATCTCATTTTTAGCATTGTTCTATTAATGCCTCGCAGAGAAGGTGACACGTGCGACCAAACACCCAAAGCAAAATAAGAAACACAAGAGAAAAAGAAGAAGGAGGATTATCACCCCCAAAAAAGAAGGAAGATGCACACACAAGTCTGGGGCGCTGCTCTCACTACATGAAGGGTTGCTGGCCGCAGAGTCATAACTACTTCTTCATCATCTCCATGACCTCCATCTCCTTGCGCGTCTCCTCCGCCATCTTCATCATTGTGTCCATGACGCGGGATTTCTCGATGCGGGCCTTCATCATCTGTTCCACGGCCGGATTACGTACCTTGACAGCAGCCAGGTGGTCGATGCGGAGCTTCGCCAACTCCTCCTTTTGTTCCATGACGAGGGCCTGCAACATCTTCATCGAGGAACTACTATTCTCATGCAGCTTCTTCCAGCCGGCGTTATCCTCCTTCAGCAGGTCGAGCTCGTGGCAGAGCTTCGCCTTGTCCTCCTGAAGTTGCAGGATTTCGCCGGTCGCCTTCTTCTCCGAGGCAATGCTCTTCTTCAGTAGCATCACCAAGCTGGTGGTCAACTCCCCCTGCTCATTGAGCTCAGCAGGCATGTCGTCGAGGCTCTCCTTCAGCAGCTCCACCAAGCCGTGGATGAACTCCTTCTGCTTATTGAGGTGCTTATTGAGCTGATCGAGCATGCCGTCGAGGGATAACGACTCCAGCGCCGCATGTTCGCCTCCGCGTCTAGGGCGCTCCTGGGAGCCATCGCCTGCCCATGAGAGATCTTTCGAGGTCTCTGCGTGGCAGCGACCCTCTTTTTTTCTGCAGCCTTGGTTTCCACTCCCTTGTTACGAGTCGTTCTCGACCTAGAGCTCTGCACACCGGCCATGGCAAGGACGGGCGAAGAAGGAGGACTTATGAGGAGGAAGTTAGAGTAATTTTTGGTTAGGTAGTTCCCCTTTTTATAACCTAAGTACTAACACTAGTACTAAAACCTGCATAGTGGGAGCACATTCAGGTTTGGTACGTACTGGTAGGTGTGAGTAGGCTTGCACTTAATTGTAGCACTAGTACTTTCGAATGTGATGGGAACAAGGTAAAGATTAATTGATGGTTAGGTAGACTACACTGCTCAGATGCATAAATATTATGTTACTGTCAAAAATTGGCACAAAATACGAAGGAGACCAATGGAAGTACTGCTACCAACCCATGATTTAACTACTCGCATGCGCGAAGTGGAGTAGTATTGTCTTTCTTCTACACTCACGTCCACTCAATTTGCATGCGCTATATTAATTGACCATCAATGAAGTGAAGGACTTTAGACGCGTCAAATTATCACATGGGGTGGATATTGGTACAAAATTGCATCCGCCCGTGTACCCGCGTGTGCGTGCGAGGGAATGAGTGCGTGCGTGGCGTGCGTGCACATCTTCGCTTCGTGCATGTACTACTAGTGCGGCTCAGGGAGGATGAGTACATTCTTCTGGAACCAGCAGCACGTCACTGTGATCAATCCACACAAGGATGTCGCGACAATGCTTCCACATGTGCCACGTGGCTTCATGAACTGTAAGAGAGACACTGTGTAGCGTGCCATTGTGTTTTGCACATACTCGAAGTACTAGTAAGGTACACGTGCATTACACGCGTCAGATTTTGCAACCAAATTACGAAAAAATACCACACTGTAGCATGTAAGCTCTGAGTCATATATGCCTGATGTTGACCTTCATTTAATTCTTATAGTTCATCTCATTCAAAATCAATTAGTTTTTATAAAAAACCTAGGGCCTCTTTGATTCGTAGGATTTCCAAAACGCGGGAATAGGAAGAACATGGGATTAGAGTGGAATGTCGTCTTGAATCCTACAGGATGGTACGAGTGTTTGATTGTGCATAGAAAAACGCAGAATTCTTTCAAAGAGGTTTGAGTGGATGGGATGTTTCCTATGAAATCTAGTGCAAATGAATCATATGGAAAAATTCCTATGGTTTACAATCCTACGAATCAAACAACCAAGATAGGAAAAATTCCTAAGGATTAGAATCCTCCAAAATTCCTTCGAGAATCCTTTGAATCAAAGAAGCCCTTAATCTATTTTATGATTCATGGAATTGTGCGTTGTAAAGCATAAAGTAAAAACAAATAATGGCAATTCAACTAGAAAAAAAGTTTGGGCAGTTATGATACGGAAGATTCTAGAACAAAGGAGAACCACTGTTGTTTTGAGATTTGTGCATTATGCTTAAGTTCAACCATGGAGTCTGCTAGATTGTACATGTGGCAAAATCCGGTGGGGGCTAGAAGATGGTGCGAGGGGCCGAGTGGAGGGAGACTATGAAGGAGTGCACAACTGCGAGATCGATATTTAGAGAGAGGGGCGAGAACGTGCGCTGTTGCGCGCAGTGGCGGAGCCATGAAAAATGTCCCATGAGCTAGGGGGCCAAGCATTGCTAATCCTTTACGAGGAGGGTCAATTCATCAACTTAAACCATTTTTACTAGCAATTGTCTAATGATCACATTCATATTAGCCTCGATATATAGTGATGTTAGGGGGGGCAGGGCCCTTGCTGCCCCCTGTCTTCGCCATTGTGCGCGCGTCTGAGAGATGAAGCGGAAGGCATGGATGATGAGAGGGGGGCGTTGGATATATAATTAATGTGGGTGTATTAGCTATATATGTAATCCTATATAGAGAGGTATAGATTGGTCAATGTGGACGTGGGAAAGAGGGTGAGACCTCACTAGATATATAGATTGATTGGTTTATGTGGAAAACTATGAAAGACCTAGCTATACACACACACACATAGAGGAATATCGATCGTTGCGCATGCACGTGAGAGATAAAGAATGCCCGATATGATGGAGAGGGGGATGTGTGTGTGTGCCTTCATGGGAGACCGACCTGAAGAAAAAGATTGCATGTGTGTGATGGATAATGCCGACTGGTAGTGTGTGTGTGCATGCATGCATGAGAGAAAGTTAGTGGTACAATTATAAAGAGAACACCAATGTGTGGGTGTAAAAGACTAGGTGAGGTCATAATCAATGTAAAGTTGAATTCAAATATTTGAATAAGAGATCATGATGTTTGAAACCCATGCATGCATGAATATAACAGAGATTTGCGAGGTGTGGTTTGGAAACGAGCATGTTGCAATGTATACGCATTGAACAAGGTCAGACTGGTTTGAATTTGAGATACCGATGGCAGAAATCATTTGGCCACACTGCATCCATGCGTGGACACACTATTCTAATTGGAGATGATGGGTGGCTTTCGCATCACATATCTATATCTATACCCATATATATATATATATATATATATATATATATTATTAATATAGTGTGCGGATAACTTTAACTTTGAAAGATGGTCGTTGGATGAGGCCAATCCGATGGTGCATAGCTGGCAAATTTGAGCACTACTGGTCGTTGGATATCATCTAGATTCCACCAGATTTTGCCACATGTACAATCTAGAAGACTCTATGGTTGAACTTAAGCATAATGCACAAACCTCAAAACACAAGCACATCTTCTTTGTTCTAGAATCTTCCCTATCAGAATTGCCCAAATGTTTTTCTACATGATTTGTTTTTACTTTATGCCTTACAAGCACAATTCCATGAATCTTAAAATAGATTAGCTTTCTTATAAAAACTAGATGATTTTGAATGAAATGAACTATAAGAATTAAACGAACATCTACATCATGCATATATGACTCAAAGCTGACATGCTATAATGTGGTATTTATTCATAATTTGGTTGCCAAATCTCATGCATGCAACGCACGTGTACCTTACTAGTCTAAATGATGTATGTGTGTGTGTTGTGCGTGTTGAACACATTGTATGTAGTATATCATACTAGTCTAAATTGTCTTTTTTTGGGGGGTACACATTAAGCTTGTTCTCCTGAAATTTCAAGCCGCGCCTTGTTATGCCGTAATTTGAAGCTAGCGTCTCTGTCTATCGTGCTGCGAAACTCCCGCCTCTTCGACCCGTGCCTTGTTAGCCCGAAATATTTAAGATATATCTTTGCCTCGTTGTGCTCCGACAACTCCCTCCATCTCAACCCGCGCCTTACTATTCCAAAATTACAACGCGCGCGAAAACTCCCATCTCCTGTGAAATCCCGACATGTGAAATGCCCGTGATACCCCTGAACCGAAAGAAGTGACTCAAATCGGTGGGGGTACTTTCGTAACTTACCCCACATTTCGGACAAGCGCGTCCCAAAGCCATGGTTCCCCACTTCCATCCCATCCGCCCACTCATTCGTACATCGAGGCCGACAAAACCCGCAAAGCCCCACACCCTCCTCCGTCCGCCACCCAGCCGGAGCCTCTTCCCCGACGACATCGTCCACAACAACACCTCGACGTCCCTCATCCACCGTACCAGATGAGGATCCGTCGTTGATCTGGTCATCCCACCGGTTCAGCCACCCCATCCTCCACCTCCAAGGAGCTACCCCGACGTTCCCCTCGTCTTTTGCGCCACCTCCATTCCCACACCGCCGTCTTCACCTACACCACCGGAAGATCATCATCATCACCATTTCCTTGGATGAAGTTGCGGCCTAATCGGCGCCACCAAAGAAGTTTAACATTAATTGCCGCATTATCTTCTTGATTCGATCTCATGGTGCTGCCGGCGCTCGGTCCCGAGCCGACACGGTGCGGCTCCATCCACCGCGGCATCACCGGCCACTTCCTCCACGACGTCGCTCCCTCAGCGGCAACGTCCCCATCAGTAGGAGCTGCTGCTGCTTTAGCTCTCGCTCGTGCTGCTGCTCTGCTCCTGCTCTTGGTCCCCTGCCTGGTCTGCTCTTGCTCTTGCTCTTGCTCGTGATGCTGCTCTCGCTCTTGCTCTTGCTTGCGATGCTGCTCCGATTTAGCTACACTTCAGTCGACTGAATCGACTTTTGGGTCAGTCGATTTTTAGGGAGTGGGGGTGAGGGAGTCCTGGACTAAGGGGTCCTCGGGTGTCTGGCCTATTATCCTTTGGGACGGACTGATGGGCTGTGAAGACATGAAGGGCGAAGACTGCATAGCATGGAAGGCACGCTTAGCGACCGAAGATTTCTTCTTATGTAACCAACTCCATGTAAACCCTAGATCCCCCCGATGTCTATATAAACCGAAGGAGGTAGTCCGGAAAGGACACCACATATATTCATTATCATAGGCTAGACTTCTAGGGTTTAGTCATTACGATCTCATGGTAGATCAACTTTTGTAATACTCATATTCATCAAGATCAATCAAGCAGGAAGTAGGGTATTACCTCCATAGAGAGGGCCCGAACCTGGGTAAACATCGTGCCCCGTGTCTCCTGTTACATCGACCCTAGACGCATAGTTCGGGACCCCTACCCGAGATTCGTCGGTTTTCACACCGACAGGGGGCTCGCCAGACTTAAGGAAGAACCAGCCGCAGCGGGGAGGGGGCTCACCGAAGAGGTACCCCACTATCTATCTTAGGGTTCAGGGTGGCGGCGGTGGTCGCCGGCAGTGGTGGGGTGGTGGCGTGGGGATCGCCGGAGAAAAAGCTCGGCACGGGAGGGGGGGCTTCAGGGATGGCCGGGGCGGCGGCGGACCGGCGGTGGGGAGTGTTTTCAGGGCGGGCAGGGCGGCGCACCGCCGGCCGCGGGCGGCGGGGGGGGGAGGGCTTGTCGGTGTACAAAAAGAGGGGTACACTTTTTGTACCCCTATAACTATGCACGGGCAGTCTGAGCCACAGGCACCACCACACCAAGCAAGGCAAGGGAGGTGAGCCAGGGTAAGACCGAGCTCATGAGAACGACGACGCCAAGGCCAAGACCACGAAGAGCAAAGGGGACGAAGCGGACTCCCCCGGCAAGATCCTTGCCGGGAGATAGTTCTAGCAGCCCCGACAAGACCCTTGCCGCGGCGACTCGTCCCGCGCCTACGGAGCGAACCACCCTTGAGTCCACTGCCCCCAGAGGGCAAGAATTCGGGAGACATCCTCGTGGTAGCATGCAGATCTTCGTGAAGACATTCAAGATCAGATACGCACTAAGGAGGTGACAACCCTTGGCGGGATCCTAGCTGAGGAAGACCACAAGGCCCCCGGCAAGCGCCTTTCCGGGGATGACAGCAGGCGCCTCAGCAAGACCCTTGCCGGGGCCCCGGCAAGGCCCTTACCGAGGACACCCACAGGGCCACCATCAGGCCCACGCCGACTAAACCTCCACCGCCATTCGCATGCAGCTGCCGACCCAACCAGCTGGGCAGGCACCTGCATGGCGGCATGCAGATCTTCGTGAAGACCCACCACTGCGCCACCTCAGCTGCCTGCCTACCTATGTGGCATCGCAGGCGTCGCTGGCCAGGGCGCGTGTCGACACAAGTAGGAGCGGCGACGGACGAGGCAGATCTCTCCCCCATCCCCAATAAAGCATGGACACCTAAGCAAGACGCATTAAATGCGCCTTGTCATGTAATGCGAGGGATAACCTCGCATCACTGTTCCCTTTCCACCTCCTGTGTGCCACTTTGGCAACCCCTTTTCCTATAAAAGGAGGCCAGAGGCGACCAGGAGAAGGATCCGGCTTTTTGGAGCTCCTCACGCCCCATAGCTAGCTCAAGAACACGGATATACAATCCACCAAACCAGGAGTAGGGTTTTATGCATCCTCGCGGCCCGAACCTGGATAAACAAACTGTGTGCTACCTGTTAGATCCGCTCTTCTCACGACCCCGCGCCCCGCCAACCGTAGTAGGGATTCTTGTGATCCCATAGGCGTCGGTCGGTGCCGACATCTCTGGAGCGCCAGGTAGGGGGGCGCAGTTGTGAGAATCGGCTCTAGCAATCAGCCCAGCACTCCTTCGTCTTCATGGCTCTTGGAGAAGGAAGGAGGCCGGAAGATCAGCGCTCGAGCGACTACAAACAGAAGCTAAGTTTCACTGAACCCTTATTTGTTCTATCCTTTTTATATGAGGTTATTCCCCCCCCCCCCCCGGAGATGTCATGCCTTTGTATGAGAAACCTGCACGCTAGGGGGCTCTCCCATGATCGGCAACGCCCTTGCCCTGTTTCGAGTCCGCTCAACAGCTCAAGCGGCTGCGTCGAGAATGGCAGAGTAGCCTTCCGCGATCAACAACGCTCTCAATTCTGACTCGAGTCAAGCTCGACAGTTCGAGCGGCCACGTTCAGAACGGAAAGGTGGCTCGTCCGGCAGCACGTGTACCCAGCAGGCCCATGGGGATCCGTCCCCAAAATGCCGCTAGGGGCTTCCGCGCCGGCGAGCCTACCCAATTGACGTAGGGCGCGCATACAAAGAGGAATTGAACCGGGAAATAACGTGCATGAAATTAAAAGTACTACGGAGTTATATTACATCACATCATTGTTGCGGTTATAACTAAAGATGAAATTTGTCTTGGTCATGAACCTGCAGCGGCGGTGGAGAACGGGATGCCTAATCCCGGCGCTGGCCTTCCACCCTCTTGATTTCATCGATGCTGCTGATGACAGGCTTGATGCGCTCCTTGAGCACCGTGAGGTCAATACCGTCCGGCAAGCTGTCCATCACGGCACCGAAGTCGAGGTCGGGGTTCCAGTACGCCATCTTGGTGAGGACCTTGGTCATGACCCCCCGGCAAAGTCGCCGGGCTTCCCCGGCCAACGTGGCCGCTCTGCTGGAGTGAAGATAAGCCAAGGCTCCAAGGACGCCCTCGAAGAACAGAGTCATCTTGGTGTTGACGGTCCCGCTGCGCTCAGGGGCATACCTCACGTTTGGCATCCCCATGGTGGCCAACTGCGAGGTGACCTTGCCGGGGACGTCCTCCAAACGGCTGATCCATCTGTTCTCGCCCGCCACATAATCCTGGTGGGAGGCGGCCTCGTTCGCCCGTAGCTGCTTCTCTTCCTCCAGACTCCTGGTCAAGGTCTCCTCCCGAGCCCTGCTCTCCGACAACATCTTCTTGAGATCCTCCAGCTTCAGCTTGAGATCTCTGACGGAGTTTTGCGCTTCGGAGAGCGCCCCAGCCCTGCTGATGACCGCTCCTTGCGCCTCCACCAAGGCGCTGTTGAGCGTGCTCTTCTTGTTGGACAGCTTGAGGGCCTGCTCCTTTAGCTCGTCCTGCACCACCTCCAACTCCCTTACTTTGCCGGCATGGGCCAGAGCCTGGGCATCGAGTGCCTCCTTGTGCCTCTGCTCCAGCTCGCGAGTCCGCCGCGCGACAAGGGCCTCGAGCTCCTCATCCTTGCCATGGAGCGTTGCGGCAAGCTTCGCCTCACGCACGGTGAGGTCCTCTTCCTGGGAATCCAGTGCGGCTTGATGCTGGTTCCAGACGGCCTCGGCCGCGGTAGCCAAGTTCGCCGCCTGTTCCTGGGCATTCTCGATGTCAGCCATATTCATGGTGAGCTCTACATTGCGCTTGGCCAATTCCTCCTGAAAGGCCCTCTGCTCCTCGCGAGTCTGGTGGAACCAGGTCTGCGTCTCAGCAACGCGCGCCTTGAAATCCACCTCCGCCTGGTCCACCGTTGCCGTCCTGGACTTCACCTTGTCCAGACGGACATGGTAGAGCGCCTGGAGTTTTCGGAAGTTGGCCCCCATAGCGCGGAAAAGCTGCTCTTCTGGAGAACCATCACCGCCAACGCCCGGCTCATCGACAACCTCAAGCCCGGTGGTAGCAAGCACCTCGCCGTCAAAGACTTCCCCTTCGGCGGGCGCCCGGGAACTTGACGCCCCTGGGAGGTGGACGAAAAGATCGTCGCCCACCTTAAGATACCTGCCGGGGCCCGAGGTTGAGGAGGAGGGAAGCTGATCATCAACCGTCTCTTCTCCGGCAGTGGCCTTGCCGGCTTCCCTAGTAGGCCCACCATTGGCGCCCTTGGCAGAAGCCTCGCCGGTCGCCTTGGCGGCCCCCGCAGCGGTGTCCTCGGCAGCATCCTTGGTGGCCGCATCAGCGGCAACCTCGTCAGCATCCCTGGCGGCCTCCTCAGCAATGTTCCCAACAACGGTATCCACGTCCTCCATACCTATTGAAGGAGGGCCTGGATAGTAATGGGAGCATTGAAGCCAAGAAAAAGAATAAGGGAAAACAGAGATGGAGGACAGGCGACTCACCAGTGCCAGGCTGTGAAGCAGAAGTCCCCTCCCCACCAACATCCGGCACCGTGGCAGAGTCACCAGCGCCCAAGTTCCCCTCTTCCTCCATGGGTGTGGGCTCCGTGCTTGATACCCTTGCCGGGGACGCCCCTCGCGGCGGCATAGTCGATGGGGTTGGTGTGTTGGGGGTAGCCCTCTACGGCTCCTCCTGCTGCCGCTCCTCTCCTGCAAACCCAACAAGGTCAACACCATAGCATTGAATGCCTACCACATGTCGAATAAGAGGAGGGTGATGAACTTACGCTGGGGGCTGTGCTGGGGGCTGCTGTCCGGGCTGCTCAACACCACCAGTGGTGTCTTTGAAGCCCCAGCTGGGGGCTGACTGCTTGCCGAGGCCTTCGCCCTCTTCACCCTCTGGGCCAACGTCTCTGCATCCCTACAGAAGCAAAAACAAATCAAGATGAGTGACTTAATTCAGAGAAATGGAAATGGCAGTAAGGAATGGAGTACTTACTCGTCATCCACCTCCTCCTCTTCCACCACTTTCCTCTTCCTCTTCGGGCTGAGAGGCCCGAGATCAAAAGTGACCTCCGCGTCAACATCCGAGTCGACATCTGCCGGAGGAGGCGAAGACGGCGGGGTTTGTGCGCGCCTAGATGAGGGAGGGGCTGTTGTCTTCTTCTTCTCAGCGGCCTTCGTCAGCCTCTTGGCTGCCGTGGCCCTCGTGTGATGCCCAGACCCCTCCAGGATCAATTGAGGCCGCGTATGTAACGCCCCGAGACCGATGTGCCAGCTGTCGTCCAGTTATTCGCTGTTGTTGCCTTGTCATGCGCTTGTGTGTCATGCATTGCATACCATGCCATCATGTGCATTGCATCATCATGTTTTCAAAACTTGCATCTGTCCCGGTCTCCTCGTTCTTTCCGTTGTCCGTTCTGAGCCCAGACACACTTGCACGCGCCGCGGCATGTCTGAAATAGTATTTTATAAGTGGCCGGAAAATGTTCTTGGAATGGGATGAGAGTTGGCGTGTGGTCTTATTATAGTGTAGATAGACCGCCTGTCAAGTTTCATCGCATTCGGAGATCGTTTGATGCCCCAACGGATAACTATAGCGGCAGTATAGCCGGTCTAATGTCGGACGTTTTCGGTCTCCGGAAACAGTCGCCGGTTCTCTCTCTCTTCTCAGCCCAAAGCTTTCTGCACAGTCCGCTGTCAACCGCCAGACTCCGAAACCCTCCCTGCACAGTGCATCGACCCCTCACGTGTGTCCGAAACTTACCCGAACCCGACCCGGACAGTTGTCACTGTTGGGTCCGGATCATCCCCAAACGTCTACAAAACATCACCGTTCGCAGCCTCCCTCACTTTTTGGGTCGGTAGGAACCGCGCCTCGATCCCCTACCTCTCGGGTCTTCCTTGGAGCCAGCCGTCCCCGCCGGTGATGAGCAGCAGCGCTAACAGGGCCTCCCCGTGCGCCGCCAGATCCAGGTCGGGCCTCCTCGCGCCCTCCTTCCTCCCGTTCTTCTTGCCTCTGGTCTCTAACCTCTCTTCCCCATGTTCCTCGCAGAAGAACCACGCCATAGCACCGCCCTCACCTCGTCCCGATCCAGTGGACCCGGACGCAAGGATCTTGCCGCCCCACCAAGTCCCACGCCATGGACGCCCATTGAGCCGCCCCTAAGCTTTGTCTGCACCGCCGTTTCCTGGATCTGCCCGTCTTCGCCATCTCCGGCGCTGACGGAGCCCCAAGACCCCTCCGCCAAGACCCGTCGTGGCCACTGTCATGCCCCGCCGCCGCTTCCTAGTTCGAGTGCCCGTGCAAGGATGCGTTGACCTCATTGAGCGGGATGAGCCCAGCCACCCGATGGGCCTCCAGGGCCCATACCTCCGTGCATAGCCGAGCTCCATCAGCGCCCGCTAACCCCATCTATGAAGCCCAGCTGCTACCAGATGTAGCAGCGCTGCGGCCCAGCTTCTCTTCCACCGAATGGGCCTTGGCCCATGGTGAGGCCACCCCCATTGCGCCCTCCTTTTTTCTGTTCTTTTTTTCCGCAGTTGGGTCAGATCTCAAATTCGGCCCATATCCTTTTTTCCTGCCTCTGCGTTTTTAGTATTTTTCCAGAGACATCAGCTTTTGCAGAAACCCCCCCTAGTTTCATGCATTTAATAACTTCACAACCGTGCCCCGGATCTAAATAAATTATATATGAAACTTGCTTAGATTTCTGTCTAGGTTCATAATATGACATTTTCATCCATGTTTGAAATGCTTAAAATGATGTTTGATTAAATTTGCTCATATAGCTTGTTAAAATGATTTAATTCATAACTAATTAACCGTAGCTCCAAATCTAACAAACTTTATATGTAAATGGGGTAGAAAAATGCCTAGTTTAACATGGTGTACTTGTTTTGCATGTTTAATAACTCTAAAATTGTGTTTAGGGCAGAACAGTACCAAACCTTAAAATATGCATATGGGGTTTTACCGGAATTGTTGTTGTTGTTTTCGGCCTCATTTAAACTTGCTTAAATGTGTAGTTTTCTTTTGCCTCACCTCTTGCCATGTTTAACAACATTTAAATTTGTTGAGTACCTAACCGAGAGTGAACTAAATAATTGATGTGGTGTTCCTTCAATATGCAACTCATTGCATATTGAGCTCCACTTAAGTTGTAGGATTGCTTGTGCATTTTGCCATGCCATGCCTCTTTAAACCGAACATGCATCATACTTGATTGTGCATCATGCCATGATTATGTGGTGGTTGTTTACTATGTTGTTTGTTTCTTTCCGGTGTTGCTTCTTCGGGTTGTTTCCGGTAACGTCGCGTTTGTGAGGAACCGTTCGACTACGCCCGTTTGTCTTCTTCGTGGACTCGTTCTTCTTCCTTGCGGGATTTCAGGCAAGATGACCATACCCTCAAAATCACTTCTATCTTTGCTTGCTAGATGCTCGCTCTATTGCTATGCCTATGCTGCGATACCTACCACTTGCTTATCATGCCTCCCATGTTGTTAAACCAAGCCTCTAACCCACCTTGTCCTAGCAAACCGTTGTTTGGCTATGTTACCGCTTTGCTTAGCCCCTCTTATAGCGTTGTTAGTTGCAGGTGAAGATTGAAGTTTGTTCCTTGGTGGAACATGGAGATGTTGTTCCTTGTTGGAACATGTTTACTTGTTGGGATATCACAATATCTCTTATTTAATTAATGCATCTATATACTTGGTAAAGGGTGGAAGGCTCGGCATTTTTGCCTAGTGTTTTGTTCCACTCTTGCCGCCCTAGTTTCCATCATATCGGTGTTATGTTCCTGGATTTTGTGTTCCTTACGCGGTTGGGTAATAATGGGAACCCCTTGACAGTTCACCTTGAATAAAACTCTTCCAGCAATGCCCAACATTGGTTTTACCATTTGCCACCTAGCCTCTTTTTCCCTTGGGTTCTGCGGACTCAAGGGTCATCTTATTTAAACCCCCCCGGGCCAGTGCTCCTATGAGTGTTGGTCCACCTTGTCAGCCGCTGGTGGCCACCAGGGGCAACTCTGGGCTGGCCTACCGGAAGTTTGGACAATCTGAGTGTGCCCTGAGAATGAGATATGTGCAGCTCCTATCAGGATTTGTCGGCACATTCGGGCGGTGTTGCTGGATTTGTTTTAACTTGTCGAAGCTGTCTTGTAGAACCGGGATACCGAGTCTGATCGGAATGTCTCGGGATAAGGTATATCCTTCGTTGACCGTGAGAGCTTGTCATGGGCTAAGTTGGGACTCCCCTCCAGGGATTTGAACTTTCGAAAGCCGTGCCCGCGGTTATGGGGAGATGGGAATTTGTTAATGTCCGGTTGTAGAAAACCTGAAGTTGACCTTAATTAACATACATCAACCGCGTGTGTAACCGTGATGGTCTCTTTCCCGCAGAGTCCGGGAAGTAAACACGGTGTTGGAGTTATGCTTGACGTAGGTTGTTCTTGGATCACTTCTTGATCATACTTTTATCGACCGTGCTTTGCCTTCTCTTCTCGCTCTCATTTGCGTATGTTAGCCACCATATATGCTAGTCACTTGCTATAGCTCCACCTCATACCTTTACCTTATCCCATAAGCTTAAATAGTCCTGATCGCGAGGGTGTGAGATTGCTGAGTCCCCGTGACTCACAGATACTTCCAAAACCAACTTGCAGGTGCCGATGAGACCGTGGAGATGACACAACCAAGCTCAGGAGGAGCTTGATGAAGATCTTGTCCTTTGTGTTGTTTCGTTCTAGTTGATCAGTAGTGGAGCCTAGTTGGGGTCGATCGGGGACCTTGTCGCATTTGGGGTTCTTCTTTTATTTTGGTTCCGTAGTCGGACCTTGATTGTATCTGGTTGATGTAATGCTTTATTAATGTAATTGTGTGAAGTGGCAATTGTGAGCCAACTATGTATCTCTTTCCCTTATGTATTACATGGGTTGTGTGAAGATTACCTCACTTGTGACATTGCTTTCAATGCGGTTATGCCTCTAAGTCGTGCTTTGACACGTGGGAGATATAGCCGCATCAAGGGCGTTACAAGTTGGTATCAGAGCCTTCCCCGACCTTAGGAGCCCCCACCGCTTGATCGAATTAGCGGACGAGTTGAGTCTAGAAAAATGTTTTGAGTCATTAGGAATTATATATCAGAGAGTTTAGGAATTCTTTTTACTCCTCAGTCCCTTCATCACTCTGGTAAGGCATCCTGACGTAGAGTTTTGACTCTTCTCTTCTCAAATTTCACTAAAAAAAATTTAGGATCACGCGGGTATCTTGGAATCGTTCCGATCAATTTGTGACAAGAACATTGTTCTTGGTGCCTCCTATCATTTAGGGGTTGTGGCAGTGTCCTGGGGAGTTGAGCTCCGAGGTGTTGTCGTCACAATTTTATCGTTGCAGTTCTGGAATACCTGAGTTTAG
Source organism: Triticum aestivum (assembly GCF_018294505.1). NCBI lineage: Eukaryota > Viridiplantae > Streptophyta > Magnoliopsida > Poales > Poaceae > Triticum > Triticum aestivum. The sequence goes on along the minus strand of NC_057800.1, from coordinate 401,828,721 downwards.
TTCGCCGACATCGAAAATCAATTTTATGCAGTTGTTGGTGAGATAACCTCAACGCCACCCAGTACTGGGGCGGGAGTTCAGGATTATTGCCATAACTCGTATAATGGATGCTTTTCGAAGGTTGAGGTGAATGATTTCCGAAGATTTTTGGGTTATGTGTTGAAGGATGGATACAGCTGGATGTAGGATTTGTTAGTTTTGGGTGAGATATTATGCTTCCCCTATATCCCCAACACCTGATTGCATAACTGGAAAGTTTCGGAGTTTATAAGTGGGACTTCAAGTAGCTCTTAGGATATCTTTCCGACAGATATATGATATGAAATTGGGGTTCGACGTCTAGTGGTCCGCCTATTCACGGTTGGTTTTACAGTGGTCTCATTGTGTCTTAAAGAGTCCGTGGCTATGCCGACTCGAGGACGCTTCGTATGTCATGTGCACTGCCTTGTACATGACGGTGCTGTACGATCGAGCCCGTGTAGGCCCCACCACGAAAACTTCGGACGAAATCTCTATCATATGTTTGTTCCGGCTTATTCTGCGAGCCAATCCTTTGTTTTGTTTTAAGTTGTGGTATTCGAGTTGCTTCGAAGTCAAATGTTGATTCCATACCTTCTCTAAACGGTGTTCTCATACTCCTATGGTAATACTAATCCTTCTCGATCATTGAGTTTGTCATGTCAATCCTTTTTACCGGCGTGCTTCTCTTTAAGTGGATCCGATCATTCAACATCCGCAAGATCAATTATCAGTTCTTCTCAGCGGTGTTTGTTGTATCCGTCCCAACTTGCCTTTGTTTTCCCACCCTCCCTCCCTTGTTTTTCTCTGAGGACTCATACATCTCAATCAAGTATCATTTTAGTCATGTGAAGACTCTTCATTCTTGTCTTTGAATGTTCTTATCCGGTGATTGTCATAAAGATTCTAACGGAGCTTCTAGTTTATCATTCTTTGTTCTTTTATCTTCTCCGGTGGAACCAATTCAAGCGTTGAAGATCATATCCTTTCCTCGTTTCAAATACCTTCTCTTGCCGGTGCACCTTATAATCATCCACTCTTCGCTATTCATTTGTTCCGGAGTGCTCAAAAAATCTCAGAAGATTCGTGTTTCCACTCTGCTTTCGTAATCCTTTCAAGCTCTTTCGAGATTGTTATCTCATTCTAGCCATTTAGTTCAACCGGTGCAACCTCTCTTTTAAATCATTTCAACGGTGCTTCTTTTGAGTGGGCCCTAACCCACAGGTCTTTTCCCAGGATCTTACCTGACTCTTCTTATTTTTCCTGGAGCTTTTCAAATTTTTTTCAAAGTTTGACGTAAGATTGAGTTTTCATCAGTCAAATTTCTTTCCCCAATATCGTTTTCAAATTCTTTTCATTGTTGGTTCAACCTCTTCGCTTTTCATTATTTTGGAGTGCCTCAATAATCCATGGTGGTGCTTCTTATCGTCATTCTCAACATTTGAAGACCGAAGAAGAGTTTTTCCTCCATATCTTATCCGCTCTCTCAGAGATTCATGGTTCTAGCGTAATGCCATCCTCTCATGATTGTTTTGATTGTGAGTATTCTTTTCACCTATCCGAAGCTTTTCATGAGTTGTTTCCATTTCTTTACTCCGGAGGCCATCTTCTCAGAATTATTCATTCTCAGCTTTCAGCTCTTTTTCTCTAAATCTTACCGGTGCATCATCCAAGTATTTTCTTATCAGCTCTTGATCTCTTCGTTCTCTTGTATCTAAATTTCCCGAAGTATCTTTGTTCGTTTTCAATTTCTTACCGGTGATTCATCTCTTTTCTTCGTTCATTTTAATTCTTACGGTGGTTCTCCCAAGATTCTTCTTCCTTCGTTTAGCATATCAATGCATTCATTTGTTCTTTCCAATCCATTGAGTTTATGCTATATCTATCTTAATCTTTTCAAAGAGAATAAGTAGTATGCCAAATCCATTTGCTCGCCATCAATTAAATTGGTGAAGGATACGCATAACGTAATTCTTATTCGTGTTTCATCCAAGTGATCAATTCTTTATTCCGGAGATTCATCTAAATCGGTACAAGGATTCACCTTGTGTTTTCAACTTCTCTTTCCTTCCGTTTGATCATTCTTTTGCTTAACGGAGTTCTTCATGAAGGTTCTGCATGATGGTTCATCAAGGATTTAATTCATTCTCGAAGTGTTCATCGAGATTCTTTTCTAAGAATCTCAAGTATTCTTCATCTTGTAATCCGGAGTGCAATTCTTTCTTCCGTATCATTGGTGGTGGTATTATGTCATTCTTGATAATTTGAGTTCATGTTTCATGATTCACAAGTTATCAAGAATGAGATATTTTAAATCCATCAATCTCGCCATTGGAATTACCTTGGGTTATATTTCACCTAAAGCTTTTCCCTAAGGAATGTTGCTATCTATGGTGCTCATTAATGAACCAAGTTCTTCATTTATGCTCCCGGTGAAATAAGTTTATCATTTCCTTGTTCTTATCATTCCAATCCATCGTTTCCGTTAGTGGCAGAATTTCACCTCAGCTTTGAGATGTTCTCCATAAGCCCCCTACAAGCTTACTCTTTTCGTTGTTGGATTTCCAACAACTCTGTTCGACCCTTCTCCTAAATATGCTTTTTTTCAAGCTCATTTGGGGTAGAAGATGTTGTTTTCTCCTCTGTTCTTTTGATTCCATTCTTTTATCTCTTACGAAGGCATTGAGGTGTTGCTCTCTTCACTCATCATCTCGGATTGTCAGGACCATGTTCTTTTCGTGCTTATCCTTTTAACCGGAGTGTCGCGTCCTCTTTTCAAGTATCCTCTCATCTTGTCAAGATCATGTTCTATTCCTTCCAATTACAGGTGGAGTGCTGTCGAAATTACATCATTCTTATCCTTCTCTATCTTGTTTTAACCGGAGTGTTGTGGCTATCATTCTTTTTCTAACCGGAGTCTCATCCAAGTGCTTTCATATTGCAAAGCCCATATTCTTTACCTTCCATTTTCAACCGGAGTGTTTGCATCTACTTCTCGTCCACTGCAACCCTTTTCTTATGCTTTCAACCTACATGGTTCTTGTAATGTTCCTTGTTATTTTTTCTAACAGAGTGATTTCAACTTTGTTCATCTCCGTTGTTTTCTTCTTTTCAATTTCTTCAACCTCGCAAGGTTCTTTGGTTTCACTCATTCGTCAAAGAAGAAACTTAGGGTTACCTCTTCTCTTTCTCTTCCGTTTTTCCCTCTGGTGCCATTCTAGATCTCGGGACGAGATCCTCTCGTAGTGGTGGAGTGTTGTAACGCCCCGAGACCGATGTGCCAGGTGTCGTCCAGTTATTCGCTGTTGTTGCCTTGTCATGTGCTTGCGTGTAATGCATTGCATACCATGCCATCATGTGCATTGCATCATCATGTTTTCAAAACTTGCATCCGTCCCGGTCTCCTCATTCTTTCCATTGTTCGTTCTGAGCCCAGACACACTTGCACGCGCCGTGGCATGTCCGAAATAGTATTTTGTAAGTGGCCGGAAAATGTTCTCGGAATGGGATGAGAGTTGGCGTGTGGTCTTATTATAGTGTAGATAGACCGCTTGTCAAGTTTCATCGCATTCGGAGATCGTTTGATGCCCCAACGGATAACTATAGCGGTAGTATAGCCGGTCTAACATCGGACGTTTTCGGTCTCCGGAAACAGTCGTCGGGTCTCTCTCTCTTGGCAGCCCAAAGCTTTCTGCATAGCCCGCTATCAACCGCCAGACTCTGAAACCCTCTCTGCACAATGCATCGACCCGTCGCGTGTGTCCGAAACTTACCCGAACCCGACCCGGACAGTTGTCACCGTTGGGTCCGGATCATCCCCAAACATCTACAAAACATCACCGTTTTCTTATTTGGCCTCCCTAGCCTATTTTTCCTGACTGTCCGATTTTGATCGGAGGGACGAGATAGCCCCTAACCTTACCTACTCGTTATATATATTAGTCTAACCTGAGACCAAATCCCTAGTTTTGAGGGATCCTCCTAGCCGCCGCCGCACCCATTCCCCACCTCGGGATCCTCTCATTCCCCCTGCACCAACCACCAGCCATCTCCCCTCGATCCATCGATCCACCCAACCGTTCGCAGCCTCCCTCACTTTTTGGATCGGTAGGAACCGCGCCTGGATCCCCTCCCTCTCGGGTCTTCCTTGGAGCCAGCCGTCCCCGCCGGTGATGAGCAGCAGCGCCAACAGGACCTCCCCGTGCGTCGCCAGATCCAGGCCGGGCCTCCTCGCGCCCTCCTTCCTCCCATTCTTCTTGCCTCTGGTCTCTAACCTCTCTTCCCCGTGTTCCTCGCAGAAGAACCACGCCATAGCACCGCCCTCACCTCGTCCCGATCCAGTGGACCCGGACGCAAGGATCTTGCAGCCCCACCAAGTCCAACGCCATGGACGCCCATCGAGCCGCCCCTAAGCTTCGTCCGCACCGCCGTTTCCTGGATCCGCCCGTCTTCGCCGTCTCCGGCGCTGCCGGAGCCCCAAGACACCTCTGCCAAGACCAGTCGTGGCCGCTGTCGTGCCCCACCGTCGCTTCGTGGTTCGAGTGCCCGTGCGAGGATGCGTTGACCTCATTGAGCGGGACGAGCCCAGCCCCCGATGGGCCTCCAGGGCCCATACCTCCGCGCGTAGCCTAGCTCCATCAGCGCCCGCTGACCACGTCTACGAAGCCCAGCCGCTACCAGATGCAACAGGCTGCGGCCCAGCTTCTCTTCCACCGAATGGGCCTTGGCCCATGGTGAGGCCACCCCCATTGTGCCCTCGTTTTTCTCTGTTCTTTTTTTTCCGCAGTTGGGTCAGATCTCAAATTCGGCCCATATCCTTTTTTTCCTACCTCTGCGTTTTTAGTATTTTTCCAGAGACAGCAGCTTTTGCAGAAACCCCCCTAGTTTCATGCATTTAATAACTTCACAACCGTGCCCGGATCTAAATAAATTATATATGAAACTTGCTTAGATTTCTGTCTAGGTTCATAATATGACATTTTCATCCATGTTTGAAATGCTTAAAATGATGTTTGATTAAATTTGCTCATATAGCTTGTTAAAATGATTTAATTCATAACTAATTAACCGTAGCTCCAAATCTCACAAACTTTATATGTAAATGGGGTAGAAAAATGCCTAGTTTAACATGATGTACTTGTTTTGCATGTTTAATAACTCTAAAATTGTGTTTAGGGCAGAACAGTGCAAACCTTAAAATATGCATATGGGGTTTTACCGGAATTGTTGTTGTTGTTTTTGGCCTCATTTAAACTTGCTTAAATGTGTAGTTTTCTTTTGCCTCACCTCTTGCCATGTTTAACAACATTTAAATTTGTTGAGTACCTAACCGAGAGTGAACTAAATAATTGATGTGGTGTTCCGTCAATATGCAACTCGTTGCATATTGAGCTCCACTTAAGTTGTAGGATTGCTTGTGCATTTTGCCATGCCACGCCTCTTTAAACCGGACATGCATCATACTTGATTGTGCATCATGCCATGATTATGTGGTGGTTGTTTACTATGTTGTTTGTTTCTTTCCGGTGTTGCTTCTTCGGGTTGTTTCCGGTAACGTCGCATTTGTGAGGAACCATTCGACTACGCCCGTTTGTCTTCTTCGTGGACTCGTTCTTCTTCCTTGCGGGATTTCAGGCAAGATGACCATACCCTCGAAATCACTTCTATCTTTGCTTGCTAGATGCTCGCTCTATTGCTATGCCTATGCTGCGATACCTACCACTTGCTTATCATGCCTCCCATGTTGTTAAACCAAGCCTCTAACCCACCTTGTCCTAGCAAACCGTTGTTTGGCTATGTTACCACTTTGCTCAGCCCCTCTTATAGCATTGTTAGTTGCAGGTGAAGATTGAAGTTTGTTCCTTGTTGGAACATGGAGATGTTGTTCCTTGTTGGAACATGTTTACTTGTTGGGATATCACAATATCTCTTATTTAATTAATGCATCTATATACTTGGTAAAGGGTGGAAGGCTCGACCTTTTTGCCTAGTGTTTTGTTCCACTCTTGCTGCCCTAGTTTCCGTCATATCGGTGTTATGTTCCCGGATTTTGCCTTCCTTACGCGGTTGGGTAATAATGGGAACCCCTTGACAGTTCACCTTGAATAAAACTCTTCCAGCAATGCCCAACATTGGTTTTACCATTTGCCACCTAGCCTCTTTTTCCCTTGGGTTCCGCGGACTCAAGGGTCATCTTATTTAAACCCCCCCGGTCCAGTGCTCCTCTGAGTGATGGTCCACCTCGTCAGCCGCCGGTGGCCACCAGGGGCAACTCTGGGCTGGCCTACCGGAAGTTTGGACAATCTGAGTGTGCCCTGAGAACGAGATATGTGCAGCTCCTATCAGGATTTGTCGGCACATTCGGGCGGTGTTGCTGGATTTGTTTTAACTTGTCGAAGTTGTCTTGTAGAACCGGGATACCGAGTCTGATCGGAATGTCTCGGGAGAAGGTATATCCTTCGTTGACCGTGAGAGCTTGTCATGGGCTAAGTTGGGACTCCCCTACAGGGATTTGAACTTTTGAAAGCCGTGCCCGCGGTTATGGGCAGATGGGAATTTGTTAACGTCCGGTTGTAGAAAACCTGAAGTTGACCTTAATTAAAATACATCATTCGCGTGTGTAACCGTTATGGTCTCTTTCTGGCGGAGTCCGGGAAGTGAACACAGGGTTAGAGTTATGCTTGATGTAGGTTGTTCTAGGATCACTTCTTGATCATACTTTTATCGATCGTGCTTTGCCTTCCCTTCTCACTCTCATTTGCGTATGTTAGCCACCATATATGCTAGTCGCTTGCTGCAGCTCCACCTCATACCTTTACCATATCCCATAAGCTTAAATAGTCTTGATCGCGAGGGTGTGAGATTGTTGAGTCCCCGTGACTCACAGATACTTCCAAAACCAGCTTGCAGGTGCCGATGAGACCGTGCAGATGACGCAACCAAGCTCAGGAGGAGCTCGATGAAGATCTTGTCCTTTGTGTTGTTTCGTTCTAGTTGATCAGTAGTGGAGCCCAGTTGGGGTCGATCGGGGACCTTGTCGCATTTGGGGTTCTTCTTTTATTTTGGTTCCGTAGTCGGACCTTGATTGTATCTGGTTGATGTAATGCTTTATTCATGTAATTGTGTGAAGTAGCGATTGTGGGCCAACTATGTATCTCTTTCCCTTATGTATTACATGGGTTGTGTGAAGATTACCTCACTTGCGACATTGCTTTTAATGCGGTTATGCCTCTAAGTCGTGCTTCGACACGTGGGAGATATAGCCGCATCGAGGGCGTTACAGCGTAGCCCTGCCGGGCCGGACCGGCTTGCCGGAGCCATCCCGCCGCAGGATTCGCCCTCTTCCCCTGGTTGGCGTCGAGCCCGCCGCCGCGTCCTCCTCCGACGACGACTCGTCGGCCGCGTCTTCGACGAGCGGAGCTCCAGTGTCGGCACTGCTGACCTCCTCGGAGGCTGAAGCCCACCGGGTGAGCTCCTCTTCCTCCGCAGCCGTTGCCGCCTTGTCCTCCACACCCCCGGTGCTGCCGGCCTCCATGGTAAGCTATGCCTCCCTCGCCCTAGTGGCGATGTAGTCTAGCTCTGCCTGGGTGGTGTCCATGACAAGCCACCGCTCGGCGTCAGCATTGACATACACCTCGATCAGGGTGTCGAAGAATTGCTGCACATCTGCGTCCTTCGGCTCCCTCCAGCTCGGGACAGGGCCATGCGCATTACAGACCGGCATCATGGCGATGATCTCGGACCGACGTGAATTGTTGCACAACGGGACCACTCCCGCTGGCAGCTTGAAAAACGACCCATTGAGGGCCTTGCCAACCTTTGCGGCAGCCCTCGTGGCCTTGCCGGTACGTTCGAACTTGCCATCGCGACCCACATCAAGCTGGAAAAGCCGCTGGCAGAAGTGGGCATGCGCCAGCACTGTGAAGTTGTGATCGAGGCCGGGGCGGAGTCGCATAATGTCAGCCGGATTCATAAAGAGCCAAGCTAGCCACCCCTTGTTGTGCAACGAGGCGATCCGGCGGCGAACGAAGTCCGCCCCGATCATCTCAATGGTGAGTCCGGCCCAGGTGAGCCGGAGAATCCTAGTAGTGGCAACAGTGAGCCTCCCGTCGGCGGCGTCGACATCGCTCCAATCGCTGCCACGGACCGGCGGCACTCGGCGGACCTTGCAGAATTCCGGCGGGTTTTCATCCTCAATCCAGCACCACCGGCCACGCCATTCCTCCCAACTCTCCTTCACGGCACCGTCCGGGTACGCCCCCTTGGTTCTTGGGATCCAGGTGACGCAACCAGAGACGGCACCTCCCGGCTGAATCCGAGGGAAGAAATAATGGCGGAAGAGCGCCGTGTTGGGCTGCACCCCGGCAAAGCCTTCGCAAAGATGCGCGAAGAAAGCCATGCACTCCACTGCAATCGGAGTAAAATCCAAGAGGCGAAAGACTAAGGTGTGCATAATGTCGCAGAAGAAATCGGAGAAAGGGGGGCATAACCCGCAAGAAAGATAATCGACAAAAAAGGGATACCAATTTAGAGTAGGATCGGCACAAGCAGCAGGAATGACGCGCGTCACCGGGTGTCCCGAATTCTCTTCCCCCGTATTCGCTCCTCATAGGGGCCTTAAGGAGGCTCGGAGCTCAGGAACATCAACCGTCGAGGGGAAGAAGAAGGCGAACTTCGTCCGGTCCCCCGACAGCGCGCTCTCTGGCGGCTCCACAGTCCCAGCGCCCTTAGCCACCCCCTTGCCCTTGACGGGTTTGGGTGCCATGGCGGCCAAGAAGTTTAGAGGGCTGAGGAAGGGGGATGGCGAAGCAATGACGGCGGGCGACGGCGGAAGCTTAGGAAGGAAGGAAGAGAGGAAACGACGGCTCTGAGATTGGAAAAGGCACGGGGAAAGAGGAGAAAGTGAGCAGGGCGCCCGCGGTTATTTCTTTTTTATGGGGGAAAACACGGGCCGCCTCCTTTCACATTAACTGTGGTGTGACGCATGCCCGCGGGAACCAACCCCACGCATGCTGCCCACGTCACACGCGCTTCACACGCCGCGCCACGTGCGGGAAATGTGGGAAGCGCAGCGCGCGAAGAATCTTACCGCGGTAAAAACCGCCCCGCCTTCCCGCGCACCGTTCTTTGGGCCTAGCCCAACAACGCATTGCGCTTATGTGTGGACCAGGCCCGGGGGCTCCTGTCGGTGTACAAAAAGAGGGGTACACTTTTTGTACCCCTATAACTGTGCACGGTCAGTCTGAGCCACGGGCACCACCACACCAAGCAAGGCAAGGGAGGTGAGCCAGGGTAAGACCGAAGCTCAAGAGAACTACGACGCCAAGGCCAAGACCACGAAGAGCAAAGGGGACGAAGCGGACTCCCCCGGCAAGATCCTTGTCGGGAGACAGTTCTAGCAGCCCCGGCAAGACCCTTGCCGCGGTGACTCGTCCCACACCTACGGAGCGAATCACCCTTGAGTCCACTGCCCCCAAAGGGCAAGAATTCGGGAGACATCCCCGTGGCAGCATGCAGATCTTCGTGAAGACATTCAAGATCAGATACGCACTAAGGAGGCGACAACCCTTGGCGGGATCCCAGCCGAGGAAGACCACAAGGCCCCCGGCAAGCGCCTTGCCGGGGGTGATAGCAGGAGCCTCGGCAAGACCCTTGCCGGTGCCCCGGCAAGGCCCTTACTGAGGACACCCGCAGGGCCACCATCAGGCCCACACCGACTAAACCTCCACCGACGTTCGCATGCAGCTGCCGACCCAACCAGTTGGGCAGGCACCTGCGTGGCGATATGCAGATCTTCGTGAAGACCCACCACTGCGCCACCTCAGCTGCCTGCCTACCTACGTGGCATCACAGGCGTCGCTGGCCAGGGGCATGTCGACACAAGAAGGAGCGGCGACGGACGAGGCAGATCTCTCCCCCGTCCCCGATAAAGCAAGGACACCTAAGCAAGACGCATTAAATGCGCCTTGTCATGTAATGCGAGGGATAACCTCGCATCACTGTTCCCTTTCCACCTCCTGTGTGCCACTGTGGCAACCCCTTTTCCTATAAAAGGAGGCCCGAGGCGACCAGGAGAAGGATTCGGCTTTTTGGAGCTCCTCACGCCCCATAGCTAGCTCAATAACACAGATATACAATTCACCAAGGCAGGAGTAGGGTTTTACGCATCCCCGCGGCCCGAACCTGGATAAACAAACTGTGTGCTACCTGTTAGATCTACTCTTCTCACGACCCGGCGCCCCGCCAACCGTAGTAGGGATTCTTGTGATCCCATAGGTGTCGGTCGGTGCCGACACGACTATTTGGCCGATGGTGGTTGGCGGCTCAAGGGGGTGGAGGTTGAAGATGAACTGCATACCCTTGATTTCGTATCCAACGGCTGCAAAATTGACTGATCAGAGATGAAAAAGTCAGTCGACTGACTTGTAGCCTCACCTCTGGTGCGCTCAGTTTCGACAGTAAAATTCAGTTTCGACAGCAAAATTCAGTTTCGAGAGTTAACTTCAGTTTCGGCAGTTAAATTCAGTTTCGATAGATAAGCTCAGAGATGAGCGGCTAATGTATACATCTAGCACTTTTTGGTTATGTATTTTACGTCATCTATTGGAGATGCTATTAGAATTCCACTCAGGTTAACGTTGTCTCTCTTCTCCTGCTTCAGCCTCGGCGTCGTACAACTCACCGGAGCTGCTCCAATGACGAAACCCTCCATCACAGCGGAGCACTACCTCCGGCTCCATCTCCAGACGCCTAAGATCTTCTTCCCCTCCTTCGACAGCCAAGTCAGTCGGAGCATCCTCACCGGCCAACCCAATCACGCTGAGATCGACATGGCTTCGCCAAAGAGGTTCTACACTTCTTGTGGTTTGACTTAATCTCACCATGCTTCTTTGCATACTGTGATCTTCCAATTCTTGTGAACCAAACACCCAGATTGGCAGAAATCCTGTGTTTTTAAATTCTCTGTTTTGCACATGCATTCCTATCCTATTCCTGTCTATTTCCTAACCTTGCATTTTTAGAATCCTCAAATTCAAACAAGCCCTTACACAATTACTTCTATTACAGATATGTGTCAAAGAAAACCTTGTGTGGTTTGTCCTGCTCCTGCGGTGTTGTGTTCCACCCCAGCTCAGCAGCTCCAATTACGGAAGGGTTCACCACAGCAAGGATCCGCTCTCCATATTGTCTTTCGCCGCCTCAAATCTTCTTCCGCACCGCCGGCAGCCACGACAACTGTGTTACCATCATCAACTAAGCAGATGACCTTGAGGACTACATGGGTCCGCAAGAGAGGTTGCACTCTTCCGTGTCTGCTTACGTTATGCATCGCTTAATATGATGACATGCTACTTTGTCGTCGTGTTCACCTATTAGACTCCGACTCAGGTCCAAACTTATGCTGAAACTTGAGTTTTTAAATGGTTGTGGGGTACATATTGGGGCAGCAATCAGTACTATCTGTCTACTATCTTGTTAATCTCGGGTGTCTACTGTGAGTTTCATGTTGGGTGCAAACAAACATTAAAGGAGCCATTATCTGTATTTTTTAACTAAAGCTATTATCTGCCTGCTATCATTTGTTTTGGGTCTATCCACAGTTTGCTACCATCACTCTCGATTTGTGCATGCACTCCTTACATAATCTCACTATGTTTTATTCCTATGCATGTCAGTTATTGTACACAATGGAACTGAACATATAGAGCAAAAGAGACGAGCCTTGTGTGGAACTAAAATTTCATGCAGATGTCGCTCCATGGTGGGCGCAATGGCAACCCCCTCCACCCATTTCGGATCGTAATCAAGAGGAAGATAACTGTTCTGAGGGGGATTCGGAAGCAGAAGACCACTCGTATTTACCCCATGAGGTCTTTTCTCTAACTTTGCATGCTGATGTTGGTAATATCATGCATATGGTGCCTTGCATTGCTTACTCTATACATTAAAGATGCCATCTGCTTAGTTTAGACATGCTTTGTGTCAATACCATCTGTTTAGTTTCTTTATCGTATATGTGAATCATGCAATGCCATCTTGTTTAGCCAGGCATCATATATGTGAATTTTGCAATGCCACCCTGGTTAGCCAGTCAACTTATATGTGAATTATATCATGACATCATTTTTTTATTACGTGTTAAATTTTTCAACAATTTTAGTACATTCAATTACTCTTCCTGTGCATCAGCCATTCGACACGGTCATGGAAAAATCTGGAGTGGAAACAAGGTCTTCAGAGCAGACAATGCTATCTGACGAAGCGCATGTCTTGCTGGTTACAGATAGCTCCTCAGAGGAGGATTCAGAGACAGATGACCAGTCCTACCCCCCCCCCCCGAGGTGCATGCTCTAACTTGGCAGGGTTATGATGCTCAGATCCTGCATATGGTATCTTGCATTGCTATGTCATTTGCTTAGTTTAGACATGCTTTGTGTGAATGCCACATGTTTAGTGTCTAATTACCATATATGTGAATTATGCAATGACATCTTGTTGCAAGACATTATATATGTGAATTATGCAATGCTATCTTGTTGCAAGGCATGATATATGTGAATTATGCAATGCCATGCTGTTTAGTCAAGCGTCATATATGTGAATTATATCATGCCGTCCTTTTTTTGTATTTCTCATTGCTTTTGTCGACAATGTTTGTATATTCAACCGCTCTTTCTGTGCATCAGCCATTTGAATTGGTGAAGGAGAAATCTGGCGTGAAAACAAGGTCTTCAAAGCAGACAATGCTACCTAGTGAAGCAGATATCTTGCTGGTTACAGATAGCTCTTTAGAGGAGGATTCAGAGGCAGATGACCAGTCCTATTATCCCCCTGAGGTGTATGCTCAAACTTGGCAGGGTTATATTACTCATATCATGAATATGTTGTATTGCAATGCTTAGTTTTTACATCATATACACGATATTGAATGCCATCTCCTTAGTTGACACATCATATATGCGATTGCCCTCTGCTCACTTCCTTAGTATATAAATCATATATTTGAATTATATCATGCCATGATGTTTACATAGACAGCATGTATCTGAATTATGGCATGCCAACCCATTTTTTAAAGACATAGTATAGTTATATCATCTCATCTTGTTCACATAGTTATCATATTTCGAATTATGTCATTCTATCCGTGAATTATATCATGCCATCATGTTTCCATCGACGGGATGTTTGTGATTTATGGCATGCCAACCACTTTAATAGACACGTCGTATAGTTATATCATGTCATCCTGTTTACATAGTCATCATATTTTGAAGTATGTCATTCTATCCTGTTTAGTTAGCCATCATACATGTGAAATTGTGTCATGCTATCCTGTTTAATTAGCCATCATATATGTGAAATTATGTCGTGCTATTCTGTTTGGTTAGACAACATAAATGTGAATTATTTCATGCCCTGTTTTCTTCCCTACTATCCATTGCACCTGTCTATCTTACAATGTATGTACATTCAATTACTTTTCTTGTTTATCAGCCATTTCAATTGGAGGAGGTGATGGCAGTATCTGTGGGAGTAAAAACACGGCCGATCTTCAGAAAAGATCGTGCTACCTATCGATGGAGATAGAACCACGGTTGTACTTGCCCAAGAACCAGCCCCACCACACATAACCCAGACTCACGCAGATTGTACCCCTACCCAGTTGGACAGAGAACCAGCTACACCCCTTCTAACCCCAACCCCTGAAGATAGTAACCCAGTTCCCCTTGACACAACACCGTCTCCACCACAAAGCACCCAAACACAAGCAGTTAGTAAGGCAACTAAAGTGCCCAAAGCACGAGGACCACCACTCCGAACCCCAAGTCAATGCTTAAAGCAGAAGAAGAATTGTTCTCAGGTCAGGTTCTGTAGCTATGGTTCATACTACTTTGCTCTTGCATCATTGTATTTATTCATACCAACTAATTTCAAATTTGAAGGATGCAATTGAAACTACAATTGCGCAACAGGTATGTTTTAAACCTGTTTGTTTAACGTGTTTGCTGTTGTAACTTGCTCTGTGTTGATTTCAGTTTGAATTGAATAAACAGTTATATTCTCATGCCATGCACCTTATAAGTGTTGTTATTGCTGTGTAGTTTCCCACACTTATATTCTGTCTAAGATGCTTTGTCTTAAATAGATATGATTCGAACTGTATCTATCTTGATTTGGCAACATAAATTAGAATGATATAGACCATACAGTGACCATACTACAAGGATATATGTTTGTTTCATGTTGTTATCATGTCCACCTTACTACTGAACCGGTTTACCAAAATGAGTTTCATATGCTACATTGTAAACCTGTGATGTGTTTGTTTGTTTCTCTTTTAGAATGCGGATAAAATATTGGAGAAGAGTACCTTGTTATGCAATGGTACAGGAAGTAATGTAGATAAGGTTCAAGATAGTGAGACATCCCTGTTGGTCTCCAAGAAAGCTGACAAAAACTATATTGAACACACTGAGACAACCCCAAAGTCATGTCCTGATGTAGTGTTCGAGTTACTGGCTAGTACTGCTGGCACCAGCTCTTCGAACTCGCTGCCTGAATCAGTTCGGCTTATTGAGTCTCAACTTCAAGTTGAAAGACATCGATCAGATGTTATGCGACAGGAAGCCGAAGGACTAAGGAGGTCCCTGCAGAATTCAGATGCATACTTTCTGGTGCAACAGCAAGTGCTGGAGGATTTAAGCGCCAAACAAGAGAAAGTTAATAAGCTTGCTAAGCATCTTGCCAGCATTATGGGTACCCAGGATATTGTTTCTTGAGCTCTTCTGAAGTGGTTTCAGTTCTGGACTTGTTTTGCTGCGATGTTTATATGCTGCTTTGTTCCCTATATTTGCACTGGTGGCGAACTTTGATGCCCAGTGGATGTAATATGTGTATTAGCCATTATAGCCTAGTGTAAATTGCTTGCCTATTTATTTCCTTATTGTCTTGTTTATTTGTTTTCTTGTAGTTAGTGCAGTTATTTTTCAACGGTTTGCTAGTGGCCACAATAGCCTATTTTTTAAACTAGGCCACATTAACCATGGGCTACATATTTAATGTAGTTAACATGGGCCTCCTACGGGCCATAGAAACAATGGGCCTTATATGGGCCGTAGACACAATGGGCCTTCTACGGGCCATATCATCAATGGGCCTTCTATGGGTCGTATTATCGGTTGGCCGAACATGGGCCAATAACAGACCACATTATGGCCGTAAATGGGCTAGAGTTGAAATCGACCATTCATGGGACGACCATAATGGGCCGTCGTTAATCGGCCGTATTTGATGACGCTATGAAAACGGTCCAACGTATTAACGGGCCACAAACGGGCTGACTGTAACCACGGGCTGAATTTGGCCCACAAGCAAAAAATGACAGTAACGGGCCGAAAGTAAACGAATGTTGGAAATGAGCCCAAGAATAAATGGGCCCTGAGAAGGACGAAAGATAACATGGGATGGAAACGGCCCAATGGAATAATGGGCCGTTAATGGGTATAAAGTGATACACTGTTCATTATGGGCCAGTTTTAACACGGGCCATTAATGGGTCGAGGGTTACTAAGGGCCACATATGGGCCGAAAGACGTCATGGTCCATACATGGGACGGAAGTTAAAACGGGCTTGAATTATATTGGACGGCCTAGATGACGCTATTGGGCCTAATTCGGATAGGCCGTAAATGGGCCCTGGGTTGGCAGGCTGTAAATGGGATATATGCGAACAGGCCGTTAATAGGCTAGCCGTGGGCTGGCCCTCCACCTTTTGACCAAGTCAAACAGGTTGGCCTTTTCACAGGAATGGGCCTCTGTTGGGCCGTGCCACATGTCGATGTATCATAGGCGCTTTGGGTCCAATGAGTGCATGACATCTGTCCCAATGGCGAGCCGACACGTGTTCCCTCCAGCCAATGATGATTTTACATGTGGAAAATCCCCATTGGTCGGGGCTGTTAACGGGTTATCGGATCCAAAACCGGACCCGATAGCTTAACGGCGTTCCATTACGGTGGATGCCACGTGTCGATCACCCTTGACGAAAGCACTTCTGTGACGCGCGATTTATCGTCATGGAAGTGGACACTTCCGTGATGATAATTTTGGTAATGTCATGGAACACTTCTATGACAGCACAGGTATGAATATCTTGATTTTGTCATAAATTTGTCATGATGTACATGCATGACAAAAAACGTGACCTACTATGACAAACACGTATCATCATGGAAGTGTATTTTTTTGTAGTGTCCCATGGAATTACGGAAACCGGCCATGGCATCATCCGTCATTAATTTCACACGAGACGCGGCATATCTTAACGGATCTTCATCTTTAATTAACCACCTGAAAATTGAGGCATCAACACGGCTGGATAATCATCTTTTGGCCTCCTGGTTTCTCGTGCCTGACTACTGACCCTCTCCTTATAAATAGGCCCCGACAGCCCATCCATTCTCCTCCTTCTTCCTTCTCATCTTCCTCCTCTCTTCGCAACGTTCCAGCGCGCCCAAGCTCTGCCGCCGTCGACCTTCGTCCACTGCTTCAACTCCGGCCACCGCATCACCCTGAACGAACCAGAACCTCACGGAGCCTCTCCGCTGTTCATCAGCACCAGTAAGCCTTCATTTTTCCTCTTAATGGATCTGCCTTAGGGTTTCTCTATTCATCGGTGTTCATCACCGTTCATCCTTCTTTCTTAGATTGCATAGTTTTGATCTGAAAATGACACAAATCTTTGTGCAGTAGCAGGTTTAGCACTTGTTTTTTAATATCAGAACATATCCTCATCGCAACAGATCTCATCTAGGCATCCCCACTTTCCTGCTGCCGCCACCTTAGGTTTAGATTTTATTACATTTCTCCGAACTGTTGCAGATCCAATCTTATAATTCCAAATTGTAAAACATGTTTGTCCCAACACTTAGTAAAATTCGCTCTTGTCAGACCTTGAATATCAGTGCCTGTCATGGCGGCTTACATCACCAGCTTATAATTACCCATATATCATTAGGCCCCATTTAAGCCGCCATTCATTGTACCTGATGTAATAGTTTATCTCCGGCTTTAATGAATCAACCTAACATGGCAAAAATTATTTTTCTTTTCTTTAGGAGTTTCTCTTCACAATGCCGCCAAAGACAGTCACTTCATGCAACTAGGTTAAGTCCATTTTCACCGAAGATACTCTCAAAGATTTTGTCAAAATTGGGTACTTGCCAGCAAAGAGTGTTATGCCTTATCATGCCCCCAATCCAAGCAAAGAAAAACCTCAACCGAAGGATGGTGAGGTCATTGTATTCACTGATCACATGAACCGGGGCTTCTCACCACCCGGCTCTAAGTTTTTCCGAGATGTTATGCACTTCTTTCAACTCCATCCGCAAGACATTGGACCCAATTCCGTGTCAAATATTTGCAACTTTCAAGTCTTCTGCGAAGTATACCCCAGTGTTAAACTTTTCAGACAATATTTTTACTTGAACCGCCAAAACAAATTCACGAATGGACCCAGTTTGGAGCTCGGTGCAATCTCAATCCAACGAAGAAGAGATGCTATCTTCCCCTATGTCTGCTTATCGAGTGATCCCAAGGATTGGAACCAGACATGGTTTTATTGCAAAGATACCTCTCCGGCTGACAAGAATCCATTGTCGGGTTATCGTGTTGAGCGCCTGGACCCAAAACACTTTCTCCCTGAGAAACTTACCGCTGCCGAATGCGCAAAGCTTGCCCCTATCACCGCAAAGGTCAGAGCTCTGCTGGGAAATAGTTTAAATGGCATTGACTTGGTTCGGTGCTGGGTCTGCCTTAGGGTTTCTCTATTCATCGGTGTTCATCACCGTTCATCCTTCTTTCTCAGATTGCATAGTTTTGATCTGAAAATGATACAAATCTTTGTGCGGTAGCAGGTTTAGCACTTGTTTTTTAATATCAGAACATATCCTCATCGCAACAGATCTCATCTAGGCATCCCCACTTTCCTGCTGCCGCCACCTTAGGTTTAGATTTTATTTCATTTCTCCGAACTGTTGCAGATCCAATCTTATAATTCCAAATTGTAAAACCTGTTTGTCCCAACACTTAGTAAAATTCGCTCTTGTCAGACCTTGAATATCAGTGCCTGTCATGGCGGCTTACATCACCAGCTTATAATTACCCATATATCATTAGGCCCCATTTAAGCCGCCATTCATTGTACCTGATGTAATAGTTTATCTCCGGCTTTAATGAATCAACCTAACATGGCAAAAAATATTTTTCTTTTCTTTAGGCGTTTCTCTTCACAATGCTGCCAAAGACAGTCACTTCATGCAACTAGGTTAAGTCCATTTTCACCGAAGATACTCTCAAAGATTTTGTCAAAATTGGGTACTTGCCAGCAAAGAGTGTTATGCCTTATCATGCCCCCAATCCAAGCGAAGAAAAACCTCAACCGAAGGATGGTGAGTTCATTGTATTCACTGATCACATGAACCGGGGCTTCTCACCACCCTGCTCTAAGTTTTTCCGAGATGTTATGCACTTCTTTCAACTCCATCCGCAAGACATTGGACACAATTCCGTGTCAAATATTTGCAACTTTCAAGTCTTCTGCGAAGTATACCTTCAAGTGGAGCCCAATGTTAAACTTTTCAGACAATATTTTTACTTGAACCGCCAAAACAAATTCACGAATGGACCCAGTTTGGAGCTCGGTGCAATCTCAATCCAACGAAGAAGAGATGCTATCTTCCCCTATGTCTGCTTATCGAGTGATCCCAAGGATTGGAACCAGACATGGTTTTATTGCAAAGATACCTCTCCGGCTGACAAGAATCCATTGTCGGGTTATCGTGTCGAGCGCCTGGACCCAAAACACTTTCTCCCTGAGAAACTTACCGCTGCCGAATGCGCAAAGCTTGCCCCTATCACCGCAAAGGTCAGAGCTCTGCTGGGAAATAGTTTAAATGGCATTGACTTGGTTCGGTGCTGGGTCTGCCTTAGGGTTTCTCTATTCATCGGTGTTCATCACCGTTCATCCTTCTTTCTCAGATTGCATAGTTTTGATCTGAAAATGATACAAATCTTTGTGCAGTAGCAGGTTTAGCACTTGTTTTTTAATATCAGAACATATCCTCATCGCAACAGATCTCATCTAGGCATCCCCACTTTCCTGCTGCCGCCACCTTAGGTTTAGATTTTATTTCATTTCTCCGAACTGTTGCAGATCCAATCTTATAATTCCAAATTGTAAAACCTGTTTGTCCCAACACTTAGTAAAATTCGCTCTTGTCAGACCTTGAATATCAGTGCCTGTCATGGCGGCTTACATCACCAGCTTATAATTACCCATATATCATTAGGCCCCATTTAAGCCGCCATTCATTGTACCTGATGTAATAGTTTATCTCCGGCTTTAATGAATCAACCTAACATGGCAAAAAATATTTTTCTTTTCTTTAGGCGTTTCTCTTCACAATGCTGCCAAAGACAGTCACTTCATGCAACTAGGTTAAGTCCATTTTCACCGAAGATACTCTCAAAGATTTTGTCAAAATTGGGTACTTGCCAGCAAAGAGTGTTATACCTTATCATGCCCCCAATCCAAGCGAAGAAAAACCTCAACCGAAGGATGGTGAGTTCATTGTATTCACTGATCACATGAACCGGGGCTTCTCACCACCCTGCTCTAAGTTTTTCCGAGATGTTATGCACTTCTTTCAACTCCATCCGCAAGACATTGGACACAATTCCGTGTCAAATATTTGCAACTTTCAAGTCTTCTGCGAAGTATACCTTCAAGTGGAGCCCAATGTTAAACTTTTCAGACAATATTTTTACTTGAACCGCCAAAACAAATTCACGAATGGACCCAGTTTGGAGCTCGGTGCAATCTCAATCCAACGAAGAAGAGATGCTATCTTCCCCTATGTCTGCTTATCGAGTGATCCCAAGGATTGGAACCAGACATGGTTTTATTGCAAAGATACCTCTCCGGCTGACAAGAATCCATTGTCGGGTTATCGTGTCGAGCGCCTGGACCCAAAACACTTTCTCCCTGAGAAACTTACCGCTGCCGAATGCGCAAAGCTTGCCCCTATCACCGCAAAGGTCAGAGCTCTGCTGGGAAATAGTTTAAATGGCATTGACTTGGTTCGGTGCTGGGTCTGCCTTAGGGTTTCTCTATTCATCGGTGTTCATCACCGTTCATCCTTCTTTCTCAGATTGCATAGTTTTGATCTGAAAATGACACAAATCTTTGTGCGGTAGCAGGTTTAGCACTTGTTTTTTAATATCAGAACATATCCTCATCGCAACAGATCTCATCTAGGCATCCCCACTTTCCTGCTGCCGCCACCTTAGGTTTAGATTTTATTTCATTTCTCCGAACTGTTGCAGATCCAATCTTATAATTCCAAATTGTAAAACCTGTTTGTCCCAACACTTAGTAAAATTCGCTCTTGTCAGACCTTGAATATCAGTGCCTGTCATGGCGGCTTACATCACCAGCTTATAATTACCCATATATCATTAGGCCCCATTTAAGCCGCCATTCATTGTACCTGATGTAATAGTTTATCTCCGGCTTTAATGAATCAACCTAACATGGCAAAAAATATTTTTCTTTTCTTTAGGCGTTTCTCTTCACAATGCCGCCAAAGACAGTCACTTCATGCAACTAGGTTAAGTCCATTTTCACCGAAGATACTCTTAAAGATTTTGTCAAAATTGGGTACTTGCCAGCAAAGAGTGTTATGCCTTATCATGCCCCCAATCCAAGCGAAGAAAAACCTCAGCCGAAGGATGGTGAGGTCATTGTATTCACTGATCACATGAACCGGGGCTTCTCACCACCCGGCTCTAAGTTTTTCCGAGATGTTATGCACTTCTTTCAACTCCATCCGCAAGACATTGGACCCAATTCCGTGTCAAATATTTGCAACTTTCAAGTCTTCTGCGAAGTATACCTTCAAGTGGAGCCCAGTGTTAAACTTTTCAGACAATATTTTTACTTGAACCGCCAAAACAAATTCACGAATGGACCCAGTTTGGAGCTCGGTGCAATCTCAATCCAACGAAGAAGAGATGCTATCTTCCCCTATGCCTGCTTATTGAGTGATCCCAAGGATTGGAACCAGACATGGTTTTATTGCAAAGATACCTCTTCGGCTGACAAGAATCCATTGTCGGGTTATCGTGTCGAGCGCCTGGACCCAAAACACTTTCTCCCTGAGAAACTTACCGCTGCCGAATGCGCAAAGCTTGCCCCTATCACCGCAAAGGTCAGAACTCTGCTGTGAAATAGTTTAAATGGCATTGACTTGGTTCGGTGCTGGGTCTCTTGGCGAATCATACCCTTGAGCCACCAGCCCGGCTTAATGTGTACTTACACTGGTGGCATAAAGGATCCGCTGCGCCACAGCTCTATACGCTTAACTGATGAGGCGATCAACGAAATGACCAAGTCTCTTCTGAATGAAGATCCGGAAGATTCTAGCAAAGTGAGTCTGAACCCTTTCTGCACACTTAACCCGCCACCAGATGTGAGTCTCCAATTTTCTTACCTTTACCTCATCATTTAAACGTTTTATTAACTCAACTTTGATTACTCTTGACAGGCTGAGTCTGATTTTTGGAAGAAAAAGTATGATCATGAAGCTGCCAAGAAGGCCAGGGATGCCAAGAAAGTCGCCAAGAAAAACACTAAGAAAAATAAGAAGAAACTAAGCCCCTCCAACATGTTTGAACTGGATGACAGCTCTGAGTCGGAGGTATGATACGTCTCCAACGTATCTATAATTTTTGATTGCTCCATGCTACATTATCTACTGTTTTGGACTATATTGGGCTTTATTATCCACTTTTATATTATTTTTGGGACTAACCTATTAACCTGAGGCCCAACCCAGAATTGCTATTTTTTCCTGTTTTAGGGTTTCAAAGAAAAAGAATATCAAACGGAGTCCAAATGGAATGAAACCTTCGGGAACGTGATTTTCTCACCGAATACAACTTAGGAGACTTGGACCCTACGTCAAGGCACGTAACAGGAGGCCATGAGGTAGGGGTGTGCCCTACCCCCCCAGGCACGCCCCCACCCTTGTGGGCCCCTGTTGCTCCACCGACGTACTTCTTCCTCCTATATATATCCACGTACCCCCAAACGATCAAATACGGAGCCAAAAACCTAATTCCACCGCCGCAACTTTCTGTATCCACGAGATCCCATCTTGGGGCCTGTTCCGGAGCTCCGCCCGAGGGGGCATCGATCATGGAGGGCTTCTACATCATCATCCAAGCCTCTCCGATGAAGTGTGAGTAGTTTACTTCAGACCTACGGGTCCATAGTTAGTAGCTAGATGGCTTCTTCTCTCTTTTTGGATCTCAATACAATGTTCTCCCCCTCTCTTGTGGAGATCTATTCGATGTAATCTTCTTTTTGCATTGTGTTTGTTGAGACGGATGAATTGTGGGTTTATGATCAAGTCTATCTATGAATAATATTTGAATCTTCTCTGAATTCTTTTATGTATGATTGGTTATCTTTGCAAGTCTCTCCGAATTATCAGTTTGGTTTGGCCTACTAGATTGGTTGTTCTTGCCATGGGAGAAGTGCTTAGCTTTGGGTTCGATCTTGCGGTGTCCTTTCCCAGTGACAGAAGGGGCAGCAAGGCACGTATTGTATCGTTGCCATCAAGGATAACAAGATG
This sequence comes from Triticum aestivum, assembly GCF_018294505.1. Classification (NCBI taxonomy): domain Eukaryota; kingdom Viridiplantae; phylum Streptophyta; class Magnoliopsida; order Poales; family Poaceae; genus Triticum; species Triticum aestivum. Next base: position 401,806,003 of record NC_057800.1, on the reverse strand, counting down.
GGGTTTTTATCATATTTCATGAAACTATCCCTCTACATCATTTCATCTTGCTTAAGGCGTTACTCTGTTTTTAACTTAATACTCTAGATGCATGTTGAATAGCAGTCTATGAGTGGAGTAATAGTAGTAGATGCAGGCAGGAGTCGGTCTACTTGTCTCGGACGTGATGCCTATATACATGATCATACCTAGATATTCCCATAACTATGCTTAATTCTGTCAATTGCTCAATAGTAATTTGTTCACCCACCGTAGAATACTTATGCTCTTGAGAGAAGCCACTAGTGAAATCTATGGCCCCGGGGTCTCTTTCTCATCATATTAATCTCCATCACTTTATTATTGCTTTGCTTTGCTTTTAATTTTTACTTTGCATCTCTATACCAAAAATACCAAAAATATTATTTATCATCTCTATCAGATCTCACTTTTGTAAGTGACTGTGAAGGGATTGACAACCCCTAAGCGTGTTGGTTGCGTTGAGCTATTGTTTTTGTGTAGGTACGAGGGACTTGTGCGTGGCCTCCTACTGGATTGATATCTTGGTTCTCAAAAACTGAGGGAAATACTTACGCTACTTTGCTGCATCATCCTCTCCTCTTCGGGGAAATCCAATGCAGTGCTCAAGAGGTAGCAAGAAGAATTTCTGGCGCCGCTGCCGGGAGTCTGCGCAAAAGTCAACATACCAAGTACCCATCACAATCCCTATCTCCCGCATTACATTATTTGCCATTTGCCTCTCGTTTTCCTCTCCCCCCAATTCACCCTTGCCGTTTTATTCACCCTCTCTCTCTCTATCCTCCCTCCTCCCTCTCTATTTGCCTCTTTTGCCCATTTGCTTTTTGTTTGCTCGTGTGTTAGTTTGCTTGCTTGTCGTTATGGCTAGTCTCATATCTTCTCTGTTGTCTCCCGAGAATGAAGTCCTAAATTTTAAACAAAGGGAGGGAGAAAATCTAAAAGATGCTTGGTATAGAATTTGCAATGCTCAAAATAGATCTACCAGGAAGCAATCTACTTCGGTTCTTCTCTGCAATTTTTATGTAGGTGCTAGTCCTTGGTATAGATATATCCTTGATACCATTACCGAAGGGAATTTCTTAGGTAGCCATACTTTTGATTCTTATAATGCTATGTTAGATTTATTTGGCTCACCACCTCTTTTGGTTAATGGAACTATGTTAACTTTGGAGCATGTTACGCAAAGACTTGAAATTATTGAAAATAAAGTTGCTACCATTCAATTAATTGAAAATCTAGATAAAAAGATCCACAATCAAATTACCCAATATGGATCTAGGGTAGGAATGACTTTGAAAAATATTAAGGAAAAGGAACCCATAGTTAATGAGAAAATAAATCTAGATTCCACTAGAATCCGTAAACTTGAGGGTATCATTACGAACTTGGGAACCGCTTTTTCTTCCGTAAAGAATACTCCAAGTCCTCCTACTAAAATTGCCAAGCTTATGTATGTTCCTAAAAATAAGGGTGAATCATCTAGTAAGGAAACTGCGGATCTTAAATCTATAAGTATTCATCCCAATCTTTTTGCTATCATTAAGGAACCAATTGCTACAAATGAATTCTTTGAACTTTTGCCTAAGAGTTTGATAATCACTAAAAATAAAGAAATTCATAACGGAGATAGATGCCTCATTGAAGAATTGCCTACCAAAGATGGCAATACCTAGATCTATTCTTGCTTGTTATGCCTAGCTAGGGGCGTTAAACGATAGCGCTTGTTGGGAGGCAACCAAATTTTATTTTTATTCCATGTTTTTTCCTCCTGTTTAGTAATAAATAAATTATCTAGACTCTGTTTTGGTTGTGTTTTTTGTGTTTAATTAGTGTTTGTGCCAAGTAGAACCGTTGGGAAGACTTGGGGAAAGTCTTGTTGAACTTGCTGTAAAAAACAGAAACTTTAGCGCTCACGAGAACTGCTGTAATTTTTATTTGGAGAGTGCTATTTAATTAATTATTTTTGACGATGATTAATAGATAAATTATTCACGTCCAGCAATTTATTTTAGAATTTTTATGGTTCCAGATCTTGCGCTAGCTACAGATTACTACAGACTGTTCTGTTTTTGACAGATTCTGTTTTTCGTGTGTTGTTTGCTTATTTTGATGAATCTATGGCTAGTAAAATAGTTTATAATCCATAGAGAAGTTGGAATACAGTAGGTATAACACCAATATAAATAAAGAATGAGTTCATTACAGTACCTTGAAGTGGTCTTTTGTTTTCTTTCGCTAATGGAGCTCACGAGTTTTTCTACTTTAAGTTTTGTGTTGTGAAGTTTTCAAGTTTTGGGTAAAGATTTGATGGATTATGGAACAAGGAGTGGCAAGAGCCTAAGCTTGGGGATGCCCATGGAACCCCCAAGATAATCTAAGGACACCTAAAAGCCAAAGCTTGGGGATGCCCCGGATGGCATCCCCTCTTTCGTCTACTTCTATCGATAACTTTACTTGGAGCTATATTTTTATTCACCACATGATATGTGTTTTGTTTGGAGCGTCTTTTATAATTTGAGTCTTTTTTGTTAGTCTACCACAATCATCCTTGCTGTACACACCTTTTGAGAGAGCCATACATAATTTGGAATTTTATAGAATACTCTATGTGCTTCACTTATATCTTTTGAGCTCTATAGTTTTACTCTAGTGCTTCACTTATATCTTTTGAGTTATATAATTTTGCTCTAGTGCTTCACTTATATCTTTTAGACGACGGTGGTGGATTCGTTTTATAGAAAATATTGATCTCTCATGCTTCACTTAGATTATTTTGAGAGTCTTAATAGCATGGTAATTTGCTTAATAATAATATGCTTGGTATTCAAGATTTGTAAAACTTTCTTTTGAGTGTGTTGAATACTAAGAAAAAATTGATGCTTGATAATTGTTTTAAGATATGAGGATGGTGATATTAGAGTCATGCTAGTTGAGTAGTTGTGAATTTGAGAAATGCTTGTGTTAAAGTTTGTGATTCCCGTAGCATGCACATATGGTGAACTGTTATGTGATGAAGTCGGAGCATGATTTATTTATTGATTGTCTTCCTTATGAGTGGCGGTTGGGGACAAGCGATGGTCTTTTCCTACCAATCTATCCCCCTAGGAGCATGCGCATAATACTTTACTTTGATAACTTCTAGATTTTTGCAATAAGTATATGAGTTCTTTATGACTAATGTTGAGTCCATGGATTATACGCACTTTCCTTCCTTCCACCATTGCTAGCCTCTCTAATACCGCGCACTTTTCGCCGGTATCATACACCCACCAAATACCTTCCTCAAAACATCCACCATACCTACCTATCATGGCATTTCAATAGCCATTCCGAGATATATTGAAATGCAACTTTCCACCGTTCCGTTTATGACACGCTCCATCATTGTCATATTGCTAGCATGATCATGTAGTTGACATCGTATTTGTGGCAAAGCCATCGTTCATAATTCTTTCATAGATGTCACTCTTGATTCATTACATATCCCGGTACACCACCGGAGGCATTCATATAGAGTCCTATCTTGTTCTAAGTATCGAGTTGTAATTATTGAGTTGTAAGAAAAATAAAAGTGTGATGATCATCAATATTAGAGCATTGTCCCAAGTGAGGAAAGGATGATGGAGACTATGATTCCCCCACAAGTTGGGATGAGACTCCAGACGAAAAATAAATAAAAGAGGGCAAAGAAGCACAAATAAAAAAAAGAGGCCATAAAAATAAAGAAAAGGCACAAATAAAAAAAATGAGAGAAAAAGAGAGAAGGGACAATGTTACTATCCTTTTACCACACTTGTGCTTCAAATTAGCACCATGATCTTCATAGTAGAGAGTCTCTCATGTTATCACTTTCATATACTAGTGGGAATTTTTCATTATAGAACTTGGCTTGTATATTCCAATGATGGGCTTTCTCAAAATTTCCCTAGGTCCTCATGAGCAAGGAAGTTGGATGCACACCCACTTAGTTTATTTTGAGCTTTCATATACTTATAGCTCTAGTGCATCCGTTGCATGGAAATCCCTACTCACTCACATTGATATCTATTGATGGGCATCTCCATAGCCCGTTGATACGCCTAGTTGATGTGAGACTATCTTCCCCTCTTTTTGTCTTCTCCACAACCACCATTCTATTCCACATATAATGCTATATCCATGGCTCACGCTCATGTATTGCGTGAATATCGAAAAAGTTCTGAAAATGTCAAAAGTATGAAACAATTGTTTGGCTTGTCACCGAGGTTGTGCATGATTTAAATACTTTGTGTGGTGAAGATAGAGCATAGCCAGGCTATATGATTTTGTAGGGATAGCTTTCTTTGGCCATGTTATTTTGAGAAGACATAATTGCTTTGTTAGTATGCTTGAAGTATTATTAGTTTTATGTCAACATGAACTTTTGTCTTGAATCTTTTGAATCTGAATATTCATACCACAATTAAGAAGATTTACATTGAAATTATGCCAAGTAGCACTCCGCATCAAAAATTCTGTTTTTATCATTTACCTACTCGAGGACGAGCAGGAATTAAGCTTGGGGATGCTTGATACGTCTCCAATGTATCTATAATTTTTGATTGCTCCATCCTATATTATCTACTATTTTGGACTATATTGGGCTTTATTATCCACTTTTATACTCCCTCCGTTCCTTGATATAAGGTGTATAGATTTTTGAGAAAAAATCCGAAATATAAGGTGCCTTCCGTTGCACCACTCATTTGGATAATTTTTTTAGAGATTTGATTACATTTACTTACATTAGGAAAGCTCCTCTATTTTCTCATGTCAATTAGTCAGGTGTAACTTCGCCCAAAACTTGTGAAATTTTCACTCCATGTGCGTTCTTTAATTTCCGTGCCAGAAACTATACACCCTATATTTAGGAATAGAGGGAGTATTATTTTTGGGACTAACCTATTAACCGGAGGCCCAACCCAGAATTGTTGTTTTTTTCCTGTTTTAGGGTTTCGAAGAAAAGGAATATCAAACGGAGTCCAAACGGAATGAAACCTTCGAGAACATGATTTTCTCACCGAATACAACTCAGGAGACTTGGACCCTACATCAAGGCACGTAACAGGAGGCCACGAGGTAGGGGGGCGCGCCCTACCCCCCAGGCGCGCCCCCACCCTCGTGGGCCCCCTGTTGCTCCACCGACGTACTTCTTCCTCCTATATATATCCACGTACCCCCAAACGATCAAATACGGAGCCAAAAACCTAATTCCACCGCCGCAACTTTCTATATCCACGAGATCCCATCTTGGGGCCTGTTCCGGAGCTCCGCCGGAGGGGGCATCGATCACGGAGGGCTTCTACATCATCATCCAAGCCTCTCCGATGAAGTGTGGGTAGTTTACTTCAGACCTACGGGTCCATAGTTAGTAGCTAGATGGCTTCTTCTCTCTTTTTGGATCTCAATACAATGTTCTCCCCCTCTCTTGTGGAGATCTATTCGATGTAATCTTGTTTTTGCGGTGTGTTTGTTGAGATCGATGAATTGTGGGTTTATGATCAAGTCTATCTATGAATAATATTTGAATCTTCTCTCAATTCTTTTATGTATGATTGGTTATCTTTGCAAGTCTCCTCGAATTATCAGTTTGGTTTGGCCTACTAGATTGGCTGTTCTTGCCATGGGAGAAGTTCTTAGCTTTAGGTTCGATCTTGTTGTGTCCTTTCCCAGTGATAGAAGGGGCAGCAAGGCACATATTGTATCGTTGCCATCGAGCATAACAAGATGGGTTTATTATCATATTGCATGAAACTATCCCTCTACATCATGTCATCTTGCTTAAGGCATTACTCTGTTTTTAACTTAATACTCTAGATGCATGTTGGATAGCGGTCTATGAGTGGAGTAATAGTAGTAGATGCAGGCAGGAGTCGGTCTACTTGTCTCGGACGTCATGCCTATATACATGATCATACCTAGATATTCTCATAACTATGCTCAATTCTGTCAATTGCTCAATAGTAATTTGTTCACCCACCGTAGAATACTTATGCTCTTGAGAGAAGCCACTAGTGAAATCTATGGCCCCCGGGGCTCTTTCTCATCATATTAATCTCCATCACTTTATTATTGCTTTGCTTTGCTTTTACTTTTTACTTTGCATCTCTATACCAAAAATATTATTTATCATATCTATCAGATCTCACTTTCGTAATTGACCGTGAAGGGATTGACAACCCCTAAGCGTGTTGGTTGCATTGAGCTATTGTTTTTGTGTAGGTACGAGGGACTTGTGCGTGGCTTCCTACTGGATTGATACCTTGGTTCTCAAAAACTGAGGGAAATACTTATGCTACTTTGCTGCATCATCCTCTCCTCTTCGGGGAAATCCAACGCAATGCTCAAGAGGTAGCAAGGTAGCCCTTGATTCCCTTGGCTCCTTTTTCAATCACCTTATTGACATTGATTATGCTCAAGATGACACGGGGGCCAGCCAAGCAGCTGAAGAAGAGGTAACTATTATTTCATCCGACTCAGAGCCTTTGCCAAGATAGAAAATTCAACGGGTAATCCGGAAAGTAAGCTTTTCGCACCCCTTAGCTCATTTGGATCCTCACTCTATTTTGAAGAAACAACAGCGTGAGAGCCGGCAACAAACTCGGACCAGTGGCAGTGAAGAGTTATCGTCCGGTTTACCGAACACTCCAGCTCCACGAAAACGACAAAATGAGGTACTTCCAAACTTAATTCGTTATCCCCTGGCGGGTCTCAGTCGTCAGCTATTTATTTCTTTCAATTCATCCATATCAGGAGGCTTCTCGCTCTTCCTCCGGTGATTCATCTCAAACCCAGCTACCGGATTTCCAGACTACCCCTGGGTAACATCTCTTTTGTTTTCTATCTCCTTATGCTCTTATACTTATACTTAATTCTCATGAACCGCGCAGTGGAAAGGCCAAACCTAATAAGAGGGCAAGGGTGATCAAGCCGGCCGAAGACCCTAAAGTTCCTGAGCCGGAACAACAAATTCTAGCATCCGATACCTCCTTGGTGCCACCTGACGAGCCTGTCCTTAATGATCCACCAGAAATTCCTGACCCCTCCATCGACCAGACAAGACTCAATCATTTAAACCCTGAATAGTCAAGCCCACTTATACCATCATAGACTCATATTGATGATGTTACAATCACTGGCACCAGCTTTACAGAGCCGGGAAATCCAATTGTCTTGGCTCAACACTCCGCTAAGCAGGAATTTATTGAAAAGGGGAGAGTGAGATTTGACGTTGCTCAGTATTCTCACTTGAGTAGCAGTGAAGTGCTTTCTGGCTACCTCAACCAAGTACACACAAGCCGAGATCTTGAAATTGATATGGTTAAGCAAATGCATCAAAAATATGAGGTATGAATTCTGGCTTAAGTACATTATGCATACCTTGTCAGCCCCCAAGTCTACCGTGTATAATAGAATTGAATATGCTGTAGACTTTAGAATAGAAATTAGTATAAAGCATCTTGGAGAAAAAATCCTTCAAAAAGCCATCCTTCACTTAGACCGGATTTGAATGATCAACATTGCATCTCTAGCCCCCAAGCGCCGATTTAATCAGCATGAATAAACAGGTACTTATCAGTGTTTACAGATCAGAATTGTACTCATGTAGCCCCCATGAGCAGGCCGTGGTTGTCCGTGGCACTGGCGGGTCATCATAAAGTAATAATGAAATATGAACAAATATGCATTAGCCCCCAAGTGCTAAGTAATGTTGCTTGCAAAGTGCTTGGGACTTAATCATATAAATCTTTGTAGGAAGAATTCTTCGGTATGCATTAGCCCCCAAGTGCCAAGTGTTGTTGCTTGCAAAAGGCTTGGGACTTATATTCCTGTAACCCGGATATAAATGTGTTTGAAATTCCGTGTTTGTACAGGAAGCCACCACTGAACTTCAATCACAATTGGCTGATGCAAAGACCCAGCTTGAGATTCAAGAGCCTGAGACCCGGAAAGCCGATTTAAAATTCAAGTTTAGTCTAGAAGAAACGGAAAATCTGAAGACTAGCTTTAATGCTGAAAGAAATTCCTGTGCCAAAGAGAAAACTGCTCTAATGCAGTGCACCGAAAAGGTTGAAGCTGATCTGGAAAAGGTAACCTCTGGGCTGACCGGTTTAAAACGTCGGGTGTCTTAGATGGTTTCTGCTATCTTTGGTAAGTCGTCATATGAACATTGAAATGGAATCTCTTTCATGACTATATAAACCGCCACTGATTACTTTCATGATTGTCTTATAGGTCCAAGGAGCGGTAATCTGAATCAAGATGTGCTGGTGAAGCTTAAAGCCGTATATATGCTAGTTGAACAGCTATATACAGGGACTTAGCACACATTAGCCACAATTTCTCCAACGAATCAAGGACCCAACCTGCTAAGTGATGATACGTCTCCAACGTATCTATAATTTTTAATGCTCCATGCTATATTATCTACTGTTTTGGATGTTTATGGGCTTTATTATACACTTTTATATCATTTTTGGGACTAACCTATTAACCCAGAGCCCAGTGCCAGTTTCTGTTTTTACCCTGTTTTAGGGTTTCGAAGAAAAGGAAAATCAAACAGAGTCCAATTGACCTGAAACTTCACGAAACTCATTTTTAGACGGAAAGAAGCCCAGAAGACTTGGAGTGCACGTCAGGGGATCTACGAGGAGGCCACGAGGCAGGGGGCTCGCCCACCCCCCTGGTCGCGCCCTCCACCCTCGTGGGCACCTCGTGCCCCCCCTGACGTACTTCTTCCTCCTATATATCTCCATATACCCTAAAAACATCGGTGCGCACAATAGATCGCGAGTTCTGCCGCCAGAAGCCTCCGTAGCCACCGAAAACCAATCTAGACTCATTCCGTCACCCTACCGGAGGGGGCAATCCTTCTCTGGTGGCCATCTTCATCATCCCGGTGCTCTCCATGATGAGGAGGGAGTAGTTCTCCCTCGGGGCTGAGGGTATGTACCAGTAGCTATGTGTTTGATCTCTCTCTCTCGTGTTCTTGAGATGATACGATCTTGATGTATCGCGAGCTTTGCTATTATATTTGGATCCTATGATGTTTCTTCCCCCCTCTGATAAGAGTAAACGCTTGGCAAAGTAAGAAGAACTTTTCTTGCAAAGATCATCATTGATTGCCTTTAAGAACTCATGCTCTTGCTCAAGATTGAGCTTCTCAAAACATAATTTCTCATGAGTCCTTAAAAGTTCTCGATGATCTCCTAAGATAGTTTCATGAGCTAACTTAAGAGTGTTTAGTTCTTTAGTTAGAGACTCAATCTTCTCCTTATCATTGTCATTCATTTCATCTTGATTAGCATGATTAATTGACATTTCATCATAGTATTCATCACTAGAGTTGTCAACAAGTAAATCATCATCACCTAACAAGTCATCTTCATCACTATTGAAATCAACATACTCGGCAAGGAACTGCTCCATAGTTTGGATGGAGCTCTCCAACAAGCTCGGATCGTTCATGTACACCACTGAGAGAGCCTTCCCCCTCATGTGGGTGTCCACGATGTGTTGCGTGGTGAACTGCCCGCCGTTGTCGTCGTCGGCCGCTGGGAGCGCCATTGGAGCCACGGGGAGCGCCATTGGAACTATTGGATGTCCTCTCTGTATGTGTCCTTGTGGGCGTGCTTATTGTGTCGTGTGAGACGAGAGATGAAGGTAAATGGCCGCATGAATAAAAGGGGGCTGGGCGGCGTGGATTATCGGCGCGTCCGCATGGCAGTTTTCGGAGTGGGTAACTGCATCGCGCCGCGCCTAGTGCAACCGCATGCACACGAACGTGCGTGATCATGTGCCGGCCCCAAACACTGGCAGCACGCATGGAGGGACGGGGGTAGTGCACCCAGAGGGACGCGAGAGCAGAGCACGCGTGGCGGGACGCGAGCAGAGCGCGACCCGGCCGCCTGAGCCGCAAGCAAGCACACGCATAGAGCAGTTGAACACGCAGGAAATCATCGCCTACAAGTCGGCCGACAGTTGCGTCGCTGCATAGAGAGCGGCCGTGTGCTACCACCTCCGTCTAGTCTATAGTCCCCTTTATATTTTGTGCCATACTCTGCCCTCAAATTTAACCAACAAATTTTTATGCATGTTATACAAATTATATAATTGGAAACTATGTTCAAATACAAATCCAACTATATAATCTTTGGCGACATGCATTCGTATTTTATTAGTTAAATCATACTTATAAACTAGGATGGGGGTATAGTAGGTAATTAAATCGCAAACGTTTTTTTATTAACCATATGTGTACGTGGCCTTTCGTCCTCCTCTCGCACGTCTTGTCACCCCGCTGCTGCAGACGGCTTACACCGCAAGCTTCGCAGCGCGCAGGGGTGTTCTTTTGGCCAAATGGTGGCGCCAATGAATCATCGGTGAGCCCGTTCCCGTGCAACCTCGCAGGTTCCCGCGCAAGCTTCCTGCCCGACTCTGTGAAATCCCTCAAAATCCCAATGCTTACCGGCCTGCTATAAAAAACCTCACGGCCGGCGAGTCCTGCGTCGCATTTTCCGCTCCCTTCCTGTAGCTTATCTTGTCTGCTTCTCCCAAAATTGCCAATGGCACCGGTCCGTCGTCGTCTCTCAGCCACTCCGTCGTCATTAGAGGACAGCTCCAGCTGGGAGGCTACACCGCGACGGCGGTGCAGTCCCTGGCGTAGTGTAGTGCGCGTGGCGTCCCTGTTGGGTGTGTGCGGAACACCCACCAAACGCTCCGCCGCCGGTGCCCGTCGGCAGCTATTGCCAGATGTCGTTGCCGCCACACCACCATCGAAAGCTAGGGCCATCGCCCGCTCCGCCGCCGTGGCCCAAAGGCGGGAGGTTGCCGTCGTGGCCTCCACCCCACTGCCGGCCACCGTGGCCATCACCCGCTCCGCCACCGCGGCCCGAAGGCGGGAGGTGGTGGTCGTGGCCGCCACCCCGTCATTGTCTTTCGTGGCCGCCAGCCCACCATTGACCACGGGGTCATCACCCGCTCTGCGACCGCCGCCCGAAGGCGGGAGGCGGAGGTGGATGTCGGCACGTGCGTCAGCGACATTGTGCGCTACACCGAGTTCCTGCGGGAGGAGGAGGAGCGCCTCGTTGAGCATGCAAAGAGCCATACCGCCGCCGTGACCGCGACACACGCCGCCTCGGAGGCGAGGAATCAGGAGATCTATGAGGAGAACCACCGCTACAAGAGGGGTCGTCTGGAGCGGCAGAGGGCGTTCGAGGTGAGCGTCGCTAAAGCTGCAACAACGGCAGGCAACGTATTGCGGTTGCCCAGCTCGTCGGTAGGCTCCTCCTCCTTCGCCTTTTACTGAGCGCGCTCGGTAGAGGAGAGGCAACCGGAAGTAGTAAAAAGTCCCTCCAGAGTAGTAGTACTATTTAGGGGCTATTTTGTTCATTTCATATGACTATAGATGTGGTGGAACTGTACAACGTACTTAAAATTAGCTAGTATATATAGTTGAACTAGCTATTTCAGTACGTGGTTGGCAACAATTGGGGAAAAGTTTGGTCGGTTCAGCTGTCGAGTTGAACTGTTTGTATAAATTAAGAACAAATGCTTAATCTATGAAAGAAATCTATGCTTAATTACTGAATTTTAGTTGCAAAAATTAGATACCACTAGTGATTTTTAGCCTCATATTTTGACAAATCGCAGTCTTACAAGGTTGACAAATGGCAATGTTACTAGATCAACAAATGTCAATCCCAGTTTGACAAATGGTAACATACCCAATATGATAGATGCAAATTGCACCAAATTGTTTGTAAGTGGTTGCACACGGGTCATCCAAAAGAACCGTTTGCGTTGAAGAGATGCACAACTCCTGCTCTCACTTTGCATCATGTCGTCCCGGGGTCGACGGGCGGGGGGCGGGAGGACGGAAGATGGCAGCGCTAAGAGGTAGCGTTTGACAGCGGCGTCCCATGCTACTGAGGGGGCGCACGCATGGAGAGGAAGGCGGGCGGCCGTGGAAGTCAAAGGGCTCGCTTCCCAGTGAGCCTGCGCAGCATACAGCTTGCACACTTCCTAGTGAGTCAGCGCATTCGAGGACAGCTTGCACTCCTCTCGGTCAACCTGCGCATCGGACTGCCCTCGCATGCCTCCCGTTCAGTCAAGGTCAAGCAGCTCTCCGCACTGCACCGCCTACATCCATTAAAACCAAGACATGTGGTGTCACGTGAATGGTTAACAGAACACACACGATATGTATTATACAAACGTTTGAGATATTAAAGTGGCAGCTATTTTTTCAAAATGCCTTTGTTGGCTGTCATTATTCGAGTGTGCCTTCTCTCAAAATGGACACGAAAAATACCACATCATGTCGGGTGCTGAGGGAGTCCTGGATTAGGGGGTCTCCGGACAGCCGGACTATATCCTTTGGTCGGACTGTTGGACTATGAAGATACAGGATTGAAGACTTCGTCCCGTGTCCGGATGGGACTCTACTTGGCATGGAAGGCAAGCTAGGCAATACGATATGGATATCTCCTCCTTTGTAACCGACCTTGTGTAACCCTAGCCCCCTCCGGTGTCTATATAAACCAGAGGGTTTTAGTCCATAGGACAACATACAATCATACCATAGGCTAGCTTCTAGGGTTTAGCCTCTCTGATCTTGTGGTAGATCAACTCTTGTAATACTCTTATCATCAAGAACAATCAAGCAGGACGTAGGGTTTTACCTCCAACAAGAGGGCCCGAACCTGGGTAAACATCGTGTCCCCTGCCTCCTGTTACCATCCGCCTTAGACACACAGTTCGGGACCCCTACCCGAGATCCGCCGGTTTGAACACCGACATTGGTGCTTTCATTGAGAGTTCCACTATGTCGTCACCATAAGGCTTCATGGCTCCTATGATCATCGCTAGCGATGCGGTCCAGGGTGAGGCTTTCCTCCCCGGACAGATCTTCATATTCGACGGCTTTGCACTGCGGGCCAATTTGCTTGGCCATCTGGAGTAGATTGAGAGCTACGCCCCTGGCCATCAGGTCAGATTTGGAAACTTGAACTACACGGCCGACATCTGCGGAGACTTGATCTTTGACGGATTCGGGCCCATGTCGGACGCGCCGTACAGTCTCGATGAGCATGACGTAACTCTGCCGTCAGAGAGTGTTCGGGAGATCGCAACCGCAGCTACTCCATCCACCAATCCGGAGCAAGTCGCGCCATCCGAGAGTGGAGGGATGGACCCCGCCATGGAGGCCGCACTCTCAGTGGCGATAGAGTCGGATACTGACTTCACCCCTTATGAGAGCCGTGTCACCGAACCACTGGATTCATCTCCGGCCATGGACTCTGAGCCACTCATATCCATGCCCGTCGAGTCCGACTGGGCGTCGGTCATGGAGTTCACCTCCGCGGACATCTTTCAGCACTCACCCTTCGGGGATGTGCTAAATTCATTAAGATCTCTCTCCCTGTCAGGAGAACCTTGGCCAAACTATGTCCGACTAGAATGGGATGCGGACGATGAAGAAATTCGCTGGCCACCCACCACCCACTTAGTAGCCACTGTCGGCGACTTAACTGACATGCTCGACTTCGGCTCCGAAGACTTCGACGATATGGACGACGAAGCCGAAGACGAACAGGATCCACCGCCCTTGGGGCACTGGACCGCCACCTCATCATATGATATATACATGGTGGACACCCCCAAAGAAGCCAACGGCGACGAGACAGCGGAGGAGGACCCCTCCAAGAAGCAACCTAAGCGCCAACGTTAGCGGCGCCGCTCTAAGTCCCGCCATAGCAAGAGCAGTGATACCTGGACAGGAGATAATAACACTCCGAATAGTGCCGAAGACAACAACAATCCCCTCCAGCACGGTGCGGAGCTAGAGGACGTACAAGCTAGCCCTCCATAGCAGGCAGACGATGGAGAACCGGAGGAGGACAATTACATGCCTCTCTCCGAAGATGAGGCGAGCCTCGGCGACGACGAGTTTATCATGCCTGAGGACCCCGTCGAGCAAGACCGCTTCAAGCGCCGGCTTATGGCCACAGCAAGTAGCCTAAAGAAGAAACAACAACTGCTTCAAGCTGATCAAGACTTGCTAGCAGACAGATGGACCGAAGTCCTTGCGGCCAAGGAGCATGAACTCGAGCGCCCGTCCGAGAGTTACCCAAAACTCAGGTTGCTACCTCACCTCGAGGATGAAGCATTGAAACCTCCTTCACCAGTGTACGATGCGGCTGACCGGCCACTACGCGGCCAAGCCAGAGAGGCGTTTCAGCCTAAAGTTCAGACCGCACCCCATCGCCACTCAGTCAAAAATACTAAGGCCTGGCGCAACACAGAGGACCTGTGAGACATCTTGGACAGTAAGGCAAAAATCGCAAGGTCAATATACGGGACACGAGCATGTGCGCCCACACAGGACGATGATCATCGCGTCGGATACACCAAGAGTAAATCCGGTCGGGCCGAATACAGCAGACAAGACTCATACGCAAACTACGTCGGGATATAGCCCGGCACAGAGGCGCCGCACACCCCCTATGCTTCAATGATGAAGTTATGAATCATGAATTCCCGAAGGGTTTCAAACCCGTAAATATCAAATCATTGGACGACACAACAGATCCCGCTGTATGGATTGAGGATTTCCTCCTTCACATCCACATGGCTCATGGTGACGATCTACATGCCATCAAGTACCTCCCACTAAAACTCAAAGGACCAGCTCGGCATTGGCTGAATAGCTTGCTAGCAGATTCCATTGGCAGTTGGGAGGATTTGGAAGATGCATTTCTTTACAACTTCCATGGCACTTATGTGCGGCCACCGGATGCTGATGACTTGAGCCACATAACCCAGCAGCCAGGGGAATCGGCCAGACAATTCTGGACACGGTTCCTGACTAAGAAAAATCAAATCGTAGACTGTCCGGATGCAGAAGCCCTAGCAGCATTCAAGCATAACATCCACGATGAGTGGCTTGCCCGCCACCTCGGCCAGGAGAAGCCGAAATCTATGTCAGCCCTCACAACACTCATGACCCGCTTTTGCGCGTGCGAGGACAGCTGGCTGGCTCGCAGCAACAACACATTAAGGAATCCGGATACCTCAGATACCAAAGACGTTAACGGTAGGCAGCGTCGTAATAGACCAAAGCACCGCAATAATGGCGATAACACCGAAGATACGACAGTCAATGCCGGATTCAGAGGCTCTAGATCCAGTCAGCGGAAAAACCATTTAAAAGAAATACTATGGCTCCGTCTAGTCTGGATCGCATACTGGATCGCTCGTGTCAAATCCACGGCACCCCTGACAAGCCAGCCAATCACACCAACAGAGAATATTGGGTGTTCAAGCAGGCCGGCAAGTTAAATGCCAAAAACAAGGACAAGGGGCTGCATAGCGATGACGAGGAGGAGCCCCGGCCGTCGAACCCAGGAGGACAGAAGCGGTTTCCCCCACAAGTGAAGACAGTGAACATGATATACACAACCCACATTCCCAAGAGGGAGCGGAAGCGTGCACTAAGGGACGTTTACACGATGGAGCCCGTCGCCCCGAAGTTCAACCCATGGTGTGCTTGTCCGATCACCTTCGATCGCAGGGACCACCCCACTAGCATCTGTCATGGCGGATCCGCCACACTAATCCTAGACCCCATCATTGATTGATTTCACCTCACTCAAGTCCTTATGGACGGAGGCAGCAGCTTGAACCTGCTTTATCAGGATACAGTGCAAAAAATGGGTATCGATCCCTCAAGGATCAAACCCAGCAAAACCACCTTTAAAGGCGTCATCCCAGGTGTAGAGGCCATTGCACAAGCTCAATCACGCTGGAAGTGGTCTTCGGATCACTGGATAACTTCCAAAGCGAAGAGTTAATCTTCGACATTGTCCCGTTTCGCAGTGGCTATCATGCACTGCTCGGACGGACATCATTTGCAAAATTCAATGCAGTGCTGCATTATGCATACCTCAAGCTCAAGATGTCAGGACCCCGCAGGGTCATAACAGTAAATGGAAACACAGAACGCTCGCTCCGTACGGAAGAGCACACTGTGGCCCTTGCAGGAGAGGCACAAAGCAGCCTGTTTAGGCAGACCACCCATTCGGCGTTACAGCCTCCGGACACCTTCAAGCGAGTCCGGAACAATCTGCAACAGGATTGCCTGGTGCGGTCAATGCTCGCCTAGCAATCCGGCCCCCGTCCCAGTCCGAGTGCAGCGATGAAATTTGTACAGCGCGTACATAACTATGCATTGAAATACCATGGACATAGGCGGGGGCACAATCAGGACACGCCCCGCATTGTGGCTTAACCACACCAGGGGCTGTATACCTTTGACACTCCTTTTCTCTTTCAGGGCGTAACTCTTCGGAAGCCCTTTCCGGCAGTCCAATTGTCAGACACATTCCGGAAGCAACAACCAAGGCGACATGAAGCTAAGATGAACACGGGAACCGCCAGGTGGTCTCTAGTAATACTTGATATACCCGATTTTCACTATTTATGCATAGCCTGCCTTGGGATAGGACATTTCGAATTGTCCTACTTTATGCTTATTGCACTAATTGTACCAGTACACTTCGACGTATTATTCAAATAACAGTGCATATTATTAATCTGTCATTGCATTATTTAAGTTTTTCTCTTTCTCTTATATGTCCATTTACGACATTCCGCACCTACACGCTTGGGTACGGTCAATACGCCAGGGGCTCTCGTTTACCCCATAATACGGCGCAAGAAGTCCGAACACTTTCGACAGTGCGGCTCCCCGAACTTATAGCATTATATGCATCAGCTCTGAATCATGTCTTGGGTCAAATGTTGGGTTGCCCGGCTCCCATTCTTTGGTACCTTACGTTCCTCTATATCGGCTAAGGTAGCGGTGGGAGAACTACTGCGATTGTGTCCCGGTTCTTCCGGACAAGCACCTCAGTAGAGAAAACCAAAAACTGACTGTCATGATAAGGCGAGAGACTGGTCGTTGTTCGAGAGATCTCAAGTCCTTAAAGACTTTTTCCGCTTTGGGCGAGGAGTCGTCCTTGTCCGGCTTAGGTGTGTATAGCGCCCCAAATTCGGCCCTCTGAATACCAGGGGCTTCGCCAAAAATTTAAAATCATAGACTTCTATGGCTAAGTGAGAGTGATAAAGCATTATAGTACGATTGCCTGGTTCGTTGCGCTGAGCACCTCCCTTGAAGGACCCAAAATTGGGGTAAAGAGTGTTCAGATTTACCCCGAACACCCCAGTACTAGTTACATGGGGGCAGAAGCCGACGACTGGCCAACTCTCAGATTTTATAAACGGCCGCACAAAAGGTAATATTTTGAATTAAGAAAGCGTCGCATGGCGCAAAAGAACTCGTTTCATATTACAGGATCACATGGGCATGTTCATTCAAAGATTACATCCATGACACACTCATCTGCCACTAAGAGGGAACCCTTCAAGACGCTCTCATAGTAATTCTCGGGGCAGCAAAGCTCCTTGCCCTCTGGCGGCCCCTCCTTCACAAGCTTCACAGCGTCCAGCATCGCCCAGTGCACCTTCGCCCGGGCAAAAGCCCTGCATGCACCTTCGATGCAGACGGACCGCTTGATGACCTCAAGCCGTGGGCAGGCTTCCACCAGCCGCCTCACCAGACCGAAGTAGCTGCCGGACAGGGGCTTGCCAGGGCACATCCGGACTATAAGGCCCCTCATGGCCTGTTCGGCCGCCTTGTGAAGTTCAACCAACTGCTTCAGCTGGTCGCTCAAGGACACGGGGTGTTCGGTCCTAGTATACTGAGACCAGAACAACTTCTCTGTTGAGCTCCCCTCCTCAGCCCGGTAAAACTCTGCGGCATCCAGCACACTGCGGGGAAGATCTGCAAACGCTCCTGGAGAGCTCCGAACTCGGGTAAGAAAAAGGAAAGTCTCCTTCACATGCTTGCTTTGCATATTTAATGCCTTACCCGCTGCTATATTCTTCGCCGCATCAATCTCCTGGAGGGCCTTGTGGGCTTCGCCTTGGCGCTCCGGACGCTTTCAAGCGCCTGCGTGAGCTCGGACTCTCGCGTCTTGGAGTCAAGCTCCAAGGACTCGTGCTTTTTGGCGAGAGCCTCGAGCTCTTGCCGCACCTCGCCTACTCGGGCTTCTTGTTTCTCCCGTTCAATGCGTTCTTTGGCCGCTTTGTCTTCGGCCGCAGACAACGCCTTCCTCAGGGTCTCCACCTCGGTCGTGGCCCCTGACAAATTCATGATGATCCTATTACTTTAGACTGAACTTCTTTTTAACTATATAAACTGGGGTATATCTTACCTTTTCTCTCTTTGAGCTGCCCCTTGGTAAGGCCGAGCTCGTCCTCGGACCGCTTCAGGGCCTGCTTCAACGCAGAGACCTCTGCAGTACGTGTGGCAGCGGCCAGCAGGAAAACCTGCACATACACATAGACATACTCTAATTAGACTCCTGAGTTATCATTTGATACTCTATTCGGCTTTTCTTCGCGAACGCCGAACAGAGCATCAGGGGCTACTATCTATGCGATAATATTTTTATATTTTGAATGCTTACCTCAAAGCCTGTTAGGAGGCTGGCGCAAGCTTCGGTCAGTCCGTTTTGGGCGGACTGAACCTTCTTGACCACCGCACTCATGATAGTGCAGTGTTCTTCATCGACGAAAGCGCTGTGAAGCGCTTCCAGCAAGTTGTTCGGTGCCTCTGGTTGGACAGAGGACACCGGCACGGATGGTTGGCCCCCCTTAATGGGGGACCGCCTGCTGGAGTCTGGAACCATTGAAGGTTCTGGCGCGGTGTCCGGCTGGGGCCCGAACTCGAAGCCTGTAGGAGCCTCGCTCCCTTGGTACCCAGGGTCCGGGAGGTTGCCGTGAGGCGCCCCCAGGATCGCCTCCCCTTGGGACGGTGCCTTTTGAGACACCACCTCGGCGTTGTCCGTAGGGCGAGGGGTGGAAGCCGTCGGAGGAGAACCGCTGTTCATATCCGACAAGCCCAAAGAGCCGCTCGACGAAGGTATGTCGAGACGAGCTCGGGCCGGACTGCATAATCATGTTCGGCATGAGCAAAGGCAGTACAATAAAACATACCATGAAGTACTATGGTGTACGGACACTTACAACTTCGCCATGGGCTTGTCCCTGGGTAGCCACTCGTCACCGCTGTCGGCGGCCGTCATGGCACAGTCCGGAGGGATGGTCTTTCCTTTCTTGGACCATTCGGCCTCCCCGGATGGGTCGGCCTTCCTTTTCTTGTCTCCCTCGGCTGGGGGAGAACTTTTCTCCTCCTCCTCGTTTCTGTGGGAGGAGTGCACGTAGGACTCATCGGATGATGAGTCTGATAGAACCTTGCGCCGGAGACCCTTTCGGGTCCCCGCGGCCTTCTTCTTGGTCGTCTTTTCCGGCACCTCATAAGGTGCCGGAGTCAGCATCTTCGTTAGAAGAGTGTTTGCAGGATTTTCGGGTAGGGGGGCTGGGCAATCAAGCTGCTTCGCTGTCTTTATCTAGTCTTGTTAATGACATGAAAGCTTAGATCCAGCACATAACTAAACCAGGGCACATAAATACCCTAAGAGATATAAAAGCCTACCAGATGGATGCGGCGCTTTGCGCTGAGTCCGCGGTCCTCGATGAGGGAGGGAGGCATCTCGGCGCCCTTGAACAGCACCCTCCAGACGTCCTCGTGAGTCATGCCGTAGAGCTCTCGCAGCGTCTGGTGCCGGGCCGAGTCGAACCCCCACAAAACAAATGCCCGTTGTTGGCACGGAAGGATCCGGCGGAAGAGCATAACCTGGACCACATTGACGAGCTTGATTTTCTTGTTTGCCATGTTCTGGATGCAGGTTTGGAGTCCAGTCAGCTCTACTGAAGAACCCCAGGACAGGCCCTTCTTTTTCCAAGAGGTGAGCCCTGTGGGGATTCCGGATCGAAATTTGGGGGCCGCCACCCAGTTGGAGCCGCGCGGCTCGGTGATGTAGAACCACCCCGATTGCCACCCTTTATGGTATCCACATAGGTACCCTCGAGCCAGGTGACATTAGGCATCTTGCCCACCATGGCGCCTCCGCATTCTACTTGCTGGACTCCCACCACCTTTCGTTTGACATCGAAGGTTTTCAGCCATAAGCCGAAGTGGGGCCTGATGTGGAGGAAGGCCTCGCACACGACGATAAATGCCGAGATGTTGAGGATGAAGTTGGGGGCTAGATCCTGAAAATCCAGCCCGTAGTAGAACATGAGCCCATGGACAAAAGGGTGGAGAGGAAATCCCAGTCCGTGGATGAAATGGGTAAGAAAAACTACCCTCTCATGGGGTTCGGGCATTGGGACGATCTGCCCCGCATTCGGGAGCCGGTGCGCGATATTCGCAGGTAGGTATCCGGCCTCCCGTAACTTTTTGATGTTTTCCTCTGTGACGGAGGAAACCATCCACTTGCCTCCTGCTCCAGACATGCTTGGAGTGGTTTGAGAAGAAGAACACTAGCTTGGGCGCTAGAGCTCAAGTGTGCGGGAATGGGTAAGCGAGAAGGAAGAAGGCGTGGGTGAAAAAAGTAAATCTTTGTCCCTTTATAAGGGCGGAGGAGGCGATGAGTCTCCCCACTTGCCTGGCAAAACCGCTTGTTCCCCATGCGCCGTAATTGATGGCGCGGTTGGGTTACCCACGTCCGTATTGATGAGAATCCCGTGATAAGGGGAACACGATCTCTACTTTGACAAGACGTATCAAGAAAACCGCCTCACGATATGTGCGGAGCTGGTTTAGAAAAGCGGTTCGAACAATAACCGGGCCATGAAGTGATGTCATACTATCGAAACGTGTCAGCAGATTAGATTTATGGAAGTATTATTCTCTCAATGGTGGTATGTGGAACTTATTTTGCAGGGTCAGACACTATCCTTGTATTCAAACTCTTCCATGGTGTATTCGGAGGAGGAACCCGCCTTGCAATGCTGAAGACAACACTGCGTGCCGGACTCATTGTCATTGAAGCCTGGTTCAGGGGCTACTGAGGGAGTCCTGGATTAGGGGTTCTCCAGACATCCGGACTATATCCTTTGGCCGGACTGTTGGACTATGAAGATACAAGATTGAAGACTTCGTCCTGTGTCCGGATGGGACTCTACTTGGCATGGAAGGCAAGCTAGGCAATACGGATATGGATATCTCCACCTTTGTAACCGACCTTGTGTAACCCTAACCCCCTCCCGTGTCTATATAAACCGGAGGGTTTTAGTCCGTAGGACAACATACAATCATACCATAGGCTAGCTTCTAGGGTTTAGCCTCTCTGATCTTGTGGTAAATCAACTCTTGTAATACTCATATCATCAAGAACAATCAAGCAGGACGTAGGGTTTTACCTCCATCAAGAGGGTCCGAACCTGAGTAAACATCTTGTCCCCCGCTTCCTGTTACCATCCGCCTTAGACGCATAGTTTGGGACCCCCTACCCGAGATCCGCCGGTTTTGACACCGACAGTAGGCTTTTCTCAGTCGACAGCACATGGTCGTGCAGTCTCCTGAGATCCCCTGATAGTGCCTCGAGTAGTTTCGGCGGTAGCATCTGCTCGTCTGTGAGATGGAACATGGCCGCGCCTTTCACGGGTACACGCTCTTTAGAATCCATCGTCTGGATGCTATGTGCTCTGGTTTGTTTGGAGGTAGCTATCTTCCCCGATCTCTTCCTCTCTTTTGTTGGGCACACCTTCCAGACCCTTCCTTAACCCCTGCCCCAGTGTTGCCGGGCTAAGCATTGTACGACCCCCGGCTAGTTGAGCCTGTGTTGAGGCGACATCTTCAGGCGTGTCCTGTGAATATTTAATGAAGAGAGACTTCTTGCAATCCCTGCTACGATGTTCCTGCCCGGGCAGATCATCCATATCCTCATTAGCATCATGCTGATAGCCCGATTCATCATATAGTTGACTCATCATATCTAAGTCACCCTCATACGCATTTGTATTGAGGAAACCCATTGGGTCCTACATCTCCTCCATATTATAATCCATTCTCTGTTCTACGGGACCGATTGCATCAGGCAGTACTATTGCACCCCCTTCATCAAGTTGTCCGCCGCTCTCACCCGACACTACAGGAGCTGGTAATTGCGTAGGCGGGGTGGTGGTCTCCATACATGCTTGTTGATGTGTGGTTATTGGTGTGCTCTCGGCTGGCTCCAGACGAAGAAGATTCTTCGGCCATAGCAGCACCCAACCCTTGTAGCTTCCAATCCACGACGGGGTCTCGTCGTCCTCTCCACCTAGGCGTGGAGGAGGCAAATCCTCGTGACCCGATGTCACACTCGACTAGGTAACCCTAAAGTGCCCAACGTGCATCGGCTGGTTGTGGAACGTGAGATCCAAGGGCTTCATTATCACCCCCTTTCCCACGTCCACCTTCTGGCCTTTGATCAATTAGAGTACGGTGCACGGGGTTTTGTCGGCCTGCAAACACATGTCTGCGGTGTAAAACATCTGAAAGGCAACGGAAATGGAATATTCAAGATATATATGTTCGTGAGACATGTAATTACCGTGAGGGCATCGAGCTCAGCCAAAGACGAAGGCCCGCCTAGCGCACGAGAGACTGAGGACGGGCTGCTATGAGCGGGTGTGGGTGCAAGATGAGGCCCGCTTACGTGAGCAAGTGATGGTGCGGTGGTGTTGTTGTTCACGGAGTTGCTTGCGACGAAACTGGGCAACGGGAAATCATGTACCGTCTTGTCTGGATTTTACTTCGTCCAGTTGATGATAGTCAGGACCAAGTTAGTAGCAAAATCATTTCTGTAGGCAGTTACAGTGGCATTGACTGCCTGCTATAGCAACTCATTTTTCTCCTTGGCTGTTTTTTTCGCATCCTCAACTGTTTTTTTCTCGAACACAAGCTTCACCTTCTCGTTGATGTCTGCCTGAATAAACTTCTTTTTCTACTTCTTGGCCTCCGGGCCCTCGTTGTAAAACACCTTCCACGTGGCGCGCCGATGCCGTGCACACGACCATATTGCGACCGCTAGCCCAAAGGGAGTCCCTTAAGTTCGTCCAAGGCCCGGTTGAGAGGGGTGTCCCACTTGGGCCTCATCGGAGAAGTAGGGCTTTAGGTTGCAAGCTGGTGTTGCTTCTCCTGCAGAAGGAACATGAACCATTTAGGAATGTGTAGTCGACTAGATTTAGCTAAATGTAAGGTGGTAAAAGAATAATTACCAGTAGTCTAATCAATCTCCTCGTGATCTGGTCCATGTAAAAAACCTTATTTTCCTTGTCCCACTTGTAGCGGGCCCTAATGAAGTCATGCTCCAAGGGGTTGGTCAACTTCGCTAAGGGGTCTGGGAGACCCACAGCTTCACGTTCCGCGTCCTCCTTATCCTATATGGGCCTTTTACCGAGGTAGCCACGGCTTCCGAGGTGATGCTTCCCTGTGTTC
This sequence comes from Triticum aestivum, assembly GCF_018294505.1. Classification (NCBI taxonomy): domain Eukaryota; kingdom Viridiplantae; phylum Streptophyta; class Magnoliopsida; order Poales; family Poaceae; genus Triticum; species Triticum aestivum. The sequence goes on along the minus strand of NC_057800.1, from coordinate 401,782,575 downwards.
CTTTGCCGAAGGCTCTTGAATTTCACGGCTTTGGCTGCCTCGGTAGCGCAAGTGTCCTTGAACTTTTCGAACTCCTCTTCTGTAAGTGTCGGATTTTCCTCCAGAATCATGGACAGGGGTTCCTCAGCCTCAATAGCTCGTTTCACCCTCCCTTTCCAGGAGGCCAAATTATTGCTGAACATGCCCATGGCGTGATTGTTAATCTTTTTCATCTTTGGATCATCCCACGGTTGTTCTATGTTATCATCCCGGTCGGGGAACTTGAATCTCTTGTTCAACTTCGTCAGGAGCAACTGCATCAAATGTTCTTTACTCCTTAAGTCATCGTTGTTGATGCTCACGCATTCCCATGGGATGCATCCTACTTGGTTCCCATAGCACTTGCAAGGTTCTTCCGGCTCTAATGGCTCAAACCTTCCAGGTGCCATCTTTGTGATCACCAGTCGTCCAATGCCTAGTTTGTTAGGTTTTCGTATCCTCTGCTTCTTCTGCTTCTTGTTTTCAGTAGCGGCATCGGCGCCGGTACCTTCCCTGCCGGTATCTTCCCCGCCGGTACCTTCCCCGCCAGTCTCGGCGCCGCCATCGGTGATGGCGCAATCAGTGTCGATGTCGGCGTCAGTACCATCATCGAGGCCGACCTGCAAACCTTGACGTTGCTTAGCACTCAAAAAGTCATGGTACTCTTGTTCACCCTCATAATCCATCTCGTCTGCATCTTGGTCAGAAGGCCTAGTTTCTTCGTTGTTCGACATTGTCTCCTATGATTAAGTCTCGTTTAATTCTAAACTATGAAAAAATGAGAAATGACATAAAAAAGATCTATGTTTGTCGGAATGTCATTTCCCAGCAACTCTCGACACTCGTTATGCCAACTATCTAGCACAAGTCATGACAAAATTCACAGAAAATTTCGGCATGACATTTGCTAAAAAATGGACATATCGAGCGCCCAAAATTCATCGGAACAGAAATGAATCAACATTCTGGCGTAACATAGGCCACTCGAATCATTTACCCTACACATAATCTTGAAGAAAAAACCTAGATAAATTGATAACTAAATATATAACCTAATTAACCATCTGCCCTAACTAAAACCTAAGTAAATTAACCAAAGAACCCTAGTTACCAGAGAGAGGAGGTGTGGTGGGGGGCTTACAGAGGGTGCAGGCCCGACGATGGCCGAGGTTGGGAGGGGTCGGGTCGGGGTCGGTGCCGGGGTCGGAGTCGGGGTCGAGCGCCGAGGCCGGAGTCGGGGTCGGTGCGGGGGCCGTGGGAGAGCGCCGGGGCCGAAGCCGGGGTCGGGGTCGGGGCCGTGGGCGAGCGCCAGGGTCGGGGGTGAGCGCAGGGGCGCGGCGAGGGCAGGGCTCCGGTGGCGCGATGGGGGAAGAGAGAGTGTAGGGATTTGGGGGAAAAGAGGCGGCATGAAGAGATGAGTGGGGATTTTTTGGTGGGGAGGGTTAACTGGGCATAGCAGTAGCCTGTTTAAAAAAACGTGCTATAGCTACTCCAGGTAGCTATAGCGGTTTTATGGGAAAACCGCTACTGCTATCTTGACTAGCTGTAGCTCTTTTCTCAGAAAAGCGATGTTGCTATAACCAGCATCTATATAGCAGTTTTCCTGTTTGTTTCCTTCTATTTTCTTTTCCTTTATTTTCTCTCACTTTTTTTCAAGAGCAGTGAACGAAGGGAAGGCGATATATATTGCATCATTTGACAGTTAAGTATGTATACTAAATAGGAACATATATATTACATCATTGGACCCATGCATAATAATGGCTAAGTGTGTATACAAAATAGGAACATGTATATTACATCATTTGACCTATAACATACGGTTCCTCAGCGTTGACGTTTTCGTTCTTGAGTGAGCTTCTTTCCCTCCATATCTTTGGCCTCCATGTAGAACGTGTATCCGTTGATATCGTATGCATGATAGGTTACGAGGTTGGGCAAGGGGACATGTGCTAAGGCGTATATGAGCAATCGGTCCATGGAGCCCTCCTCCGAGGGATTATCAATAATATGCTCTTTGAACCAATGCAGGAAAGTCGAGTTGTGCTCTCTAGTAACTTCGGCGTCCATCCTGCATACCCCCCGGTCATGATACTTCTTTGTGATAATTTCTTTGTGCAGTGCCATGAAAGGATCTACCTCGTCTATGTGTTGTAGCACTACCAAGTTTGCTCTGTCAAAGTCGTTGCATCGATCTGAGTATGCCACATGCAGTTCCCTACGACCGTTGGAGTGACCTTCTCCTTCGAGCCTCCCATCGTGCTTGTTAACGGGCAAACCAACACCAACACCAACACCAGGCGGCTGGTCTGCGCCATATAGAACATTCTCGCAGAAAGAGATGCACTCTTGTGTCAGATAGCCCTGGACGATGCTTCCATTCGGATGGGACATGTTACGAAGGAATCCTTTGATGATCCCATTCATCCTCTCAAACGGCATCATGTTGTGTAGGAATGACGGCCCCAGGTCTATTATGTCATCCACAATATGGACACACAGATGCACCATCACGTCAAAGAACGCGTGCGGGAAGTACATCTCAAGCTCATTCAGTATCACAACAATCTCTTCATGCAGCCTTCAGATCTGCTTCACACTGATCGACTTTCGAGAGATGACGTTGAAAAAGTTGCAAAGACCAATAAGCATGTCACAGACGTGCTTGTCCATTATCCCTCTAAGGGCAACAGGTAGTATCTGCATCATCATCACATGACAGTCATGGGAATTCATCTCGCTGAACCTTTTCTTGTCCATGTCTAGATATCTGCTTATCTTGCCACAGTAACCGAAACTAACTTTGACTCCGGTAAGGCACTTAAAGAATTGATTGATCTCATCCTGACTTAAGGTGAAGCTAGAAGGGGGCAATAATCCTCTTCCTTTACTTTCTTGCCCTTCTTCTCCCTGCGCCTCTGTCTCCGTCTCAATCTCGTCTGACTTTTTACGGGGTGGCATGTGCAGATCTTCCCTGATATTCAAATCTTGCAAGTCTTTTCTTGCCTTCGGCCCATCCTTGGTCTTATCCGGCATGTTCATCAGTGTCGCTACCAAGCTCTCAAGGACATTCTTACAGATATGCATTTGATCAAGGCAATGAGGTGTATCGAGTTTGTGGCAGTACTCCAAGTCCCAAAACACAGACCTCGTCTTCCATACCTTCAGCAGCGACTCCGGTGCCTTTTTCATCGTCTTTCCCGGCGCAGGGCACTGCTTCCAGTTTTTCAATAGCTCATCGATTTCGGCGCCGCTCTGCTTACGTGGAGGTCCTCGATGCTCAGCGTGACCATTGAATAGATCTCCATGGTTTCTCCACGGGTCGTCCGGTTCGAGCCATCTTCGAAGCCCCATGTACATGATTTTCGTAGACCCGCCATCTTTCCTTGACGTTAACTGCTGAGACGTTGTATCATTCATGCAACGCGTGTATCCACAATATCCATGGCACACCTGGCCTGTGACATATCCGTAACCAAGATAGTCATGCACCTCGTGATCAGAAAGGCTCTCATGTAGAAATACTCGCCTTTGCTGGCGTCCCATGTCTTGGCCGGTGTTTTCCATAATGTGTCTAACTCCTCTTAAAGTAGCCCCAGATATAGATTAATATTATTTCTTGGTTGTTTCGGCCCATGAATTAGCATGCTCATGCGAATGTACTTCGACTTCATGCACAACCAGGGGGGAGGTTGTACATCCATACAAACACGGGCCATGTGCTATGGTTGGTGTTCTGGTTGCCAAACGGATTCATGCCATCGGTACACCCGCCAAGCACGATGTTCCTTGCACCACATACGAAATACCGATAGAAGTCGTTCAACGCTCTCCACAGGCTTCCATCCTTGACGTGTCTCAGCTACGGATCATCTCCATCGCCGGGATTCTTCCTCTCCGCATGCCAGTGCATTAGCTTTGCTTCCTTGGGATCTATGAAATACCGCTGGAGACGGGGAGTGATCGGTAAGTACCATACAACTTTCTGGGGACATTTCTTCCCAGCCTTCTTGTATCGAGAAGCATTGCACACTGGACAACTTGTTTTTTCCGCGTGCTCCTTCCGATAAATTATGCAATCATTGATGCATGCATGGTATCTAACGTGCGGCGGATCAAGAGGGCACACGATCTTCTTGTCCTCATCCACACTAGTAGGACATAGATTCCCCGCGGGAAGAACATCCTTTAGATACTTGAGATGCTCATAGAGGATAGTGTCGGTCCATTTGTTTTAGCCTTCGTCTTCAGGAGTTGGAGCATGAAACTCAAGTGGGTCACCTCAGGATTGCAACCATCATACAATGGAGTGTTCGAGTCTACCATCAGTTGCTACAGCTTAGCCTCCTCTCTAGAAGCAGCTCTCTCAGTACTCGTCTCCTTGCGAAGCAGTGCTTGAACATGAGGGTCCCGCATGATTGAACTTAGTACCGACGAACAATGCTGCATGGAGTCCATGTTCTCTCTGCCGCCATGTCCGGCCCCTTCTCCTCCGCCATGTCCGGTCCCTTCTCCGCCGCCATGTCCGGCCTCTTCCCTGCCGCCATTATCGATCATCTCTTCGTCTTGCCCTGTGTCGTCATTGCCTGCCTCGCCGGCGTCCTCAACATCATCATCCTCATCTTCAATTATCCACCAAGTATAGCCATCCATGAAACCAGTCATGAGCAGGTGCGCTTCGACACGACCATCATCATAGGGGTTGAGCCAAACTACTCCTTTGCATTTTCGACACGGACATAAAAGCACTGTTATGTTATTTCCTTTCATGTCCTTTACCGCCGACCGCAACCACCTGTCCACCATCGTTCCACTGACCATCATGAACGTCTGCGTGGTAATAATAAACAAATTTATTATAAAAATGCGTATATGCGTCAAAGTCATACAAAAATTCGGCATGACCTTCCCTAAAAATAGGACATATAGATTTGGAGTTTGCCTGGAATTCGCCGAAACGGAAATAAATCAACATTTCAGAAAAACATAGGCAACTCAAAAGCACAATTCGGCGTCAACTCATGCCACACACACAATTTCCATCATATCGCCCAATTATCATATCACACACACATACACATATCTCCATTCTTGCAAAAGCATGAAATTTTAATCACTTATCTCGAGATCGAGCACACGGTGGAGATGATGATGTAGGGAGATCAAAAGTGGACAAAGCTCTTCTTGACAAAGATAGATCTAGTTAGGGGGCAAATAGGCCACTTAACTAAATGCTACTTCTACCTAGCTAGCTAATTTGTGAGGAGACAACTTCAACTAGTAGAGGGGGAAGGAAAAAGACAAAGGAGATGCATTAATGGAGGTGGTGTAGTTAGGTAGGAGTAATGAAGAGAGGGAAAGGTAGGTAGGAGAGGGAGAGTAATGGGGGGAGAAGTATTGAGGAAGAAGCAAAGTGAGAGAGAGAGGATGTGGGAGGTAGGGGAAAGGGAAGAGAGGAGATGGGGGAGGGGAAAAGGTGGTACTGTGCTGCGTCTTAGCAGTAGCGCGGGCGGCAAAACGTGCTACTGATAAGAGCATAGCAGCAGCGCACTTTCCTCACACGCGCTACTGCTAAGAGGGGCCAACCATGTGGCCAATTTAAAAATTAGTAGCAACGACCGGGGTAAAAAGCACGCTACTACTATTGCATTAGCAGTAGCACGTGTTGTGACACCGCGCTGCTGCTAAACTTGGTTTGGTGGGTACTGTCTGTCAATTTTTGTAGCAGCGCAGTTCCGCCAGCACGCGCTACTGCTAACTGCGTATCAGTAGCGATTGTTTTGGACGCACGCTACTGCTAATTAGCAGTAGTGCCTCTTTTTGTACCGCCCTGCTGCTAAGATTCTGTGTATAAGGTTTTCCCTAGTAGTGCTAGGATCTCAAGGAGCATTTGGCAGGGGAGAAACAAATCGCGGCCGCACGCGCAGATGAAGTCGCGATGGTTGCCATTCATGCCGACCCCAGATCTTGGAGGAGCACCTTGCCATTTGCTAGCTACGTCGGTTAAGCATGCTCGGTTTACCCATTGCTTGTGTTGTTCCTACATTTCCTTCACAAATTCTAGTGAATTGTGCTATCTAATTTTGCCATGCAATCTGTTGCTCTAGTGTATATGTTCTATATGTCGTGCAGTGTTGTGCTCACTTATTAACTGTTTTGTTAATTAGTTGTCATCTTCAGTTAACTTTTGGTTCAATTCTGCAAATGTGATGTTCAATTCTTCAGGCTGCAATTTTGTATTGTCTTCCATGTGAGAAATAAATCAAATTGATCTTTACAAAATAAATGAGAAACGGATACAATTGCTATATTTCCAAGTTGTCAAGCATGCTTGGTGTGGTCATACATTGTGCAATGTCGTGCTCAGTTAACGTTTGGTTCATTTGTGTTGTGGTGTTTAGTTAACTGTTTGGTTCAATTATGCAATGCGATGTTCAATAGTTGTGGGTGCATTCTGTTATTGTATACCATGTGAGGAATAAATTGAATTTGGCTAGAGTAAATACTTAATCTGATGACTAACTACCTTATATGTGTTGCAGGGAAACAATGGGAAGCACTGAGGTTTACAATTGAGGTTAGCACGTTCATGGTCCGTTGTGTAATAGCACATTATTGTGCAATGGCAGGAACCATTCTAATATTTTGGTTTTTAACAATTCGGTCTTGCACATGTAGGTCCTGCTGTCAGAGGTTTTGGCCCACTATTCAACCCTTTTTGCATATGGGGAAATGAGTTGTCCATGAATATCAATCAAATCAAGAAACTCAGAAAGATTGTTAGGATAAAGAAATTAGCGACAAAAAACAACAATATCTTTGTCTGCACAATGAAGAAGACATCAGTTCACTACAAGATGGTACTAACTATTATACTTTTGCCTTTTTTTATTCCTTTGCCCCATTTCCAATATAGAGAAGATATTTATGCACATCCTTGTTTTCAGGCCTTTCCAAAGCAGTTCACTGATGATTACCTCTTAACCCGCCTCTATGGTCAGGAGGCGAGGAAGGTTTTCATACAACACCCATAGTTCAATATTCAAGTGTTCCAGAAGAGGACGAAGGACGGACGGTCAATCATCCACAGGCACTGGCCTAAAGTTGCAGAGACCTTCAACATGAATGAAGGCTCAATATTCACCTTCTGCTTCAACAGTTTTCCAGATGAGATGCATCTGTCTATATACCGTCTATGATGCTAATTTCGAAAGGTTCTACATGTTGCATGTGAAACTTGGTGCTGGTGCAGTTGTGTAATGGGGTAGCTGAGTGCTGAAGCTATATCATGTTGTACTCTGATGTATTTCAATTATGAAATTCTGTTTCCTTAATATGGAAATGAAATATATTATGTGCTTAAGATGAATGTGCATTTGATTAATAAATGGATTACTAATAATAGGGCAATTAGCCTGCTAATAGTGAATTAGCCCGCTAATTGGGTTTTGCTATTGCAAATGGTTGTTGAACAAAATACCATGGGTGATGTCCTCAGGCAACGCACACAAATTCTAGGAATAAACCGTGTTGGATCAATGAACAATCGCACACGACTTTCTCTTGAAAACTATTTGTGTTAGGTCACCTTGCGCAGATGTTTACCACATGAAAACTGTGTGTGATGGACAACCTTTGCCACACGGTTTTTTCAACGGACCATGTGTGATACATTCAATAACGCAAACGATTTAATGGGAAAAATTGTGTGTGATGTACCTGTGAACAGAAACGTTTTCCTTGGAGCGACTGTGTGGGATGTACATACGAACGAAAATGTTTAGCGGGTACTGACTGTGTGGGATGTACTTGCGATCGAAAACAATTTTGCCATATAATTGTATTTTTTAGCTCTACTGTACGTATTTCCGTATTTGAGCAATCGCCGGTCGCACACGACCTCATTTTGCCGAGCGTGTGTGCTAGGAGGGCATATCCCCGACGGTTTTTGGGTCGTGTGGGAAGGACCCCCTATCGCCCACACTCACTTGGCGACGGTTCCAAATGCCGTCGCGAAAAGGGGTTAAAAACCATTTGTTTAGGACCGACACGTACCAGTGTCGTCCTCGGTTTCAAGTCTATTTTGGGTATCATCAAATTTTTCGGAGCTTGCAATTCTATTTTGATTATAGAATCAGACATCGGTTTCAGTACATGTCGTCTTCCATCATACATGAACGTGTATGTGTTGGATTTTCCTGCATGCACCGCATCATGATCGAACTGCCACGGTCTCCCTAATAGCAACTGACAAGCGTCCATTGGCAAGACATCACAATCCACCTTATCAATATAATCTCCAACAGCAAATGGTACACGTACCTTATGTGTAATCTTTAATTTCCCGGAGTTGTATAACCACTCCACGTGGTGCGGTCAAGGGTGCCGCCACATACACAAACCTAATTCTTGCACAAGATCTTCTCTAATGGCGTTGGTAAAACTGCCACCATCAATTATCATCTTACATGCACGGTCCTTGATCTTGCATTTTGTCTTAAAAATACTCCACTACTGCCCCTTTGCACCGCTATCCTCTTGCACCTTCTCTACCAAAAGATTCAGCCCCTTTGTCGATGCATCGACTTCTTCCTTTATTTCTTCTTGCTCTTCTCTTCTTTTTTGCAAACGACCTTCCCAATCTGTCATGAACACATCTAATGGCATAGGAATAAAACAAATATGTTGGCCCTTCCATTATAGAGAGTAACTATTTTTCTTGGAATCCCGAACAGCCCCGACACGTTTGCACCATGGGTTCCCAAGTAGCATATGGCACGCCACCATGGGCACAGGGCAAACGTGAAAAAAATCCGCACAACAATGTTTTCCCAAATCCAAAATTAGCAAAATTCGATGAGTAATTTTGATTTCACCTTCAAACCACTTCAGTGTGTACGGTCCTTCAAGAGGTGCCATATTCAGCCCCAATTTTTCCACCACCTCGGTGCTCACCATGTTGACCGCAGAACCTTCATCGATTGTCATATTAACACGTCGTTCGTTCACGACACAACAAGTGTGAAAAAGAACGACCTCGCCGATGCCTTCCTCCTCCATCAATATGTTCTTGCTCAACGACTTGATGCTCGGCTCCCCAGACGACATTGCCAATTGATCGCCATGACCAACCTTAGCTCTGATACCACTTGATGAAGCACAAACTAGCGAGATGCTAATTCGTGCATGTAGATGGCCCGATCTTTCATGATGATGCTTGATCAACAGTTTGTCTCACTATTCCTCCTTGCAACCTTAAGATAATTTTCACCCGCGTACAAAAATACACGAATAAAAATAATGACCCCCTTGGATCAACACATAGGCGTCGATGTGATGATCAACCCTCCGTCGCTGGTAAATTTCCAGGACAGGAAAATCATAGATAATACACAAGATATGGCCGCCCGTAACTCGGACGTTTTTCTGAACCTTGTTCATAACTCACGAAGAAAACTAAAAACTGATCTCCCTACATGGCCGAAGCCATCCTTTTATATGGCTCAACTCTCGTACGCCTAAAACAAAGAAATATCTGGAGTCTAAAACATAAACTAAAAAATCACTCAATCCTAACAGAAGGAATACTCACGTAGGTAACAAACTAGGGGACGCAAATCAAAGGAATAAAAAACTACTAACTGATTTGGAAGGAAAGGACTCCTATCCTGACATATCTAGGAGGTGTCTTAAAATTTGGCAACACCTTGTCACGTACAGGATCTTCTTTTATCTCAAGTTTCCTCCTTTCATGCATATCTATTAGCTGACATGATTTTAAGTGTTGTTTAAAATCGGAACATGCCTGATCTCTTGCCATATTGTCCCATGATGATCCTCTCCACGTCCTGTTTTTCTTGTAGTCCAAATCTGCTCTTACCATGTGTACAGAACCATGCACATCTCTTGAATCTAATGCATGCAACACTTCATTGATCTTTGTCCTGCTAACTACAGAATTAATTCTTGGTCCACACAACTGATGTACCTGACCATCGTTTCCTTGATGCAATCTGACCGCATGCTTGAAATTATTATACATAACCTTTTCATGGCTTCTCTCCTTAACCGGCCTAGCTTCGATAACATTAACAATTGATGGTGTGATGCCTGTATCAGTAGAAAATCACTAAAATTATTATTCAACATTGCACACTAAATGCCTCTGCATATTTATACTCCTGTCCTCAAATAGAATCATTAAAGAAGTAAACATATGCAAACATAACAGCAATCTGCCAAAACAGTATAGTCTGTAAAGAATGCAAGAGTATCAATACTTCCATGACTCCAAAAGTTATGAAAATTTACCAAACTATAGATAATTTATCAGATATTATTTTGCAAAAAGTTTTAGCATTTTATCACATTCTGACTTTTCTAGGTAATTTTGCAATAGTGGTAAACTTTTTCTTTTCAAACAGCAACATGTAAACTTGCATGATAAACATGGTAAAGGCTATCCTTGACAGTTTTATTGGAAAGAAACATCCAAAACATTATTCTAAATAACAGAAAGCAAATCCTAACAAAATAAAATGACGCTCCAAGCAAAACACATATCATGTGACAAATAAAAATATAGTTCCAACTGAGGTTACCGATAATGTTGGAGACGAGAGAGGGGATGCCTTCTGGGGCACCCCCAAGCTTAGTTGCTTGGATCTTCCTTGGATATTAACTTGGGATGCATTGGGCATCCCCAAGCTTAGGGTATTCCCACTCCTTATTCTCCTCATATTGATGTCTCACCCAAAACTTGAAAATTTCAATCACACATAACTTAACGGAACTTTGTGAGATAGGTTAGTATGATAAAGAGCAAACCAGTTCACTTTGGGTACTGTCAAAGACAAGATTCATAGTTGTTCTCACACAATGCCTCCTGTAGCATACCATTTCCGCAAATTATATTGAGCAATATAAGCCATAGAAACTAGAAAACAAGCAAACTATGCGTTGAAAACAGAATCTATCAAAAACAGAACAGCCTCTAGTAATCAGTACTCCAAGCATACTTCTTCTACTCCAAAAATTCTGAAAAATTAGGAAAACCTGGGAAATTTGTCTATTAATATTCTTCAAAAATAATCAGAATTTTATCTCGCTTCTGTTAAAAATGACAATTGTTTTCCTCAGCGCAAAATTTTCAGTTTTTCAGCATGATCAAATCAACTATCACCATAAGCCATCCCAAAGGTCTTACTTGGCACTTTATTAAAACGAAAGCACAAAACTAGATTACTACAGTAATCTAATCATGTGAACACACAGAAAGAGTAGGTAAAAGTGTTGGGTTGTCTCCAACAAGCGCTTTTCTTTAATGCCTTTTAGCTAGGCATGATGATTTCAATGCTGCTCGCATAAAAGATAAGAATTGAAACATAAACAGAGCATCATGAATCATAAGTTCCTCTCTCATAATAATTTTTCAGTAGCATCATGAATAGATTCATCAATATGACCATCACATAAAGCATTATTTTCATGATCCAAAAGCATAAAAAATTTATTACTCTTCGTATAAGCAATTTTATTCTCATTCATAATAATGGGAGTATCATAGGAAGCTCGAATACTATAAATTGTTCCCACATTAAAAGAATAATGTTCAGTAAAAGCATATTCAAAATTATGACAATAGTTATCACTACTTTTTATAACATAAGTATCATCACAATAATCATCATAACTGGGAGGCATGCAATCATCATAGCAAATTTGATCATTCACAGTAAGGGGACTAAAAAGATCATCTTCATTAAGCACAATATCCCCAAGCTTGGGACAAACATCAATTGCAGCAAATAAATTCTCAAACATGTCATTAACATCAAATGTAGCATCCCCAAGCTTGTGGCTTGGCATATCATAAGCATAATCATTCTCATCATTAATAGTATGAATAGTACCAACTGTATAACGATTGCTATCATCATAATTTCCCAAGTTGGTGCCAAAAAGATTTCCATGATTATTAGAAGTATCATTATCTTCCCAATCATAATCATCACGACAAGCAATAGGCATAACAAAATCATCATCAAGTGCAACATCTTCCATGATTATTATTGATTCATTTTCATGAGGCACGACAATAATAGGAGCAACATTATTTGGGAGAGATACCTTTTTACCTATATTATTTCTTCTTTTCTTCTTCATCACATCATGTGTGGGTTTAATTAATCTTTTCAAGATTCTTATTGATGAGATTGGTTGGATAGGAAGCTCCTCCTCATTACCTGATTCATCATAATAACCACTAGGAGGGTAATGGGAAACATTTTCCCTTTCATTAGTACTCTCTTCATATTCTATTCATATTCTATATGTTTTCTTGACTTTAGATAGTTGGCAATATAAGGATTCTCAATGCAATTTACCGCACAAAACATATAAATTTCCTCTAGATCAAAATCAAGAAATCTCTCGAGATTAAATTTTGGAATACCCTTAGTTATATGTTTCACTTCATACCCCAAAAAGAAGACTAAGCTCTTTATGATGCTCAAGGGTAATCATGTTATTACAATTTTTGGACACGATTTGATCATGATAGAATTTGCATTGGAGATTTAAATGACCACGTTCATTGCAAAGTTCACAAGGATGGCGAAAAAATTAAATCTTTCAGCACAATCATCTAGCCTCTCTTGCAACTTTTTCGTTTCTAAATATTTAGGCTTCTTACAAAATCTATCTTCCCTTTTTTTGTGCAAATGCACTCCCAATTCACTCCGCAAAAATTTACATTCTTATAAGAAACATTTTTCTCATGACTAGTGCAATAATCATTAGTGTTGGCATCCTGGGAACGGGGGTCCCCAGACTTGCCTGCATGCGGCCCACGGCATGGCTGGGCTGGTAGGTCTGTACGGCCCATCTTCATCGACAAGGCATTCAAGACCCTCGCGAGGGGCCAAGCCTCGCGAGGCGGACGATGCAAGACCTCCTCAGGAGCGGCCTCGCCAGGAAGGCTCGCAAGGGGAGGAGAGATCAAGGCAGGGAAAACCTCGCGAGGTCCTCGTGATGTAAGCCATGACGATCAAGACCAGGCGGGCGCCAGCGCGCGCAGTTTCCTCATTTCCTCTTTGGTACCAAGGGGGCAAGCGCAGGCGCGGAGTATTGAGGCATCAAGCAAAGGCTTCCATATTGGTGCAACGATACCAAGACTAGAAGGACGACAAGACGGAGGTCACCATGGATCCCAAAACGGCATCATCACCAGAACCTTTGGCAGGCAAAGACCACCTTTTGTCAGGATAACTTGTACTAGATGTCCCCTTTCGAATTGGCCGTTGTTGGCTCCCTTCCCGCTCAATATTTGGGGAGAGGACCAGGGCCTATATAAGTAGAACTAGGCACCACAGGGAGGAGGGAAGATCGACCTCATCGCAAGTCGAGAGCGGGTCCAAGATCATCTCACCCACACAAGTTCACCAAGCACAAGAAAACCTCAACCTCAAGAGGCAGTTCTTCCCCTTGTATTATTCATCATCAGCCGAAGAGGCAATCCACCACCACCACACTGGAGTAGGGTATTACACCACAATGGTGGCCCGAACCAGTATAAATCTTGTGTCTTTCTGTGTTGTGAGTTCGTTGAGTTTGCCCGCAAGATCTTAGCGAGCTAGGGCGTGGATCAATAGGGAGGAAACCTTCACGCGCACCCCAGTGTTCGAACCTCAAGGTTTGCCGGAACCCGTGATCTGACATTTGGCGCGCCAGGTAGGGGTGCGCCGAAGCTTCCTTCCATCGCCCAGCGCCCCGTTGCTTCGTCATCTCCATGGTAGACGTGCGCCGCGCTCGTGCTGAGTGCCAAGCTGCCCTTGCCACCCACGTCGCTCAGACGGCTCTCATCGGCGGGCCACCTCGTCGTTCCCCATCGCCTGTCGCCAATGCCGCCACTGGCCCAGTGGGGAATGAGCAGCAAGCATCTTCACGGCACCCCTCAGTGCGGTGGGATGGCCGCACCGCCACTCAATCGCTGACCCCGGCCAGTTCTTCTTCCCATGCACGTCACCCTCCCATGGACGCATGGGCTGTGCTCCTCATGGCACACGAGATCTTGCGCGACCGCCCAGTCGACGACCTCTACGAGGACTGGCTCGACCACATCGCCGAGCTTGTCCGCGTCGCAGGGGGCTCTCCTGCGCCGTCCCTCTCTCCGCCTTGCCCTTCGCCAGCTATGGGCGACGTAGCTCACAGAGCGCCTCCACCACCTCAGCACCAAGACGGCCATGGTGCCAAGATGCGCGGTTCCGCGACGCGACCCGCCGCGCCCCATGCCCGCATGTGAGGAAAGAAGCTGTCAAGAAGTCCCTCGACCGCAACAAAATGCTCCATCGCTCCTCGCGCCACCGCGCCAGGACTGGCTGTTGCGGCAAGTCCACGCGCCACCTGTAGCGGCAGGGCACGGACCCCATCAAGACGAAGCTCCACCCTCAAGGCAGGTCCCTGTGACCACAGCCAGCTGTCGCGCTTTCACCCCTGAGCTACGCAGTGTTGCCTGGCCGGGCAAGTTCAAGCCGGATCTGCCTCCTCGCTACGACGGCACCCCCGACCCCGAGGAGTTCCTGCAGCTCTACGAGTTGAGCATCAAAGCGGCCAACGGTGACGAGAAAGTCATGGCGAACTGGTTTCCCATGGATCTCAAGGATGGCGCCCGCTCCTGGCTCCTGAACCTGCCTCCGGGCTCAATCTCCTCCTGGGACGAAATGCGCACCCACTTCATCGCCAACTTCCAGGGCACTCATGACCGCCCCCCGGTCACGGGCGACCTGCGCCGCATCAAGCAGCAACCAGGAGAGACCCTATAGAAGTACATTCAGCGCTTCAACAACGCACGGATCAAGTTCCCCAAGGTGACCAACAAGGCCATCATCTCTATGTTCTCTGATGGCGTCCGCGACATCAAGATGAAGGAGGAGCTCGCCATCCATGAAGAGCTGTGCACGACTCTGGAGCTGTTCAACGTCGCGACCAAGTGTGCTAGAGCTGAGGAGGGGTGCCTCTCCCTCCTCAAGCTCCCTGTTGTGGACCCATAGGAGAAGAAAGCCAAGGCCAAGGACGTGAAGCGCAAGGGAGCAGCCGTGCTCGCGGCAAAACCATACACCAAGTGTGGTAGAGACCAACTGGAGTCATCCAAGGGCAGCCGTCCGTTCCGCGCCTTCCACAACCTGAACACCCACAACACCAGTGACTGTCAAGAGCTCAGGGCCATTTGTGAAGGACGCTCTGGTCGACGCCTCGAGCACGGCGACCGGGGCTACGACCGAGGAGGAGGACATGGTGATGGACGCTGGGACAATCGTGGCCCATGCCAGGAGTGGCGCGACCGCCTCGTGCAGCCTTGTGAGGATCGTCCTCAAGGTAACGCCGTACACCCTCCGCTGCCACCACCGCTAAGAAGGAAGGATGAGCATCATCAAGATGAGGGGGCTGGGGGCTTCCAGGAACCGCATGCTATCGTCTGCATCTCGGGCGGAGCCCAGGCCCTAGCCTCGCAGCGTATCTTCAAGCAGTTTGCTCGTGAAGTGAATGCGGTCCTCCCCAAGCTCGAAGCCACGTGCCCGCTCAAATGGTCCCAGTGCCCCATCACGTTCAACTCGGCAGACCAGCTCAAGTGCGCAGCTACCGCTGGCGCCCTCCCGATGCTTTGCTCCCCAGTCATCAGCAATGTCCAAGTTACCAAGACCCTCATTGACGGCGGCGCATGGCTCAACGTCCCGTCCGTCGACACGTTCGATAGCCTCCAAGTGACATATGACTAGCTTCAGCCCACCAAGCCTTTCTCAGGAGTGACCGACGGTTCCACCACACCGATAGGGCAGGTCCGCCTCCCTGTCACCTTCGGGGAACGCAAGAACTACCGCACCGAGCTCATCGACTTTGATGTCTCACACATCCGTCTGTCTTACAATGCCATCCTCGGGTATACAGCCCTGGCCAAGTTTGTGGCAGTGACCCATCACGGCTACAATGTCCTCAAGATGCCGGGAAGTGGCGGGATCATCATGGTCCCATGTGAGGAAAGAGACACGGTGTGCTCCCTCGAGCGTGCCTTCCAAGCTGAAGCAATCGACGACCCCGACAGCAAGGGCGAGGGCCCTCCTGAGGCCATCCCAAGAAGAAGAAGAAGCTGCGCCGCGCAGGACCTCGGGAGGGTGGCGTCACAGCCGGAGCCTCGTCAGGATCAGCGCCCGCCCCAGGGGCGCCTCTCTCCATCGCATAGGAAGGCGCGCCCGGCGCCCTTCTCGGGCAGGGCCCGGGGGCTTTCTTCTAGAAGGCCTCATACCTTGCCGACATCACGAGGGAGGCGCTTGGGCACCACTTGGAGGCGTGCTTCGCGGCACGCTTCCCTCAGGAGGGCACAGGGCAAGGATTGCCCACCGTTCAGGAGTTCGTCACCAAGACCACCCAGGAATTGCAAGACGCAAGGGCCATGCGCGGCGACCGCCGCTCACGAGATGCAGCTTTCCATCTAGGCGGGGATGCTGGGATGCGTGTCTGCATCGACGTTCTAGGGCTCAACAGGGCCGCTTCTCAGGAGCTTTTCTGGCCGTCGCGTGTGGGACGCTGCGAGGGCCCACCTCACAGCTACGTTCGCATGCCCTTTGGCCCGCTGAGTGTATCGTTCGCCTACCAGCGCAACTTGCGGCGCATCCTAGTGGATCAGGAAGCCAGGCAACACGCCATCCTGATGGAGATGGAGACGGTCCTCAAGGAACCACCTGAGCCCCCAGAGCCTCCCGAGGCTTAGAGCTCCGGAGGCTCGTGAGGAGGAACCCTTTCACCGCGCACCTTCAGCTTCCCCAACTCTTCTTCGTCAGCATAACCAGGTGACATCATTCCTAGTTTATTCAACTAGGAGCGCTCCTCGGGCTGTATCATTCCCAGGCCGCATGGGTCCATCCCTGTGGCATGTATCCCTTTTCTTATGTCTTTAGCTCACTATGTTGGGAGCGCCCCTCGGGCTGCATCATTCCCAAGACGCTCGGGCCTGACCCAGTGGCACGTATCTCTCATGCACTTACTTAAGCCTGCTACTCTCATGTTCGATCTACCTATGATTACCACCTGCTCAATTGTTACCTCCCACGGAGCCTCCTCACGCCGGCACGGCACTAGTGCACGGGTCCGTCCCTACCACGTTGATAAACCTGAGCGGTCGAGCTCTGGCTCGCGGCCCGCCCCGCGCACGTCACCTCACCAGGCCCTCAGTGCCTTCACCCCCTCGCGGAGCAACCAGCGGCAGGCTGGCGACCATAACGCCAGATTGTAACCTTCCATGTGCTGGCTCGAAGGAATCTCACGAGGATAACACCAGGCGGCACCGTGAGCTCCCACCTCTTTAAAGTAATCCGCTTGCATGTTAAAGGGGGGCTCCTGAGCATCACGACTCAGGAGCTCTTATTAGCTCTCCAGCCCTCACCCCCTGGCCTTGACCACGGCACACGACCTGGCATACCAGCGGCGGCTGAGCTCGCTCGAGGGCCGGGACCTAAGGACGTAGAGAACAAAGGAGAGCATAGGAAGGTGGAGGACTCGTATGGGCCTAACCTAGCTACGCTGTGGGTGTTCGTGCACAGGCCTGGCGCATCGCAAAGAATCGACCCCGGACCGCCAAGATAAGTCGCGAGCTCAGATCAACTAATCGTGGGGACCTAGGGGACACGCTCGCCGCAGCCCTGTTGCGGAAACGTCGCCTCCCTTTCTTATCTTACCTCAGCTGCTTGAGCGCTAAAGGGGACCCCCTGAGCATCGTGCCTCAGAGGCTCTTACTGGACCTCGGGGCGCTCACCTCCTGGCCTTGACCACAGCACACGACCTGGCATACCAGCGACGACTGAAGATTGCCTAGGGACCGGGACCTGTCAGCATAGAGCAACAAGCTATTGCAAGGTTGGAAAGGGAAGACTGAGCCTAAACAGGACTTGCGCTCGCAAGGCTTCCATGATTAGGATAATATCAGTGAAATACATTGCAAACTCTTTACACGCCCCACGGGGTACTTATTGATTCCTCGCAGGGAACAAAAGACGAGAACTTAAGAGAATCCTATATACACACCCCCACGGCCGACGCCATCATCAACAGTGGGCCGCGGGAGGCCGGCGCCAACCCCATCCAGATCGCGACGGCGGCAGCCGGACGTTGCGGCCCTGTTCCGAGCACGGCGAGAGCTTGGGGGCACGTAGCTGTCGTCTCTCGTCTCCGGAGTATCGTAGAGCTCAGGAGAACCGCTGGACTCCCAAGAGTAGCTGCTGCAGGAGCAGCCCCAAGAGGGGCGCGCCTCATCCTAGCGCTCTCCTCCGAGGCAGCACTCCAAGCGGCGACCCTCCATGTCGAAGACCTTGAAGAACAGCATGGAGGGGCCGTCGTACTCGAAATGGATCGTGATGGCCCCCTCCGCACGACAAACCCTCGCGACCTCACCCCAGCCGCGGGTCATGAAGATCTTGCCGGTGGAGACCGCTTCAACCTCTGTTCCGGTCACTAGAGTGTCGCAGTCAGCATGCTGCAACCAGAGCTTGAGAGGCCCCCTCGGAGGCATCACGTTAGAGAAGAAGCACGGGAAGCAGATCTAGGAACTTTGGGGCATCGCCGCCCATAGCACGAGCTCTCGTGAGGAGTCCGCGGCAAGGACTCCAGGAGCGACGGCACTCGTCGCCACGGCATGTCGACCTTGGCCGCAGTGTGCGCGCCGGTGCCCGTCGCTTCTTCATCCCGAGCCCCCAGTTTGGGCATACAAGGGCAGTGGATACCCAGGAGGAGGCCGCTCACAATAAGGCCTCGTCACCACCTGCATCTCCGCGGTGTCGCAGCGGTGGACCGACCTCTTCTTCGGCAGGAGAAGCACCGGCACATCGAGGGGAACCTTTCCCTTCTCCTTAGCCGAAAACCTACAGATCGGCGCCATTGAAGCTGCTGCTAGCAGTGGAGCGGAGGAAGAAGAACCGAGCGGAATGGGAAGAGCTGAGCGACCGGGGCTCTGTCCCACTCCCCGTTTATAGCAGGAGAAGGCCAACCAGAACCCTCATGATCACAGGTAATGATGGTTTTCCTTGCATGTCGCAGGGACTTGTCAAGTCGGGTAGTTGCCGAGGCAGCGTGGGGAAGCGGAGACGCCCACGTCCAATCAACGGCCACGCGTCAACCGAGGATGCAGGCTTTTGGGGCCCGCGGCGCTCCGCGCTTGACCCTTTGGCTTCGCCTCAAAGCCAAGCCCGAGCGTGCCTTGGGCCCGGGGGCTACTGTTGGCGTCCTGGGAACGGGGGTCCCCACACTTGCCTGCCTGTGGCCCACGACGTGGCTGGGCTGGCAGGTCTGTATGGCCCATCTTCATCAACAAGGCATTCAAGACACCCGCGAGGGGCCAAGCCTCGCGAGGCGCATGACGCAAGACCTCCTCAGGAGCGGCCTCGCCAGGCAGGCTCCCGAGTGTCAGGACCCCGATTCCAAGTCACATCGTTATAGCCGGTAACACCTCATATGACTTTGTGGCCTCATGCACGGTATTCCCACGGGTGTCGCCTTACCATGGCCCGGGACCGTTTGCGCCTTTTGGCTCACGTATATGATAGTGTCGCTAGCATCCATATGATAGAGAACCCGGGCCGACATGGCTAGTCGTGAACCTAAAGCGGCGCTAACCCATGGGGACAGGAATACATGAATCAACTTCGAACATGTCGGTCAGCAGCGTGTGAACCCGGGCTATAGCACTGGGCTAACAGGACTCCGGTAACCCGGGTTGTAGCAGGCTAGGCAGGACTTCGGAGGTCACCGCGTGATATTTCCTCGAAGGGACAGACACTGGAACGAAGTGAAACACATGCCGGCCAGTCAAGTGTCATGAGCAGTAGTGCTGGGCTAGCAGGACTCCGGTGAACCGGGCTGTAGCGGACTACTATGGCTCATGGAAGCACAAGACTACATTTCCCCATAAGAGAGGCTGCCAAAGATAAACAACTAGATTGTCGGATTCCACACATACCAAGAATTTCAATCATACACACAATAAGCTCGATATGTGTAAATACAACATGGCATCACAACATAACTCTACAACTCAAGTATTTATTCATTAGGCTCCGAGGAGCGAGACATTACAAACATGGGTCTCGTGACCCAACAATCATAGCATACAATGCAAAGCACATGCGGAAGCTTAACATGTCTGAGTACAGACATCTACAAATGAAAAAGGCTAAGAAGCCTCACTATCTACCAGATCCTGCCAAGGACACAAGATCGTAGCTGGGGTATCAAGCTAAACGTCGAAGTCCACACGGAACTACTAGCGAGACTGAAATCTCTCTGCAAAACATAAATTAAGCAAACGTGAGTACAAAGGTACTCAGCAAGACTTACATCAGAACTAGCTACATATGCATCGGTATCAACAAGGTGGGGGTGGTGGTGGAGTTTGACTGCAGCAAGCCGGCTTTGACTCAGTCGCTAACCTGAACTATGATTGCAAGCAACTCTTTTGAGGTGGCGCACACGAGTCCACATATTCACCATTCAATACACCACTATGGATCCGCTCTCGTTTCCCTACGAGAACGCCATCCATAGCACTCACGCTTATCTTGCGAGTTTTAGAGTATCCACTTTCAGTTGTCTATGAACTGTTATAGGCAACCCAGAAGTCCATTACCGTGGACACGGCTATTCGAATAGATGATGTTAACCCTACAGGGGTGTACTTCTTCACACACGCTCTCACCACTTACCGCCTTTTACACGACATGTACTCGGCAACCTTCAAGCGGAAGCCCAATGAGGGTGTCGGCCACGGCCTACCTAAACACTCAAGTCTCTTGTCCATGTTTATCACCTATCCAGGTTCCATCCGCAGGGAGTCCGGCCAAGGTTTCCACATACGGCCCCGAACGATGTGAACACGGTTCCCGAGACACCAAACGGGTGCCCGGTACACCGTGCCACGATGTATCTACCGCATCATAGCCCACCCCTAGGGTCAGCGCTACGCACGGCCGCCAACACATATCCTATAAATACCAGAAACTAGTTGCAACTCCTGGACAAAGGACAAGGGTGATCAAGAAGCCGAGAGGGTCCATTGGTTTCGGGCCCAATGCGTGGTAGTAACTGTTTCATGGATCACAAACACAGAACTCAGATCCTAAGGACGGCTTCAATGAGACAACCCACCATGTACTCCTACATGGCCTCTCACCGCTACATTTACCAAATCGTGTTCACACACTTAGCTCTCAACAGTAGGACATGTTTACACACCTCTGATTCATCTCCGATGCATCAGACCTGACTCAACTCTAAGCAGTAGCAGGCATGACAAACAAGCATGAATGAGTAGGCACATCAGGGCTCAAACAACTCCTACTCATGCTAGTGGGTTTCATCTATTTACTGTGGCAATGATAGGTCATGCAGAGGATAAGGGGTTCAACTACCGCAGCAAGTAACAGAGGAATCATGTTGTCCTAATGCAGTAAAAGAGAACAGGAGCGAGAGAGTGGGATTATATCGGAATGAACAAGGGGTTTTTGCTTGCCTGGCACTTCTGAAGATATCATTGGGTCTTCATCAGTGTAAACGATCACAGCGTCCGTACAACATCTATCGAGAGGGGACAACCACCTGCAACAGAGAAGGAACACAATCAATGCAATGCACAACATGATGCATGACAATGACATGGCAATATGTTGTTGATTGAGCTAATGCAACTAGCAACACAATTAAATGAAGTTCGTTTGAACCCAAGTTCAAATTCAAACTCCACATGTGGTTATTTAAATACCATTCATTTGATTTGTCCTAAACAGTGGCCTTAAGTTGTTCTAACATGCATGAAAATGGTACAGATGGATTCCTTGAATTTTTCTGATAATTTTTTATATATAATTTATCTTATTTGGAGTTACGGTTTAATTTCTATGATTTTTAGAAGTTTTGGGCATTTTATGAATTTTATAAATCATTTCTGATTTATTTTAATTCTAGAAAACAAATACTGCGTCAGCATTGAGTAAGCATGACGTCAGCAAGTCAACTGCGGCTGACCGGGGTCAAACCTGAGTTGTGGGTCCCACATTCCATGTCACTGTGCTGATTAGGTTTAGATTTAAACTAATCCAAAACTTAACAGGGGCTGGCCCCACCTGTCATGGACCCAGGGGGTCATTAGGTTAGCGCCTAATGGCGTTTTCGCCGGAGTTAGGCCGCCGGCCATGGACAGACGCGGCGGAGGTGCTCGGGAATCACCGTCAGGGCTCGGTTCGAGGTGTGCTTGGGCTCGTTGGAGAGCCCTTGCTGGCGCGCGTCGAACGGTGGTGGTGGTCGGGCCTGTGGTTGCCGAAACCGACAACGGCGAGCTCGTGAGCGGCGGCCGGAGCTCGGGTGTGGTCTGGTTCAGCGCTGCTGCTCACAAATGAGCGAGCTGAGGCGCTGGGGGTGCTCTATGGGTCGCCGGGGCTTCGCCGGCGACGAGCCCGTGCGGCGGTGGCTGCTATTAGCAAGGGGGCGGCGGCTACGGCAATCAAACGGAGGCGGTGTTAGGGGAAATGACCGGGGGCTCATAGCGGTTGCAACGGGGGCCTCGGCAAGCTCGGGGAGGGGCTGGTGACGTCGGAAGGTGGCCGACGATCTCGGGGCAGAGGCAGCGAAGATGGCGATGCAGAGGGTGATGCAGGGCTTCCCGACCCGCGCGGCTCAGCGAGGAGGAGTAGGGCGACGGGGCGGTTCTTCTAGACATGGAGGAGAGGCGGGGCAGTGGCTCTGGCCGCGGCGAACGGCGTCGGTGGCGGTGGGCATGCGCGGCCATGGGGGGGAACAGAGAAGCGAGGGGGAGGGAGGTCCAGAGAGCGAGGGAGAAGTGAGAGGGGGGTCGGGGAGGTGGTGTGGCACTCGCGGAGGCATCCAGGCCCTCGGCGGCAAGCAGGAGCTGGCGAGGCGCGTGCCAGCGTGCCGCGGCCATGCTCTCCTGTCCTCCTGGCGGGAGGTAGCAGGTGACTGGCAGGGGCCAGTGGGCTGGGCCTGCCTGCTGGGTTGCTGCTGCAGGTAGGTGGCCCAGGTTAGCCTCTGTTCTTTCCTATTTTTATTTCTCTTTTCTATTTTCTGTAATTGTGTTTGTCTTTATTAAAAATACTTAGGCACACTCAAAAATCACCAAACTACTCATGGCCAGTGTTTGGAATATATCCAACATGGAACATTTCAGTTTAGGATTATTTGGACATTTTAAATATTTTATAGTATTTAAGTGCTCAAATTCAAATACAATAAGATTTAATTCAAAAATCCAGAATGGCCTAGAAATATGTGCATGACTTTTGGCAGAGGTTTTCACCTTTAACAAAAATCATGAACTTTTCTAAAGGGCAATTGGGATAATTGAAAATATATTTTTATTGAACCTAGTTGAATTCATTTGGTGCTAGGGTTTCAACAATCCCCATTTCAAGTTTAGGCAAAATTTAAACATGATGCACACATGAAACTAGCCTAGTGAAATGCTAGAAGCTAGGGATGTGATGGCGAGGGGCGGAGAGATCAAGGCAGGGAAAACCTCGCGAGGTCCTCGTGACGTAAGCAATGATGATTGAGACCAGACGGGCGCCAGCGCGCGCAGTGTCCTCATTTCCTCTTTGGTGCCAAGGAGGCAAGCGCAGGCGCGGAGTACCGAGGCATCAAGCAAAGGTTTCCATATTGGTGCAATGAGACCAAGACCAGAAGGACGGCAAGACGGAGGTCACCATGGAGCCCAAGATGGCGTCATCACCAGAACCTTTGGCAGGCGAAGACCACCTTTTGTCAGGATAACTTGTACTAGTTGTCCCCTTTTGAATTGGCCATTGTTGGATCTCTTTGTCAGTGTCAAAACCGGCGGATCTCAGGTAGGGTGTCCCAAACTATGCGTCTAGGATCGCTAGTAACAGGAGACAGGGAACACGATGTTTACCCAGGTTCGGGCCCTCTCTATGGAGGTAATACCCTACTTCCTGCTTGATTGATCTTGATGAATATGAGTATTACGAGAGTTGATCTACCACAAGATCATAATGGCTAAACCCTAGAAGTCTAGCCTATGAATATGGTAATGAGTATATGTCCCTCTCTTTCCGGACTACCCCCTACGGTTTATATAGACACCGAGGGGATCTAGGGTTTACATGGAGTCGGTTACATAAGAAGGAATCTTCGGTCGCCCAGCTTGCCTTCCACGCCAAGTAGAGTCCAATCCAAACACGGTGCAGTCTTCGTTCTTCATGTCTTCACAGCCCATCAGTCCGGCCCATAGATAACAGGTCGGACGCCCGAGGACCCCTTAGTCCAAGACTCCCTCAATAGCCCCTGAACCTGGCTTCAATGACGAGGAGTCCGGCGCGCAGATTTATCTTCGGCATTGCAAGGCAGGTTCCCTCCTTCCGAACTCTAGAACAGTCTTTGGACGAAGTAAGTATATCCGGACTTGTGCATATAATGGCAGAGAATATAATAACTCACAAGCCCAACTTGTTGATATCATGCCCGCCCGATTGCTATTTCCAACAGTCAGCTAGCAAGCCGCCCCACGTCTCGAGGTGCGGTTTTACTGGCATGTTCGTCAGGGCAGAGATCGTGTCCCTATATTTATGGGATTTTCATTAATGCAGGCATGGGTAACCCAACCGTCCCCCGGGTACAACTCCTTGCTGATAGGTAAGTTTAAAGACCCTGGGAGAGAGGCCCAATATCCGGGGCCTTTTAATAAAGAGCCCGCCTCTTCTTCTTCCTTGCGCTCGCTCCTTCCTCAACTCCAGCCACCCCAAGTTCCAACCCTCGGGTTCCAATCACCACCAGCCTTAGTCATGTCCGGATCCAACCGTCAGGGCTGGTGGGTGGCCTCTTCTGTCATAGAGGAGGACATTGCGGAGCTTCGCGTAGTGAGGTACCTGACCTCGGAA
Source organism: Triticum aestivum (assembly GCF_018294505.1). Classification (NCBI taxonomy): domain Eukaryota; kingdom Viridiplantae; phylum Streptophyta; class Magnoliopsida; order Poales; family Poaceae; genus Triticum; species Triticum aestivum. The sequence goes on along the minus strand of NC_057800.1, from coordinate 401,757,613 downwards.
ATCTTTCATCAGCTTCTGGCACAAGGGCAAGTCATACCGACCCCCAGATCTGGCGAGAGGGTTGTATTTGTGTCTCACTTCCTTCACGGGCTAGGGTTCGCGCTTAACCCCTTCATCCGGGGGCTCATGTTCTACTATGGGCTAGATTTTCACGATCTGAACCCAGACTCTATTCTCCTCATCTCGAAATTTATCGTCATGTGTGAGGCCTTACTCCGGACTCCTCCGCACTTCGGTTTGTGGCTCAAGACCTTTGATGTGAGGCCGCATGTGGCAGAGGAGGAGCAGGCAGAGTGCAGTAGCATCATAATAGGAAAACTGGCCGGTGCGGTAAGGCCCGAGGGATATTTTGCCAAATCTTCAGACCTGTGGCAGTAGGGGTGGTTTTATGTCAACGAGTCGCGGAGCTCCAAGTAGGCGGCTACACCTGCGTTCCGACCCGGCCCTCCAGTTTAGCTTGCTTCATGGGTCAATAAGGGATTGGACTGGGGATCCATCAATGATGTGCAGACTCTGTAAAGTCGCATCCAAAGCCTTATTGAGAAGGGCATCGATCTTGTGAACGTCGTTCAAATAATGCAAGTCTGTGGACCCTACAGCACTTCTTCGGCGGCGGCCGATTCGTATATGGGAGTTTAACCCAGAAGGGCGGTGGACCCTACAGCACTTCTTCGGCACTACGCACGAAGGAATGTGGAAATTATATTTCAGGGAACGAGAGCAATGGCCGGACACCACCGAAGACGTTGGCCTTGACTGCAATCATCCGGACACTTCGGTAAGTATTCGATATCCAAGCACCTTCCATTTAGGTATCTCTTAACAAGATATTGAACAATCCGTCCCTGTAGAGGACTGGATAAAGAAAGCGGTGTTGATCTGGTGTCTGGCGCCTCTTCCCGAAGGCCCTGCGACCGGCCTGCTGATGAGGATGCTGGTTCTGACACCGTACCAGGTGGCCTCGTTCGGGGAAACTGAAACCCTTTTACTCAAGGGAAAAAGTGCAGAGGAAGCCTTCCAGGGCAAGAAGAGGGCCGCCTCCGAAGGTCAGGAGGGGAAGCCTTCCAAGAAGGGAAAAATGCCATCATCGAGTGGCTTGGGCCGGGCGAACGATGACGAGGACAAACCTTACGGCAAAATGTAAGCGTGGCTGGGGCACCTCATTCTTTTCCTGTTAGTGAAGTAATCATCCGATATATGTTCATCCACGCAGGTTAACACCTGGTTCTTCTCAATTGTTCTCCTCCTCGGGAGATCTTCTTCCGGAGATGATGGAGAGTGATACGCCTTCTCTGGCCTCATCACCCGATAGGGGGGATGATACCGAAGTATCGTCTCTAAGGGATCCTCCCGAACACCAAGTGGTACAAGAAACGGAGAAGGCAGTACCTGAAGTCGACGCCTCTCTCACTCGGGGTTCCGGGATCAAGACTGGAGTCCCTGAACCGTCCGGTTTACAGCCGGAGATGATTCTGGAAGCAAGTAAGCGGGATCCTTCGCGGGAAGGCCGTACTTCGGCGGCAGTTTCCGAAGACCCAAGGGTGCCGGAGCCGCTGACGGACTTGCTACGACGAGCATCCCTTTCAGAAGAGCACCGTACCTTGATGGCTCCGGTGGTCAAAAAGGTTCTATCCGCGAAGAGTGGATTGGACGAGGCCTTCACGGGCCTTCTGAGAGGTTTTGAGGTTTGTGATGTAGTTTCGTCAATCGAATTTTATTGACAGAATGCACCTGTTGTATATGTAGTAGCCCCTGAGACTCGGATTGTATTCCGAAGGAAGCGATCGGAGGATCAAAGAGATATGCTCATGTATTAACCTTGGTTTAATTTGAAATATAGGCTGCTTCCCCTCCTGTGGCTACCCATAGTATGGAAGTGGTCGTACTACAGCAAAAGCTGGATATTGCCAAGGATGACATTGCATTGATCAACAGGTGTCTTGACGACTCGCAAGGTACGTAGTTCGAGCATTCTTTACACCAGTGTGCTTGATGCAGGAAAGTGTTGTATATTAAATGTGCATACAATGCAGATGGTGCTACCGCCGTGGAGGCTCTTCGGGCAGAGCTAGTCTGGGCCAAGGAGCGGGTCTGGCTTACTGATGCTGCTGCTAAAGAGGCATCGGTTGAACTGAAGGCCGAACAAGCTGCATGATTCCACGTCGAGGAGAAGGTATCCACAATGACACTTGCTGTGGAGAATGCCACTGGCCGCTGTGAAATTCTTGAGAAGGAGAATGAAGCCCTAATGGCTGAACTGGACAAGGCCCGATAGGAGGCAAGAGAAGCGCGATCGTCCAGAGCACTCCGTGAGGAGGTTCGGCAAGCGAAAGAGATAATGGCTGGAAAGCCTTTTCTGCTGCAGACTAAGTTTGGCGACCCAGACAATGCTCAGCTGAACCAAGTGTGGAGTTCTCCGGATGAGTATTTGGACTTGCCGAAGAGTTCTTCTGATGCAGCGTGGTATTACCAAGTGTGGAGTTCTCCGGATGAGAAGCTTTTTTGGTCACAGTTCGGTGCATCGAAGCGCCCGCTGCTGCTTAATGAACAGATGTCCGAATGGGCTGAACTTCATAGGGTATCCGGCGCTGCCATGAAGAATGTCATAATCCGGCTGTGGCCAACGGAACCTGTTCCGAGTACCTATTTCGGCTTGGTGCAGAAGCTTGTCGACATGGTGCCGCGAATCGATGCTGCGAAGCGATCGGCGTGCATTGAAGGTGCACGGATGGCCCTTGCCCGAGTCAAGACATTTTGGGGAAAGATGAAGGCCGTTGACGTTGCTACGATGGGTCCGCCCGGGGGCAGGGACCGTTTGGAACCGGAGAGTTACTTTGAAGACGTCCTGGAGGCCGCCCGTTTGATAGAGGGTCAATGTTCGAAAAACATAATGTTCGAGTGAAGTGTATGATGATTGTAAAAGACAACTTTACAGTTAATCTATTTGTGTTTTGCTTGAAATCTTGAATTCCTCCTGTGTGGTTGTTTTAATATAATCTGAAAGTTTTCCAGTCGTCGACTTCAGCCCCCTCGTAGGAAGTACGGGGGTGTTCGGTAAAGCATTTAATCACTCTTTATTGAACGTCTTGGTCCGTGAAGGAGGTGATAATGTGGCGAACTAGGCAATCGGACAATAAGGCGTTAACACTTTCACTTAACCACAGGAGTTTTATGGTGGGGCTACGACATAGCCCCTAATGTGTATGCAGCGTGTGGTGCCTTGCATCTCTGATTTGAAAAAGATACTTCATGTTACACGGAGAATCGCTAAGGATTCCAATAAGTCGTCAAGTGGTTGACCAGCTCTCGCCGCATCATGACAGTCAGTTTTCGGCTTTCTCTACTGAGGTGCTCATCCGGTCTAGGCCAGGGAACAATCATAGTAGTTCTCCCTTTACTACCCTAGCCGATAGAGCGGAACATAGGGTAGCAAACACAGGAGCCGGGCAACTCAACTATTGAACCAAGACAATGATTCAGAGTTGATGCATATAAGGCCAAACTTGCGACGCCGAAGTACGCTATAGATTTTACTGGCAGCCCATTTGTTCCCATGCCGAGCCCCTAGCAGGGCATGCCGAGGTGTATCCGCAGAGCAGCCGTTAAGGCCGTACTTGAAAGAGTATGGAAGATCAGTTCAGATGAGACTTACTGAGGACGGAGCGATGTGCCAATGGTAAGTTTATGTATATAATAATAATAATAATAATAATAATAATAATAATAATAATAATAAAAAGACCGTGGACCCGGCTACTTGATATGCATGGGGTCGGGATCAGAGGAAAGAGGGCATAGTCCAGGCTCGGAATAAAGAGTGCGGTCCACAAAAAGTTATTTTTGGACCTCCTGTCGCACGACTGCGTCGCCCGTCCTCGTGGAGGGGAGTACTTAACGGAAGTAGCCCCTTAGGTGAGCATACGGATCCGGACTCCAATAGAATCCGTTGTAGATGTTGTCCGGCTGGTCACCTATTATTTAGGGATGATACATAAAAATAAAGTAAGCAGATAGAAAATGTTACGGGAATGCTTGCAGAGTGTTTGTATTATGCTTTTCGCCGATGCCCATGGTATCTTGAGTGCGTACTGATGTGCACGAGGTGCAAATTTTGCTAGTACAGTATGTGGGTGGCGGAAGACGGACTGCTATTCGCGTTCCCGGAGTAGTCGAACGTTGGAGGGAAACTGTTTCTGGACCCTGGCGTTCTGCTGGCGAGCCGATCCGTTGCCTTTGTTGCCTGGTGGCGTCCTCCCCTTGTGATCAGCGTTAAGCTTGCGTGCCTGCTTGAAGACCCAACACTTTCGGTTGGTATGGTTAGCTGGCATATCAGGTTGACCGTGAATCTGACAAGGTTGGTCCAATACCCTGTCGAGGGTGGATGATCCATCCTGGTTTGCCTTTAGTGGCTTCTTTTGTTGAGCAGGCTTAGAATTGTGAAATCCGGCGTTCACCGCTATGTCGCGTATATTACCGCGACTGTTGTGTTTGATTTGTCGTGGCTTGCCATTGCCATCTCGGATTTCGGAGGTGCCCGGGCTGCTGTTGTCGTTGCTTTTGCGAGCCAGCCAGTTATCTTCTCCCGCGCAGTAGCGGGTCATTAGAGCAGTAAGGGCTACCATGGATTTGGGTCCTTCCTGACCGAGGTGACGCGCTAGCCATTCGTCCCGGACGCTATGTCTGAAGGCCGCAAGGGCTTCTGCGTCTGGACAGTTGACAATTTGGTTCTTTTTGACTAAGAACCTGGTCCAGAGCTCCCTGGCTGACTCACCGGGCTCCTGGACAATGTGACTTAAGTCATCAGCGTATAATGGCCGGACATATGTTCCCTGGAAATTGCCTCGAAAGGCGCCTTCCAAATCTTCCCAGTTGCCAATGGAATTTTCTGGCAAACTATTTAGCCAGTATCGAGCTGGCCCTTTAAGCTTGAGAGGTAGGTATTTAATGGCGTGGAGGTCGTCTCCACGGGCCATGTGAATATGAAGGGGGTAATCCTCGATCCATACCGCGGGATCTGTTGTTCTGTCGTATGATTCGATGTTGATGGGTTTAAACCCGTCTGGGAATTCATGCTCCATTACTTCGCTAGTGAAGCAGAGAGGGTGTGCGGCTCCTCTATGTTGGGACACACTATGAAGCACCTCCGGCGGGTTCAGCTTACGGTGTACGGCCCAGGCATAATCGGCTTTATAGCGTCCGAATAGGCGACCATCATCGTCGGTCGGGATATATCTTCGTGATATGTACGTCGATTGTGTACATCCTGCTCTACCCTCAGTTTATTGGTTGACATCGCGGATATTCCTTCGAGCTGTTTTGTTTTGACGGACGGATGGGTTGGTATGGTGCTCTGCTTGGGCCTCTGCTTGGACTGGACCGAACTATGGTCGGCCTGCCGCATTATTCGATGGTGGTATGGGCTCCATCGCCCTGCCATCATATTGAGGGAGCCACCTATTCTTTGGGTGGATTTTGACTGGGCTGCTAAGGCCGTGTTCTTCGGCGGCCAAGACCTAAGTCCATCTATCATTGAGCAAATCTTGGCTTGCTTGAAGCTGCAGCTGCTTCTTTCTTAGGCTCCTTGCAGTGGCTATAAGCTGGCGTTTAAAGCGCTCCTGCTCGAGAGGTTCCTTGGGCATGATAAAGTCTTCGTCGCCGGGGATCTCCTCTTCCTCGGAGGCTGTGAGATAATTGCTATCCTCCAAGTCCCCATATCTGGTCTATTCATTAGAGCTGTCCTGCCCGCCTTCCTGTTCGTCCAGCTTTGATTCTACCTCTGCAGGGTCTTTGTTGCGGTGTTTTCTCTTGGGTGATGTGGCCTAGGATGCTGGTTTCCGGGCTGTGTACCAGGCGGTTTATTCTCGACCGGATTCTCCTTATCATCGTCAAGAGCGCCATAAGGTGTGTCTTTCATACACATATCATACCAGGAAGTGGTCTTCCCGTGTCGAACGGGTAATAAGATCTGGCCTTGCCCCTCATCACCGTCCAAACCGTCGATGTCTTTGGGGCAGGGGTCAGGCGTGTTGGTTAGGTCTTCAACAGTGGCGACGAGCTGGGTGGCGGGTGGGAAACAAAATTCTCCATCGTCCACTAAAAGTTCAAACCGAACATAGTTCGGCGACGGGTTGTTTGCTAGGGATAGGTTTTTTAGCGAGTTTAGTATGTCACCCATGGGCGCGTGTTGGAAGACATCTGCGGCGCTGAACTTGGAGATCGATAACTGATCGAGTTTGGTATATGCGGGCTCGCAGGGTTCGGAGTTCGACGTCAGAGGCGAGTCCGGGGTTTCGTTGATGCGGATACCTTAGGAAGTGGAATCTGCATGCGGTTCCAACGCCGCGGAATCGGTAGCGCCTGTAATGGAGTCAAGCTTTCCATCCTCGGGCGATTTGATCTGCTCCGGATTTAATGCCGGAGCTGCGACAAGAGCTATCTCCTGGGTGCTGCCCGATGACAGGTTTAAGCCATGTTCGTCAGGGCAATGGGGAGCGGCTGCCGTGGTCTTGAATCCATCGAAGATCAAATCTCCACGGATGTCCGCGACGTAGTTCAAGCTCCCGAATCTTACCTGATGGCCAGGGGCGTAGCTGTCGTCTGCTCCAGATGGCCAAGCGAGTTGGCCCGCAGTACGAAGCCTCCGAATACGAAGATCTATCCGGGGAGGAAGATTCCTCCTTGGACATCGTCATTATTGACGATCGAAGGGGCCATCGAGCCTTCTGCTGATGGCATAGTGGAACTCTCAATGAAAGCACCAATGTTGGTGTCAAAACCGACAGATCTCGGGTAGGGGGTCCTAAACTGTGCGGCTAGGATTGATGGTAACAGGAAACAGGGAACACGATGTTTACCCAGGCTCGGGCCCTCTCTATGGAGGTAATACCCTGCTTCCTGCTTGATTGATGTTGATGAATATGACTATTACAAGAGTTGATCTACCACGAGATCGTAATGGCTAAACCCTAGAAGTCTAGCCTATGAATATGGTAATGAGTATATGTCCCTCTCATTCCGGACTACCCCCTACGGTTTATATAGACACCGAGGGGATCTAGGGTTTTCATGGAGTCGGTTACATAAGAAGGAATCTTCGGTCGCCAAGCTTGCCTTCCACGCCAAGTAGAGTCCAATCCGGACACGGTGCTATCTTCGATCTTCATGTCTTCACAGCCCATCAGTTCAGCCCATAGATAATAGGCTGGATGCCCGAGGACCCCTTAGTCCAAGACTCCCTCAGTAGCCCCTAAACTTGGCTTCAATGACGAGGAGTCCGGCGTGCAGATTTATCTTCGGCATTGCAATGCAGGTTCCCTCCTTCCGCACTCCAGAACAATCTTCGGACGAAGTAAGTATATCCGGACCTGTGCATATAATGGCAGAGAATATAATAACTCACGAGCCCAACTTGTTGATAACTGTTCATGACATCATATCATGCCCGCGCGGTTGCTATTTGCAACCGTCAGCTAGCGAGCCTCCCCACGTCTTGGGGTGCGGTTTTACTGGTACGTCTTGTTAGTGCAGAGATCGTGTCCCTGTATTTACGGGATTTTCATTAATGCAGGCGTGAGTAACCCAACCGTCCCCTGGGTACAACTCCTTGGTGATAGGTAAGTTTAGAGACCCTGGGAGAGACGCCCAATATTCGGGGCCTTTTTATAGAGAGCCTACCTCTTCTTCTTCCTTGCGATCCCTCCTTCCTCAACTCCAGCCACCCCAAGTTCCAACCCTCGGGTTCCAGTCACCACCAGCCTTAGTCATGTCCAAATCCAACCGTCGGGGCCGGTGGGTGGCCTCTTCTGTCACAGAGGAGGACATTGCGGAGCTTCACGTAGTGAGGTACCTGACCTCGGAAATCTTTCATCGTTTTCCGGCGCAAGGGCAAGTCATACCGACCCCCAGATCTGGCAAGAGGGTTGTATTTGTGTCGCACTTCCTTCAAGGGCTAGGGTTTGCGCATAAACCCTTTGTTCGGGGGCTCATGTTCTACTATGGGCTAGATTTTTCACGATCTAACCCCAGACTCTATTCTCCTCATCTCGACATTTATCGTCACGTGTGAGGCATTACTCCGGACTCCTCCGCACTTCGTTTTGTGGCTCAAGACCTTTGATGTGAGGCCGCAGGTGGCAGAGGAGGAGCATGCAGAGTGCGGCAGCGTCATAATAGGCAAAATGGCCGACGCGGTTAGGCCCGAGGGATCTTTCGCCATATCTTCAGACCTGTGGCAGCAGGGGTGGTTTTATGTCAACGAGCCGCGGAGCTCCAAGTAGGCGGCTACACCTGCGTTCCGACCCTCCCTCCAGTTCATCTTGCTTCATGGGTCAATAAGGGATTGGACTAGGGATCTGCCAATGATGTGCAGACTCTGCAAAGTCGCATCCGAAGCCTTATTGAGAAGGGCGTCGATCTTGTGAATGTCATTCAAATAATGCTAGTCCACCGGATCCTACCATGTCAATGTCGGCCTCTTCGTATGTGGGAGTTTAACCCAGAAGTGCGGTGGACCCTATAGCACTTCTTCGGTACAATGCACAAAGGAATCCGGAAATTATATTTCAGGGAACGAGAGCAATGGCCGGACACCACCAAAGACGTTGGCCTTGACTGCAATCATCCGGACACTTCGGTAAGTATTTGGTATCCAAGCACCTTCCATTCAGGTATCTCTTAACAAGATATTGAACAATCCGCCCCTGTACAAGACTGGATAAAGAAAGCGGTGTTGATCTGGTGTCCGGCGCCTCTTCCCGAAGGCCATGCGACCGACCTGCTGACGAGGATGCTGGTTCCGACACCGTACCGGGTGGACATGTTCGGGGAAACTGAAACCCTATTACCCAAGGGCAAAAGTGCAAAGGAAGCCTTCCAGAGCAAGAAGACGTCCACCTCCATAGTTCAGGAGGGGAAGCCTTCCAAGAAGGGAAAAACGCCGTCATCGAGCGGCTTGGGCCGGGTGAACGACGACGAGGACGAACCTTACGGCAAAACGTAAGCGTGGCTGGGGCACCTCATTCTTTTCCTGTTAGTGAAGTAATCATCCGATATATGTTCATCCACGCAGGTTAACACCTGGTTCTTCTCAATTGTTCTCCTCCTCGGGAGATCTTCTTCCGGAGATGATGGAGAGTGATACGCCTTCTCTGGCCTCATCACTCGATAGGGGGGATGATACCGAAGTATCGTCTCTAAGGGATCCTCCCGAACACCAAGTGGTACAAGAAACGGAGAAGGCGTTACCTGAAGTCGACGCCTCTCTCACTCGGGGTTCCGGGATCAAGACTGGAGTCCCCGAACCGTCCGGTTTACAGCCGGAGATGATTCTGGAAGCAAGTAAGCAGGATCCTTCACGGTAAGGCCGTACTTCGGCGGCGGTTTCCGAAGACCCAAGGGTGCCGGAGCCGCTGACGGACTTGCTACGATGAGCATACCTTTCAGAAGAGCACCGTACCTTGATGGCTCCGGTGGTCAAAAAGGTTCTATCCGCGAAGAGTGGATTGGACGAGGCCTTCACGGACCATCTGAGAGGTGTTGAGGTTTTTGATGTAGTTTTGTCAATTGAATTTTATTGACAGAATGCACCTGTTGTATATGCAGTAGCCCCTGAGACTCGTATTGTCTTCCGAAGGAAGTGATCGGAGGGTCAAAGAGATATGCTCAAGTATTAACCTTGGTTTAATTTGAAACAGAGGCTTCTGCCTGCTACCTCTTGAGCACTGCGTTGGATTTCCCTGAAGAGGAGAGGATGATGCAGCAAAGTAGCGTAAGTATTTCCCTCAATTTTTGAGAACCAAGGTGTCAATCCAGTAGGAGGCTACGCGCGAGTCCCTCGTACCTACACAAAAACAATAGCTCAACGCAACCAATGCGCTTAGGGGTTATCAATCCCTTCACGGTCACTTACGAAAGTGAGATCTAATAGAGATGATAAATAATATTTTTGGTATTTTTGGTATAGAGATGCAAAGTGAAAAGTAAAAGCAAAGTAAAAGCAAAGCAATAATAAAGTGATGGAGATTGATATGATGAGAAAGAGACCCGGGGGCCATAGGTTTCACTAGTGGCTTCTCTCAAGAGCATAAGTATTCTACGGTGGGTGAACAAATTACTATTGAGCAATTGACATAACTCAGCGTAGTTATGAGAATATCTAGGTATGATCATGTATATAGGCATCATGTCCGAGACAAGTAGACCGACTCCTGCCTACATCTACTACTATTACTCCACTCATCGACTGCTATCCAGCATTCATCTAGAGTATTAAGTTAAAAACAGACTAATGCCTTAAGCAAGATGACATGATGTAGAGGGATAGTTTCATGCAATATGATAAAAAAACCATCTTGTTATCCTCGATGGCAACGATACAATACGTGCCTTGCTTCCCCTTTTGTCACTGGGAAAGGACACCGCAAGATCGAACCCAAAGCTAAGCACCTCTCTCATGGCAAGAACAACCAATCTAGTAAGCCAATCCAAACTGATAATTCGAAGAGACTTACAAAGATAACCAATCATACATAAAAGAATTCAGAGAAGATTCAATATTATTCATAGATAGACTTGATCATAAACCCACAATTCATCGGTCTCAACAAACACACCGCAAAAAGAAGATTACATCGAGTAGATCTCCACAAGAGAGGGGGAGAACATTGTATTGAGATCCAAAAAGAGAGAATAAGCCATCTAGCTACTAACTATGGACCCGTAGGTCTGAAGTAAACTAGTCACACTTCATCGGAGGGGCTTGGATGATGACGTAGAAGCCCCCCGTGATCGATTCCCCCTCCGGTGGAGCTCCGGATCAGGCCCCAAGATGGGATCTCATGGATACAGAAAGTTGCGGCGGTGGAATTAGGTTTTTGGCTCCATCCCCGATCGTTTGGGGGTACGTAGGTATATATAGGAGGAAGAAGTGCGTTGGTGGAGCTTCGAGGGGCCCACGAGGCAAGGGGCGCGCCCTGGGGGGGCGCCCTCCACCCTCGTGGCCGCCTCGTGGCTTTCTTGACGGAGGGTCCAAGTCTCCTGGATCTTATCTGATGAGAAAATCACGTTTCCGAAGGTTTCATTCAGTTTGGACTCCGTTTGATATTCTATTTCTCTGAAACACTGAAATAGGCAAAAAAACAACAATTCTGGGTTGGGCCTCCGGTTAATAGGTTAGTCCCAAAAATAATATAAAAGTGGAAAATAAAGCCCAATATAGTCCAAAAAAGTGGATAATATAGCATGGAGCAATCAAAAATTATAGATATGTTGGAGACGTATCAAGCATCCCCAAGCTTAATTCCTACTCGTCCTCGAGTAGGTAAATGATAAAAAGAGAATTTTTGATGCGGAGTGCTACTTGGCATAATTTTAATGTAATTCTTCTTAATTGTGGTATGAATATTCAGATCCGAAAGATTCAAGGCAAAAGTTCATATTGACATAAAAATGATAAGACTTCAAGCATACTAACAAAGCAATTATGTCTTCTCAAAATAACATGGCCAAAGAAAGCTATCCCTACAAAATCATATAGTCTGGCTATGCTCTATCTTCACCACACAAAGTATTTAAATCATGCACAACCCCGATGACAAGCCAAGCAATTGTTTAATACTTTTGTCATTTTCAAAACTTTTTCGATCTTCACGCAATACATGAGCGTGAGCCATGGATATAGCACTATATGTGGAATAGAATGGTGGTTGTGGAGAAGACAAAAAGAGGGGAAGATAGTCTCACATCAACTAGGCGTATCAACGAGCTATGGAGATGCTCATCAATAGATATCAATGTGAGTGAGTAGGGATTGCCATGCAACGGATGCACTAGAGCTATAAGTATATGAAATCTCAACAAAAGAAACTAAGTGGGTGTGCATCCAACTCGCTTGCTCACGAAGACCTAGGGCATTTTGAGAAAGCTCATCATTGGAATATACAAGCCAAGTTCTATAAAGAAAAATTCCCACTAGTATATGAAAGTGACAGAATGAGAGACTCTCTATTATGAAGATCATGGTGCTACTTTGAAGCACAAGTGTAGTAAAAGGATAGTAACATTGTCCCTTCTCTCTTTTTCTCTCATTATTAATTTTTTTTGGGGGGGGGGGCTTCTCTTTTTTATGGCCTCTTTTGCTTTTTTTTATTTTTCGTCCGGAGTCTCATCCCGACTTGAGGGGGAATCATAGTCTCCATCATCCTTTCCTCACTTGGGACAATGCTCTAAAATGATGATCATCACACTTTTTATTTTTCTTACAACTCAACAACTACAACTCAATACTTAGAACAAAATATGACTCTATATGAATGCCTCCGGCGGTGTACCGGGATATGCGATGAATCAAGGGTGACATGTATGAAAGAATTATGAACGGTGGCTTTGCCACAAATACGATTTCAACTACATGATCATGCTAGCAATATGACAATGATGGAGCGTGTCATAATGAACGGAACGGTGGAAAGTTGCATGGCAATATATCTCGGAATGGCTATGGAAATGCCATGATAGGTAGGTATGATGGCTGTTTTGAGGAAGGTATTTGGTGGGTGTATGATACCGGCGAAAAGTGCGCGGTATTAGAGAGGCTAGCAATGGTGGAAGGAAGGAAAGTGCGTATAATCCATGGACTCAACATTAGTCATAAAAAACTCATATACTTATTGCAATAATCTAGAAGTGATCAAAGCAAAGTATTACGCGCATGCTCCTAGGGGGATAGATTGGTAGGAAAAGACCATCGCTCGTCCCCGACCTCCACTCATAAGGAAGACAATCAATAAATAAATCATGCTATGACTTCATCACATAACGGTTCACCATACGTGCATGTTACGGGAATCACAAACTTTTACACAAGCATTTCTCAAATTCACAACTACTCAACTAGCATGACTCTAATATCACCATCCTCATATCTCAAAACAATTATTAAGCATCAATTTTTTTCTTAGTATTCAACGCACTCAAAAGAAAGTTTTACAAATCTTGAATACCAAGCATATTATTAAGCAAATTACCATGCTATTAAGACTCTCAAAATAATCTAAGTGAAGCATGAGAGATCAATAGTTTCTATAAAACAAATCCACCACCGTGCTCTAAAAGATATAAGTGAAGCACGAGAGAAAAATTATATAACTCAAAAGATATAAGTGAAGCACATAGAGTAAAACTATAGAGCTCAAAAGATATAAGTGAAGCACATAGAATATTCTATAAAATTCCAAATTATGTATGGTTCTCTCAAAAGGTGTGTACAGCAAGGATGATTGTGGTAGACTAACAAGCAAAGACTGAAATCATAAAAGACGCTCCAAGCAAAACATATATCATGTGGTGAATAAAAATATAGCTCCAAGTAGACGAAAGAGGGGATGCCTTCCGGGGCATCCCCAAGCTTAGGATTTTAGGTGTCCTTATATTATCTTGGGGGTGCCATGGGCATCCCCAAGCTTAGGCTCTTGCCACTCCTTGTTCCATAATCCATCAAATCTTTACCCAAAACTTGAAAACTTCACAACACAAAACTTAAAGTAGAAAATCTCGTGAGCTCCGTTAGCGAAAGAAAACAAAAGACCACTTCAAGGTACTATAATGAACTCATTCTTTATTTATATGGGTGTTATACCTACTGTATTCCAACTTCTCTATGGTTTATAAACTATTTTACTAGCCATAGATTCATCAAAATAAGCAAACAACACACGAAAAACAGAACAGTCTGTAGTAATCTGTAGCTAGGGCAAGATCAAAACCCCAAAAATTATAAAATAAATTGCTGGACGTGAGTAATTTATCTATTAATCATCTGCAAAAAAGAATTAACTAAATAGCACTCTACAAATAAAAATAACAGCAGTTCTCGTGAGCGCTAAAGTTTTTGTTTCTTACAGCAAGTTCAACAAGACTTTCCCCAAGTCTTCCCAACGGTTCTACTTGGCACAAACACTAATTAAACACAAAAAACACAACCAAAACAGAGGCTAAATAATTTCTTTATTACTAAACAGGAGAAAAAAGCAAGGAATAAAAATAAAATTGGGTTGCCTCCCAACAAGCGCTATCATTTAACGCCCCTAGCTAGGCATAACAAACAAGAATAGATCTAGGTATTGCCATCTTTGGTAGGCAATCCATAAGTGGCTCTCACAATAGATTCATAAGGTAATTTAATTTTCTTTCTAGGGAAGTGTTCCATGCCTTTCCTTAACGGAAATTGGAATCTAATATTTCCTTCCTTCATATCAATAATTGCACCAATCGTTCTAAGGAAAGGTCTACCAAGAATAATAGGACACGAAGGATTGCAATCTATGTCAAGAACGATAAAAATCTACGGGCACAGAATTCCTATTTGCAACAATAAGAACATCATTAATTCTTCCCTTAGGTTTCTTAATAGTGGAATCCGCAAGATGCAAGTTTAGAGAGCAAACATCAAAATCACAGAAATCTAGCAAATCACACAAAGTTTTGGGAATAGTAGAGACACTAGCACCCAAATCACCCAAAGCATAAAACTCGTGATATTTAATTTTAATTTTAATAGTAGGTTCCCACTCATCATAAATTTTTCTAGGTATAGAAACTTCCAATTCAAGTTTTTCTTCATAAGGTTGCATCAAGGCATCAACGATATGTTTAGTAAATGCTTTATTTTGACTATAAGCGTGAGGAAAATTTAGCACGAATTGCAACAAGGAAATACAATAAATCAAAGAGAAATTTTCATAGTTAAATTCCTTGAAATACATAATAGTGGGTTTAGCAACATCTAGGGTTTTAATTTCTTCAATCCCACTTTTATCAAATTTAGCATCAAGATCAAAAGATTCAGAATTCTTGGAACGCCTTATAGGTAAAGGTGGATCATATTAAGTCCCATCATCATCAAGATTCATATTGCAAAACAAAGATTTAATAGGGGACACATTAATAACTTTTAGATCTTCATCATTATTTTCATAGGAACTAGAAGAACACGCTTTTATAAAGGCATCTTTCTTAGCACGCATCCTAGCGGTTCTTTCTTTGCACTCGTAAATGGAAATTCTCATGGCTTTGAGAGACTCATTGATATCATGCTTAGGTGGAATAGATCTAAGTTTCAAAGAATCAACATCAAGAGCAATTCTATCAACGTTCCTAGCCAAATCATCAATCTTAAGCAATTTTTCTTCAATCGTAGCATTAAAATTCTTTTGCGAAGAAATAAATTCTTTAATATTAAATTCAAAATCAGAGGGCATCTTATTATAATTTCCATAAGAATTGTTGTAGGAATTACCATAATTATTAGAGGATTACTAGGATAGGGCCTAGGGTTGAAATTTCCTCTATACGCGTTGTTACCAAAATTGTTCCTACCAACAAAATTCACATCCATAGATTCATTATTATTCTCAATCAAAGTAGACAAGGGCACATCATTAGGATCAGAAGAAACACTCTTATTAGCAAATAATTTCGTAAGTTCATCCTTGCTCCCCGCGGCCGAATCTAAAAGATTTCTAGAAGCAAAATCCACTTCGGCATAATTTTTTGTATAATCATCCAGAGATTCAAACCATGTGTAGGGCAATTACGTATCATTAATTTCATCCTCTCCCAAACTTGTGCAACATGTTCATGATCAAGTTGCTTAAAATTCATAATATAGTTTCTAAGAGAGATGATTTTAGCGGGAGGAAAATACTTAGAGATAAAAGCATCTTTGCACTTATTCCATGAATCAATACTATTTTTAGGCAAAGACGAAAACCAAGCTTTAGCACGATCTCTAAGGGAAAAAGGAAATAGCTTCAATTTAACAATATCATTGTCCACATCTTTCTTCTTTTGCATGTCACACAAATCAACGAAGCTATTAAGATGGGTAGCGGCATCTTCACTAGGAAGGCCGGAGAACGGATCTTTCATGACAAGATTCAGCAAAGCAGCATTAATTTCACAAGATTCAGCATCGGTAAGAGGAGCAATTGGAGTGCTAATAAAATCATTGTTGTTGGTATTGGTGAAGTCACACAATTTAGTATTATCTTGAGCCATCGCAACAAACAAGCAAACTAACACACAAGCAAACAAAAAGGCAAACGGGCAAAAGAGGCAAATAGAGAAAGAGAGGCAGGATAGAGAGAGAGAGGGCGAACAAAACGGCAAGGGTGAAGTGGGGGAGAGGAAAACGAGAGGCAAATGGCAAATAATGTAATGCGGGAGATAGGGATTGTGATGGGTACTTGGTATGTTGACTTTTGCGCAGACTCCCCGGCAACGGCGCCAAAAATTCTTCTTGCTACCTCTTGAGAACTGCGTTGTATTTCCCCGAAGAGGAGAGGATGATGCAGCAAAGTAACGTAAGTATTACCCTCAGTTTTTGAGAACCAAGGTATCAATCCAGTAGGAGGCTACGCGCAAGTCCCTCATACCTACACAAAAACAATAGCTCAACTCAACCAACGCGGTTAGGGGTTGTCAATCCCTTCACGGTCACTTACGAAAGTGAGATCTAATAGAGATGATAAATAATATTTTTGGTATTTTTGGTATAGAGATGCAAAGTGAAAAGTAAAAGCAAAGTAAAAGCAACGCAATAATAAAGTGATGGAGATTGATATGATGAGAAAGAGACCGGGGGCCATAGGTTTCACTACTGGCTTCTCTCAAGAGCATAAGTATTCTACGTTGGGTGAACAAATTACTGTTGAGCTATTGACAGAATTGAGCATAGTTACGAGAATATCTAGGTATGATCATGTATATAGGCATCACGTCCGAGACAAGTAGACCGACTCCTGCCTGGATCTACCACTATTACTCCACTCATCGACCGCTATCCAGCATGCATCTAGAGTATTAAGTTAAAAACAGAGTAACGCCTTAAGCAAGATGACATGATGTAGAGGGATAGTTTCATGCAATATGATAAAAACCCCATCTTGTTATCCTCGATGGAAACAATACAATACAATATGTGCCTTGCTGCCCCATCTGTCACTCGGAAAGGACACCGCAAGATCGAACCCAAAGCTAAGCACTTCTCCCATGGCAAGAACAACCAATCTAGTAGGCCAAACCAAACTAATAATTCGAAGAGACTTGCAAAGATAATCAATCATACATAAAAGAATTCAGAGAAGATTCAAATATTATTCATAGATAGACTTGATCATAAACCCACAATTCATCAATCTCAACAAACACACCGCAAAAAGAAGATTACATCAAATAGATCTCCACAAGAGTGGGGGAGAATATTGTATTGAGATCCAATAGAGAGAATAAGCCATGTAGCTACTAACTATGGACCCGTAGGTCTGAAGTAAACTATGCACACTTCATCGGAGGGGCTTGGATGATGATGTAGAAGCCCTCCATGATTGATGCCCCCTCCGGCGGAGCTCCGGAACATGCCCCAAGATGGGATCTCATGGATACAGAAAGTTGCAGCGGTGGAATTAGGTTTTTGGCTCCGTCCCCGATCATTTGGGGGTACGTAGGTATATATAGGAGGAAGAGTATGTCGGTGGAGCTTCGAGGGGCCCACGAGGCAGGGGGCGTGCCCTAGGGGGGCGCGCCCTCCACCCTCGTGGCTGCCTTGTGGCTTTCTTGATGGAGGGTCCAAGTCTCATGGATCTTATCTGATGAGAAAATCACGTTTCCAAAGGTTTCATTCCGTTTGGCCTTCGTTTGATATTCTATTTCTCCGAAACACTGAAATAGGCAAAAAACAGCAATTCTGGGCTGGGCCTCCGGTTAATAGGTTAGTCCCAAAAATAATATAAAAGTGGAAAATAAAGCCCAATATAGTCCAAAACAGTGGATAATATAGCATGGAGCAATCAAAAATTATAGATAGGTTGGAGACGTATCACTACCCCTCCCGTGGCTGCCTAGAGTACGGAATTGGCCGTACAATAGCAAAAGCTAGATATTGCGGAGGATGACATTGCATTGATCAACAGGTGTCTCGATGACTCGCAAGGTACGTAGTTCGAGCATTCTTTACACCAGTGTGCTTGCTGCAGGAAAGTGCTGTATATTAAATGTGCATACAACGCAGATGGTGCTGCCACCTTGGAGGCTCTTCAGGCGGAGCTAGTCTGGGCCAAGGAGCGGGTCCGGCTTAGTGATGCTGCTGCTAAAGAGGCATCGACTGAACTGAAGGCCGAACAAGCTGCACGATGCCAGGTCGAGGAGAAGGTATCCACAATGATACTTGCTGTGGAGAATGCCACTGGCCGCTGCAAAATTCTTGAGAAGGAGAATGAAGCCCTAATGGCTGAACTAGACAAGGCCCGACAGGAGGCAAGAGACGCGCGATCGAAGTCCAGAGCACTTCGTGAGGAGGTTCGGCAGGCGAAAGATATAATGGCTGGAAAGCCTTTTCTGCTGTAGACTAAGTTTGGCGACCCGGACTATGCTCAGCTGAACCAAGTGTGGAGTTCTTCGGATGAGTATTTGGACTTGCCGAAGAGTTCTTCCGATGCAGTGCGGTATTACCAAGCACGAGCTGGATATGCAACGGAGAAGCTTTTTTGGTCACAGTTCGGTGCATCGAAGCGACCGCTGCTGCTTAATGAACATATGTCCCAATGGGCTGAACTTCATAGGGTATCCGGCGCTGCCATGAAGGATGTTATAATCCGGCTGTGGCCAACCGAACCTGTTCCGAGTAGCTATTTCGGCTTGGTGCAGAAGCTTGTCGACGTGGTGCCATGAATCGATGCTACGAAGCGATCGACGTGCATTGAAGGTGCATGGATGTCCCTTGCCGAGTCAAGACATTTTGGGGAAAGATGAAGGCCATTGACGTCGCTACGAAGGGTCCGCCCGGGGGCAGGGACCGTTCAGAACCAGAGAGTTACGTTGAAGACGTCCTGGAGGCCGCCCGCTTGATAGAGGGTCAATGTTCGAAAAACATAATGTTCGAGTGAAGTGTATGATGATTGTAAAAGACAACTTTATAGTTAATCTATTTGTGTTTTGCTTGAAAGCTTGAATTCCTCCTGTGTGGCTGTTTCAATATAATCTGAAAGTTTTCCAGTCATCGGCTTTAGCCCCCTCAGAGGAAGTACGGGGGTGTTCGGTAAAGCATTTAATCACTCTTTATCCAATGTCTTGGTCCATGAAGGAGGTGACAATGCAGCGAACCAGGCAATCGTACTATAAGGCATTAACACTTTCACTTAATCATAGGAGTTTTTTGGTGGGGCTACGACATAGCCCCTAGTGTGTATGCGGCGTCTGGTGCCTTGCATCTCTGATCTGAAAAAGATCCTACATGTTACACGAAGAATTGCTAAGGATTCCAACAAGTCGTCAAGTGGTTGACCAGCTCTCGCCGCATCATGACAGTCAGTTTTCGGCTTTATCTACTGAGGTGCTCATCTGGTCTAGGACAAGGCACAATCGCAGTAGTTCTCCCTTTACTACCCTAGCCGATATAATGGAACGTAGGGTAGCAAACACAAGAGCCGGGCAACCGAACTATTGACCCAAGACAATGATTCGGAGCTGATGCATATAAGGCCAAACTTGCGACGCCGAAGTACACTATAGAGCTGTTCGGACTTTTACTGGCAGCTCATTCGTCCCCATGCCGAGCCCCTGGCAGAGTATGCCGAGGTGTATCCTCAGAGCAGCTGTTAAGGCCGTACTTGAAAGAGTATGGAAGATCAGTTCGGATAAGACTTACTGAGGACGGAGTGATGTGCCAATGGTAAATTTATGTATGTATATATATATATAATAAAAAAAGAAAAAGAAAAGACCACGGACTCGGCTATTTGATATGCACGGGGTCGGGATTAGAGGAAAGAGGGCATAGTACAGGTCGGAATAAATAGTGCGGTCCACAAAAAGTTATGTTTGAACCTCCTGTCGCACATCTGCGTCGCCCGTCCTCGGGGAGGGGAGTCCTTACACTACAAAAAAAACACTTCCGTGATGATACGTGTTTGTCACAGTAGGTCGCGTTTTTTGTCATGCATGTACATCCATGAAGATTTTATGACAGAATCAAGATAGTCATACATGTGCTGTCGTAGAAGTGTTCCATGACATTACCAAAATTATCATCACAGAAGTGTCCACTTCCATGACGACAAATCGCGCGTCACAGAAGTGCTTTCGTCAAGGGTGACCGACACATGGCATCCACCGTAACGGGACGCTGTTAAGCTATCGGGTCGGATTTTGGATCCGATAACACATTAACAACCCTGACCAATGGGAAATGTCCATGTGTAAAATTCTGATTGGCCAAAGGGAACACCTGTCAGCTCGTCAATGGGCCAGATGTCGCCCGTCCATTGGAGGAGACATGCCTATGATACGTCGACACGTGGCTGGGCCCAACAGAGGCCCATATAGGTTAAAAAGGCCGGCCCAGTCAAAGGCCCATAGAACTTAATCAGGTACTAGTGGGCCAACCCAATAATGGCTTGCTTAATAAAGGCCCATTTACGGCCCGAAGCCAGATCTGGCCCGTTAATTATTCACCCAATATTTGGGCCCATTTACGACCCGAAGCCAGATCTAGCCCGTTAATTGTTCGCCCAATATTTGGGCCCATTTGCGGCCCAAAGCCAGATCTGGCCCGTTAATTGTTCACCGAATATTTGGGCCTAACTACAGCCCAGTGACTTTCGGCCTGTTAGAGGCCTAATGTAGGCATGGGCCCATTTCAGCCCGGTGTGACTTTCGGCCTGGGAATGGCCCGTGCTGCCCATGGGCCATATATGGTCCAACGGGACATTGGGCCCACTAACGGCCCGTGCTAAAGGTGGCAACAGTTAAGCCCAACGTGACTTTGGACCTGTTAAAGGCCTATCGCGTAATTCGGCCCGTTGATGCCTGTGCTAAGCTTTCAGCCTCTTAAAGGCCCATGATATCCGTGGGCCAACTAAGGCCCGAGATATGTTTTGGCCTGGTAACGGCCCGTGAGCTAACTGGGCCCAAAACGTCCCGGTCTACATTTCGGCCTACTGAAGGCCCGTCGACGACTAGTGAAAATTGAGGCCCAACATGCATTTTGGCCTACTAAAGGCTCGTGGTTTCATCTCGGCCGTAACATGCCAGTATAATATTCAGCCTGTTAATGGCCCAACGCTACCTGGCCCAAACTAAGCGCTGGGTCGACAAAAGGCCCGACTAAAATATAGGCTGGTGTAAGTTTGGGCCTGGCGCAATGTGTGAAGGCCCCAATCATTCGGGCCCAAGAAAGATGCATGCCGTCCTAATTGTGGCCCGCTAAAAACCTGGCCCGTTAGAGTAGAATGTTTCGGTCCGGTTGACTACATCTGATTTTTTTTTCAGATAGCGAATGATGGCAATAACTAGTAGGAATTAAGAACAAACCTACTCTATACAATAAAGAAATTACGGCACAGTAACTAAGAATAAACCTACACTATACAATAAAGGATTTAAGGTATATTACATCCACTGGGCATCGAATTTCGCCACCAGTGATCATAAAGCGCAACGAAGAAGCAGATTACAAAAACTGGGCACCATTGCAGCGTAACAAAATAATACTGAACCGAGACCACTTCCAAGACAGTTCAAGAAAGGTTAGCCTTGCAGGGGAACTACTGCGCAAGCTGCTGAGCAAGGTTGTGAGACCGACCTAGCATCTCGGCCATAGCTTCCAGGTGTAGCTGTTTAGCGATGAGGTTCTCATTGGTGTTCTACGCAATCTTTCTTAGAGATAGGACTCCAAGTCGAAGTTGAGTTGCAGAATGCCTTTCTGCTAGAACTTGGGACTGAAGAAGTCGAACTGATTCAGACAACGAATTCTATGAGCTTGTCTGACTGTTAGTCTCAAGTAACTTGAACAGTGCATCAAGACAAGACTTTGGGGTTGTCTCGCTATCTTCAAGATGTTTTGCCTTCTTTGCTGCAATATTTGTTGGGTTTGTCTCACAACCTTCAGCAGACTTGTGCATGCCATCAGGCATATCACCCTGAAACAAAGCAGAGAGATGACAGGTTTTGCACGTGTATAAACAAAGATGATAACTGTTCTGTCAATTCTATCCAATTTCAAATTAGAAAATAAAGAGTAAGTTCAAAATATCAATAGCATAATTTGGCATTATTCATAATGCAGGGAGCTTCACCACACTACTGGATTACCATGTCAACATAACAAGCATAGATGAAGGGCAAAGAAAATCATTGTATCTATTTTGGATAATGTGCATGGCATGTTGTTCATATCATCAGCCACATCAGTAAGATAAAACAGGAGATGACAAGGTGCAAACGTGGGCTGCTTCACCACACACTAGATTATAGATCCACACAACAAGCATACATATAGGGAGCATTAAGTAATGTGCATGGTATGAATAAGGAATTTGGTTTTACAAGTAAAACTTAGAACTGACGGTTCTTACAAACATGCCTTTTGGTAGAAACAGCAAACTAAACAGCAGTAAACGATAGGGAGTATGAGCAAATTAAACAGCAGTTGAGGATAAAGGCTTTAGAAGGACTGACTTACATTAACAGTTAACACCGGCTTTATAATGCCCTTCTCCATGTCAAGGGAAGGATAACTCAAGAATTTCAGCATAGAATCTTCTTCATAAGCATTGCCTGTACTCTACATTTTGTAGAGAGTAATTATAGATATGATAATACTGGAAGGGATAGAGGATAATGAAGATAAGATGCAGATTGATGCTACATAATCAACTACCAATCCCTGGAAGTACAAGCGTTACAGGACAAAATGTACTGACAAGAGCAATGGGCTACACTTCTGCACTGGCATTGTCTGTGTATTCTACTTGTTGGTAAGATTGAATATAGATCTAATCTTTTTTAGTAAATGGTGGGCGAGGGAGATAAGATGCAGAATGCTACAAAATGAACCAATCCCTCTTCCCATAATACAAGAGTGTTTTGAACACTGGTGTACTGTACAAAATGTTCTTATATTATGGGACGGAGGGAGTAGCTGTTGATGTAAGTACAGTGATAGACCACGTTCAGTCCTTACAAGAGGATTGCAGAGGTAAACCTCTTCAAAAGCATTGGGTTGATTCTAAATTTATGTAAGAGTCCATATGGATCTTATAATGTCCACAAAATGGACGATTACGAGGCTAACATGTGCAGTGATGCTACATAATCAAACAACTATGAAAGTAAGTAAGGTCATACAGGGCAAGAGGTACTCACAAGAGCAATGCAGTGTGCAGTATAGTTGCGAGATTCTGTGGTCCCTTGAGAATGAATGTTCTTCTGCTAACAGTTTTCGTACAAGTGAGACATTAAGGCAAATGCAGAAATGTAGTTCAAATTGTGATGTGATATCATAGACAGTACCTTACGCTGCAGCCGAGACCAATGTGTAACAAGATTATTCCAGTCGCCGTCGGATAAATGTAGCACCAGAGACTTTACAGAAATTTCGATCAGAGGATTTCCATCGAAGTGCGCTTGCCTCAGGTAGGAACAATACTTCATCAACGAGTGCTTGAAAAGCGCAACCAACCCTTTCTCGTCATCACAATCCAGTTTGCTCCTCGCCTATTTGAAAGAATGAAATCTTGAGTCTTCTGTCAGCAGAAACATATGCAGTAATGACCATGAATAACATTAGTACATTACTTACACGTAAGTTGCGGAGGAAGACTGGAAATTGTTCTGTGTCTGCGGTATAATCTTTCCATGAAGGAAAGATGCACACAAAGTTCCTGACAACAACATAAGCTTTGTCTTCTAAACTGGGAAGATAAGCAAATGGGGTCCTATTTGCTGCAATTGGGGCTCTCTCTGGCTCGAAAAGGGATTTGGCAACTGGATTTGGTGTACTCTTTGCTGGAATGGGGGTTTTGCGTCGTACAGCTGGTGCTATGTCAACTGGCATAATCATACTGTTTGCTGCAGTTGGGGTCTGCTGTGTTGGGGCATCAGAAATGACCAGTGTAGTAGGGCTAGAGTCTGCTAGAGTTGGGGTATTTTGTGGGTCAGGTGATATTGCAACTACACCTAATGGGCTATTTGATTTATCAGGTGCCACTACCTTTTCCAAATACTTTGCTTGTGCTCCTCCATGATTAGCAATCTCCCTCTTCCTTTTGAACGTCTGATACACAAGAACAACATTTGAATGGATAAATATGGTATGATGACAGATGGAATATGTACTGAAAATGGATAGGCAAGGCATATTCACATATACGATGTGTAAACTAAGCTAATGACAGTTCAACAAAGTAGAAGCAATGCAAAGCATCAGTTGCAAGATATGTGCGAGCAATGTAACCTTGGAAAGTTAGAGCAAGTACCTTGATGGGTGAATAAGATAGGGCATCTTCCTCTGACTCCTCCACTAGGGAGCTACATTGACTTAGGTCTCCCTCTAGCTCAGAATCACTGTTAGGATCATATTCTGAGCATGAATCTGTAGGTGGAGAGCGTTTGCATTGCATTGCATCCAGACTTGATTTTAGTCCCTTAATGCCAAGTTTGACATCCATGGCATTGTTCTGCTTTATTCTTTTCATGCGCGCAAGCTCATAATCATTATGATGTTGTTCAGAATATGAGATTCATGAAAACATAAAAAGTAGTCAGATTATCTATGTAATGCATTGCGGATTCAACTCGGAGAGTGTCTCCCTATAAACCCCTGCATATGCAAAGTTCACCTCCCCAACCGTGCTGACCAGACCACACATAGAAATACAAACCCCTTATGTCTCTATAACAGGCAGTCACACATTTCAAAACTGAAGTAGGAACATTAGAATCATATGAAATTCGTATTTGAACAAATAAACTAAGCAATTATGAGTGGCGTAATGTTTAGCTTCAAGGGTGGAGTGTTGGTAGTGCGACACAAAGCAAGTAGGCAGATTGTATTCCATGTAAAAGATCAAAACCTATGTAAAAGCTGGAAATGACACTTTCTTTCTATACAATGCAGTGTTCGTTACCCACACATGATGGAAGAGGTCACATAGAGAAATACTATTCACTCATGTCTACGGTTCCAGTATTTAGAAACAGGGTGGTCCACCCTAAAAGAATATTGACAACAAATATGACAAGGCAAGCATAGATGTAGTGAATCAATCATTTACTTGTGAGCTTACTAGGAAAAGTATGCAGAATTGTAACTGCAGTAAGAGACCGTCCAAAATCTGAATGAAGAAGTTTGTCTAGCACTTATTGTTTGCAACTAATCGATGTGAATAATTGGATATTGTATTGAATGAGTAAGAAAGACAAGTAAAATTGTCAACAAACCTGGCTTGCAGTAGTAATCTGGGTCAATGTCACTACGACCAACAATCCAAAATGACTAGTTTCTGTTCCGAGGGCCGGAATTTTGGAAACCACGTGAACTTTAGAGGTACTAAAGATTACCGAAATACATCTGAACCATTAAGTGTAGGTAGCACTGAGCACACAACAAACCCTAATGACAGTCCTGCCTAATGAGTAATGAATCAATTAGAAAATGGGTGATGAGGAGTGGGTGCTGAGTGTTGAGGACGTATCTCAGGATAAATCGGGTTGGCTTGGTGGGTGCCGCACGCCTGAGCCCTGAACGGACTGGGAAGGTAGGCACAGCGGCGCGCCCGGGCAGCGGTGATGCTGTTGGGCAAGCGGCTCCTGGCCTCCTGTTAGTCCGGCGTCTCCTCCTAGAGTCATGCCGTCCGGGGACGGCAAGTCGCCGGCGAGGCAGGCAGCTGGGGGCGAGTAGAGATCAGAAGCGCGCAGCAGAACAGAGGGGAATCAGGGCCTGGGATGACCCAAAATCCTAGGGTGGGCCGGCCCACCGTGGGCACCCTGTAGAGATACACACCCGAGCGGTGAACATGCATTTTCAAAACTAATTTAGGAACATTTAGCTGACCAATTAAACAACTCTATTTTAATAATATCAGATTCATATTTGAACAACTAAGCTTGTTTAGCTTGTGTGACGCCCGGATATTTAAGCTACAGTAATCCTGTGCTAATGATGACACATCACCATTGTTATTGTGCTAATCTCGCTTAGATTCTAATCGGTTCGAATTCAAATTTAAATTAAATTCAAAAAATAAAATTTTCGAATGTTAATACTAAAATGTGCAAGCAATGGCAAATAATTCATAAGTATTATTGGTGGTGAAACCAAACTTTTATAAAAGGTTTAAATGCATTAAAATGTTTAAAATAGTGTCTTAAACAATTATGTAAATGCCTTTTATAATTTCTAAAATAACAAACTAATTTATTTGAGTACCAAGCTTTTTGTGGCAGAGGTATAAACAGTAAATACTAATTTAGAAACCAGGTTCACATTTTACTTAAACTAAGTTAGGGTGTAAATAAATAAACAAAAAGAAAAACAAATCACTAACAAAAATTAAAGTAAAAAAAGAAAACCCCTTCCCCCCTGGGCCAAATGGCCCAGCTGGCCTCACTGGCATAACAAGGCCAGCCCACCAGTGCCACCTCCCTCCCTCCTCTGTTCACCAGGGGAGGACGTGGGCACCGGTGATGGCCGCCACGGCAGAGGGCGTCGCCGTGGCGCCCATCCGCCACCCCCTGCGCCTACTTAACCGGCGCCCCTCTCTCCACGGAAACCGTAGGCCACCCTGTTCCCCTTCCTCCCTCTCCTCACACCCTCGTTTGCACGATCCCGCATCTCACCGCGCGCGGTCGTAGCCTTGTCGCCGTCGTCCCCGTGGTTGGCTGCATCCCTGCGCTGCGCCACCACGTCCTGGAGCTTCGCCGCCGTCGCCTTTGTCTCCCTCACCACTGGATCGAGCCCAAGGCCTTGCAGCGCGTCATCGCCTACTTCGTCTTCTTCCTCGGATCACCATCGCTGTTCGCCGTTGATCTTCTCCAACGCCGGCCACCACGAGCCCTCCCCGAGCCCACTGGTGCACACCTACAGGCTCCCGGTGAGCCCTGCATCCCCTCCCCATTTTTTCATCTATTCCCGTTGCCGAACACCACCCGTAGCCTCCGCCGGACATAGCCCCTATCGACACGCTCACCGACCTGTCGTCGCGCCCACAGCATCGCCTACACGCGCCAATGACAACGCCTTCATGCGCACCCGCGTTCCCCTTGGCCGCTCCCCTGACCCGCTGCGTTCCCCTGCTTGCGGTCGTCACACCCCGGCTCTGTATCGGCGTGCCTGCATGTCCATGGCCGCGTGTTGTGCGCGTGCTCACCGGCGCCCGATGCTTGCTGCTACTTTGCTCTACTGCTGCGCTGCTGCTGCGACCGCCTACTACTGCCTAGTGCCACGCCCACCCGCTACAGCCGCATGCGCCTCGCCTCCGCCTGCCCCCGCCGCTGTCGGTGTCAAAACCGGCGGATCTTGGGTAGGGGGTCCCGAACTGTGCATCTAGGCGGATGGTAAGAGGAGGCAGGGGACACGATGTTTTACCCAGGTTCAGGCCCTCTTGATGGAGGTAAAACCCTACGTCCTGCTTGATTTATTCTTGATGATATGGGTATTACAAGAGTTGATCTACCACGAGATCGGAGAGGCTAAACCCTAGAAGCTAGCCTATGGTATGATTGTATGTTGTCCTACGGACTAAAACCCTCCAGTTTATATAGACACCGGAAAGGGCTAGGGTTACACAATGTCAGTTACAAAGGAGGAGATATACATATCCATATTGCCTAGCTTGCCTTCCACGCCAAGTAGAGTCCCATCCCGACACGAGACGAAGTCTTCAATCTTGTATCTTCATAGTCTAACAGTCCGACCAAAGGATATAGTCCGGCTGTCTGGAGACCCCCTAATACAGGACTCCCTCAGTAGCCCCTGAACCAGGCTTCAATGACAATGAGTCCGGCATGCAGTGTTGTCTTCGGTATTGCAAGGCAGGTTCCTCCTCTGAATACACCACGGAGGAATTTGAATACAAGGATAGTGTCTGACCCTGCAAAATAAGTTCCACATACCACCGTAGAGAGAATAATATTTCCACAAATCTAATCTGCTGACACGTTTCTGCAACATGATGTTATGTCTTGGCCCGGTGTTTATTCGAACCGTTTCCTTCAACTAGCCCCGCACATAACGCGAGGCAGTTTCCTGACACGTCTTGTCAAAGCAGGGATCACGTCCCCTTATTACGGGATTCTCATCAATACGAGCATGGGTAGCCCAACCACGCCATCGATTACGGCGCTTGGGGGATAAGCGAGTTTTACCAGGCTAGTGGGGACGCATAGTTTCGTCTGCCCATATAAAGGGACAAGGATTCACCTTTTCATCCACGCCTTCTTCCTCCTTTGCTCATCCATTTTTGCACACTCGAGCTCCAGCGCCCAAGTCCGCATTTCCCACCTCAACCTTCTCCAACCATGTCCGGAGCGGGAGGCAGGTGGATGGTCTCCTCCGTCATGGAGGGACACATCAAGAAGCTGAAGAGAGCTGGATACCTGCCCGTCGACATCGCGCACCGGCTCCTAGATGAGGGGCAGCTCATCCCCATCCCCGGGCCCCACGAGAGGGTAGTGTTCCTTACCCACTTCCTCCATGGACTGGGATTCCCTCTCCACCCATTCGTCCGGGGGCTCATGTTCTACTACGGCCTGGATTTCCACGATCTGGCCCCGAACTTCATCCTAAACATATCGGCGTTTATCGTCGTGTGCGAGGCCTTCCTCCGCATCAAGCCCCACTTCGGCTTATGGCTGAAGACCTTCAATGTCAAGCCGAAGGTAGTGAGCAGCTGCCAGGCGGAGTGCGGAGGCGCCATGGTGGGCAAGATGCCCAACGTCACATGGCTCGAGGGCTCCTTTGTGGAGACCATAAAGGGGTGGCAATCGGGGTGGTTCTACATCACCGAGCCACGTGACCTTGCATGGGTAGCGGCCCTCGAGTTCCAATTTGGCATCCCCACGCGGCTCACCTCCTGGCAAGAGAAGGGCCTGTCCTGGGGTAGTTTGGGAGAGCTGACCGGACTCTGAACATGTATCCAAAACATGGTGAGCAAGAAGCTCAAACTCGTCAACGTAGTCTAGGTCATGCTCATCCACCGGATCCTCCCGTGTCAACAACGGGCTTTCAACTTGTGGGAGTTCGACCCGGCCGAGCACCAAACTCTGGACAGGCTCTTTGACACAACACACGAAGATGCGTGGAAGGTGCTATTCAAGGGCGCCGAGGTTCCCCCTCCCACTACCGAGGATCGCAGATTCTGCGCGAAGCGCCAAGCCAGTGCGGTAAGCTGTTTTATCTTTTACAGGATGCTTGTTTTTCATAGTTTGACTCTATGCGGGATCTAAGCTCCCGTACCTTTGACAGGACTGGCAGGAGACGGCCGGACAGATTGATTGTTCGGCTCCTTTGCCCGAAGGCCCAGCAGACGCTCTCCTGACGGAGATGCAGACTCCGGCTCCTTACAAGGTACCGGAGAAGACCAAGAAGGCCAAGGGAACCCGAAAGAGTTCCCGACGCTAGGGTTTATCGGACTTATCGTCCGATAACTCTGCGGCGCACTCCTCACACGAAGACGAGGAGGAAGATGAAGATGCTCCCCCTCCAGTCGAGGGAGACAAGAAAAGGAAGGCCGCCCCAACTGGGGGGCCGAAGGGTCCAAGAAGGGAAGGACTCTCCTTCCGGACAGTTCCACCACCGCCGCCGAAGGCGAAGACGAGTGGCTACCCAGGGCCAAGCCCCTGGCGAAGTCATAAGTATTCGGATACCAGAGTAACTCATAGCATTCCTTTGTCGCACTGCTTCTCATCGTGATTATGCAGACCGTCCCGAGCCCGTATCGACGTATCCTCGTCGGACGGCTCCCTGGACTCGTCGGATATGGATAGCGATCCACTTCCGACCGCCACCTCCCCTTGCCCTACGGACAACGCCGATGTGTTTTCTCAAGAGGCACCGGGTTGAGGGGAGATAGTCCCGGAGGCGCCTCAAGGCGACCTTCCGGACTCCGGGAGCATAGGGAACAAGGCCCCCGAGGGCTCCGAGTTCGGCCCTCAGCCGAACACCGCGCCGGAACCTCCAGTGGTTCCGGGCTCTGGCAGGTGGCCTCCTTCCAAGAGGGGCAAGACGCCTGTGCCGGTGACCTCTGTCCATCCAAAGGCACCGGATAATCTGCTGGGAGCGCTTCACAGCGCTTCCATCGACGAGGAGCACCACACTATTATGAGTGCGGTGGTCCAGAAGGTTCAGTTCGCCAAGAGCGGATTGAATGACGCTCGTGCCAGCCTTCTAACAGGCTTTGAGGTAAGTTTTTGAAATATAGGAATTTTTTACCGCATAGACAGTAGCCCCTGATGCTCTGTTCGGTGTTCAAAAAGAAAAGCCGAATAGAGGATCAAACAATATCGCAAGAGTCTAACATAAGTATGTCTATATGTGTATGCAGGCTTCGCTGCTGGCCTCTGCCGCACAGACTGCGGACGTTGCTGCATTGAAGCAGGACCTCAAGGGGTCCAAGAAAGAGCTCGGCCTTGCCAAGAGGCAGCTCGAGGAGAACAAGGGTAAGTAATACCCTGTCTATAGATATGTATATATAAAAGAAGACGCGATTGCATAATCACAGGATCATCGTAAATTTGCCAGGGGCCACGACCGAGGTGGCAACCCTGAAGCAAGCGCTATCCAAGGCCGAGGACACAGGTGGGCGAGGTGTAGCAAGAGCTCCAAGCTCTCGTGTCGAAGCATGAGGCATTGAAGCGTGACTCAAAGACGCAATAGTCTGAGCTTGCTGCGGCCCTCGAAAGCGTGAAGAACGCCAAGGCTGAAGCCCGAAGAGCCCTCCAGGAGATTGAGGCGATGAAGAAAATAGCGGCGGGTAAGGCATTCCTTATGCAGAGCAAGCATGTGAAAGTAAATTACTTGTTACTTACCCGAATCCGGAGCTCTCTAGGAGCATTTGCAGATTTGCCCCACAGCGTGTCGGATGCCGCAACGTTTTACCAGGCCGAGGAGTTAAGCTCAACGGAGAAGTTGTTCTGGGCCCAATATACTGGGACCGAACACCCGGTGCCTATGAGCGACCAGCTAAAGTAGCTAGTCGAGCTACACAAGGCGGCCGAACATGCCATGAAGGGCTTTATAGTCCGGCTGTGGCCTGGTGACGCCCTTCCGAATAGCTACTTCGCCCTGGTGAGGCGGCTTGTGGATTCCTGCCCACGGCTGGAAGTCGCCAAGCGGTCCGTCTGCATCGAAGGTGCACACCGAGCTTTTGCCCGTGTGAAGGTGCAATGGGCCAAGCTAGACGTCGTGAAGCTGATCAAGGAAGGGCCGCCAGAGGGCAAGGAGCATCGCCACCCCGAGATGTACTATGAAGGTGTCCTGAAGGGTGCACGTCTCGTAGCGGACGAGTGTACGAAAGATATAATTTTTGAGTGAACTTGCTCGTGTAATCCTGTATTCGTGAAAACTTGTTCATATGCGCTATGCAACGCTTGTTTGAATTTAAAATATTACCTTCTGTTTGGCTATTTATCAAATCTGAGAGATGGCTAGTCGTCAGCTTCTACCCCCATGCCACGAGTGCTGGGTTGTTCGGGATAAATCTGAGCACTCTTGTTCCCATTGTTGGGTCCTTCGAGGGAGGTGCTCAGCACAACAAACAAGGCAATCAGACTATATTGTGTTATCACTCTCTCTTAGCCATAGAATTCTATAATTTTAAATTTCGGCGAGGCCCCTAGTATTCAGAAGGCCGAATTCGGGGCGCGATACACGCCTTAAGCCGGACAGGGTTGACTCCTCGCTCTAAGCGACATAAGTCTTTAGTGACTCGAAAACCTCTCGAACAGCGACCAGTCTCTCGCCTTATCATGGCAGTCAGTTTTAGCTTTCTCTACTGAGGTGCTTAGCCCAGCTGAACCGGGGCACAATCATAGTAGTTCTCCCAGTGCTACCTTAGCCGATATAGCGGAACGTAAGGTACCAAAACATGGTAGCCGGGCAAACCCAACTATTAACCAAAGACATGATTCGGAGCTGATGCATATAATGCTATAAGTTCGGGGTGCCGCACTTGTGAAAGTGTTCGGACTTCTCACACCATATTGTGGGGTACTTAAGCCCCTGGTGTATTGGCCGTACCAAAGTGTACGGGTGCTGGGTGTCGTGAATGAACATATATATACAAAAAAGAAGAATGCAATAAAAGCCTTAACATAATGGATTGTTTATTAAAAACGTGCGTTAGAGCAGAATGATACAGGTAGTGCGATAAGCAAAAAGTAGGACTATGTCCCCTCCAAGGGCAAGCTGAGGAATAATATTAAAGCGAGTATTTCACTCGTTATCGTAATCCACCTGGGAGTTCCGTGGTGTGATGTAGCTTTCTGCCTCCTTGGTTGCTGCATCATGTGTTCGGCAATCATGCTGCCGGACAGGGTTTTCAGAGATTAATGTCCTGAAAGAGAAAAATAACAAAGGGGGAAGCCCCTAGTGCGGTTTAAGCCGTGTATTGGGGCGTGCCGTAGTTGTGCCCCCCTCCCTACTGTGCCCATGGTATTTTTAATGCGTAACTATGTACGCGTGGCACGAATTTCACCGTTTGGCTGGGGCCGGGGTGGGGGCCGCATTGCTATGCGAGCTCGGGACGTGCCAGGCGGTCCAGTTTCAGATTACTTTGGGCGCGCTTGAAGTTGTCCGGGTCCTTAATCGCCGAACTAGTGGATTGCCTTAAGAGGCTGCTTTGTGCTTCTACTGCGAGGGCCGCAGTGTGCTCCTCCGTGCGTAGAGAGCACTCTATGTTTCCATTGACTGTGATGACCCCTCGAGGTCCTGGCATCTTGAGCTTGAGGTATGCATAATGCGTTACCGCATTGAATCTTGCGAATGTGGTTCGCCCGAGCAGTGCATCATAACCACTGCGGAACGGGACTATATCGAAGATTAACTCTTCACTTCGTAAGTTATCCGGGGATCCGAAGACCACTTCCAGTGTGACTGAGCCTGTGCAATGGGCCTCTACACCTGGTATGACACCTTTAAAGGTCGTTTTTGTGGGTTTGATCTTTGAGGGGTCTATACCCGTTTTGCGCACTGTGTCCTGGTAAAGTAGGTTCAGACTGCTGCCGCCATCCATAAGGACTCGAGTTAGGTGAAATCCGTCAATGATTCGGTGTAGGACCAGTGGGGCGAATCCGCCATGATGGATACTAGTGGGGTGGTCCCTTCGATCGAAGGTGATCGGACAAGGGGACCATGGGTTGAACTTTGGGGCGACTGGCTCCAACGCATATATGTCCCTGAGCGCACGCTTCCGCTCCCTCTTGGGGATGTGGGTTGCGTATATCATGTTCACCGTCCGCACTTGTGGGGGGAACCTCTTCTGTCCTCCGGTGTTCGGTTGCCGGGGCTTCTCCTCGTCATCGCTGTGTGGCCCCTTATCTTTGTTTTCGGCAATTAACTTGCCGGCCTTCTTGAATACCAAACAATCCCTATTGTTGTGGTTGGTTGGCTTGTCGGGGGTGCCGTGTATTTGACACGAGCGATCGAGTATACGGTCCAAACTGGACGGGCCCGGAGTGCTTCTTTTGAATGGCTTTTTCCGCTGACCTGGTTTAGAGCCTTTGAATCCGGCATTGACTGTCGTATCCTCGGTATTGTCGCTATTAATGCGGCGCTTATGTTTGTTTCGACGTGACCTGCTACTGCCATCCTTGGTATCCGAAGTACCATGGTTCTTTGGTATCTTGTTACTGCGAGCCAACCAGCTGTCTTCTCCCGCACAAAAGCGGGTCATGAGTGTCATGAGGGCTGCCATAGATTTTGGCTTTTCCTGACCAAGGTGCCGGGCTAGCCACTCGTTGCAGATGTTGTGCTTGAAAGCTGCTAGAGCCTCTGCATCCGGACAGTCGACGATTTGATTTTTCTTTGTTAGGAACTGTGTCCAGAATTGCCTGGCCGATTCCTCTGGCTGCTGAATTATGTGGCTCAAGTCATCGGCATCTGGTGGTCGCACATAAGTGCCCTGAAAGTGGTCGAGGAATGCGGCTTCCAGATCCTCCCAACAGCCAATGGACTCTGCTGGCAAGCTATTGAGCCAATGCCGAGCTGGTCCTTTAAGTTTGAGTGGGAGGTATTTAATGGCGTGTAGATCATCACCGCATGCCATGTGGATATGCAGGAGGAAATCCTCGATCCATACCGCAGGATCTGTTGTGTTGTCGTATGATTCTATATTTACGGGTTTGAAACCCTCTGGGATTTGATGATCCATTACTTCATCTGTGAAGCTTAAGGGGTGTGCGGCACCTCTGTACTGGGCTATATCGCGATGCAGCTCCAATGAGTCTTGCCCGCTATGTTTGGCCCGGCCGGATTTACTTTTACTGTATCCAGCATGACGTTTATCGTCTCGCATAGTGGCGTGCCCTCGTGATCCGAAGATCGATCTTGCATGTTTTGCTTTGTCCTCCAATACGTCTCGCAGGTCTGGCGTATTCCCCATGCCTTTTTATTTGAATGGTGTCAGGGTGGAGGCTGAGCTTTTGGCTGGAATGCCTCTCTATCGCGGCCACGAGGTGGCCGATCAGCCGCGTCATACGCTTCTTCCTCAAGTCGGGGTAGCAACCTGCATTTTGGGTAACTCTTGGAGGGGCGATCGAGTTTATTTTCCTCGGCCGCGAGGACTTCAGTCCATCTGTCAGCTGGCAGATATTGATCAACTTGAAGCTGCTGCTGCTTTTTCTTAAGGCTATTTGCCGTGGCTATAAGCCGGCGCTTGAAGCGCTCTTGTTCGACGGGATCCTATGGCACGTCGAATTCGTCATTGTCGAGGCTTGCCTCATCTTCGGACGGGGCATGTATTTATCATCCTCCGCCTCTCCATCTACCGCTCTGTCTGGAGGGCTGGCCTCTCCATCCTCCTGTCCTAGATCGTGCTGGAGGGGATTGTTGCCATCTTCGGCACTATCCGGAGTATTATTATCTCCCATGCCGGTATCACCACTTTTGCTTTGGCGGGACTTAGAGCGTCGGCGCTTGGGTTGCTTCTTGGAGAGGTCATCCTCCGCTATCTCGTCGCCATTGCCTTCTTTTGGTGTGTCCACCATGTATATATCGTATGATGAGGTGGCTGTCCAGTGCCCTGTGGGCAGTGGTTCCTCTTTGTCTCCCGCATCGTCGTCCATACCGTCGATGTCTTCGGAGTCGAAGTCGAGCATGTCGGTTAAGTCTTCGAAAGTGGCTACTAAGTGGGTGGTGGGTGGGAAGGGAATTTCTTTGTCATTCGCATCCCAATCCTGCCGGACATAGTTCGGCCAGGATCCTCCTAACAAGAAGATGGACCTTAATGAGTTCAGTATGTCGCCAAAGGGAGAGTGCCGAAAAATATCCACGGAGGTAAACTCCATGATCGGCGCCCAATCGGATTCGCTAGGAATGGGCGCAGGCAGTTCGGAGTCCATGGCCGGAGAAGGATCCGGCAGTCTGACAACACGGCTCTCGTGCAGGGTAAGGTCGATGTTCGGCTCGATCGCCGCTGAGGGTAAGGCCTCCGTGGCGGGGTCCATCCACACGTCCATGGACGGCGCAACTCGCTCCGAGTTGAGGGTCGGAGCGGCTGCCGGTGCGATCTCCTGAACACTATCTGATGGTAGAGCTAAATTGTACTCATCGTGACCACATGATGCACAAGGCAGAGGCTCGAATCCATCGAAGATCAAGTCTCCGCGGATATCGGCCGTGTAGTTTAAGCTTACAAACCTGACCTGATGGCCAGGGGCGTAGCTTTCAATCTGCTCCAGATGGCCAAGTGAATTGGCCCATGGTGCAAAGCCGCCGAATACAAAAATCTGTCCGGGGAGAAAAGTCTCACCCTGGACTGCATCGCTAACGATGATCGAAGGAGCCATCATGCCTGATGGTGACGACACAGAGGAACTCTCAATGAAAGCACCAATGTCAGTGTCAAAACCGGCGGATCTCGGGTAGGTGGTCCCGAACTGTGCGTCTAGGCGGATGGTAACAGGAGGCAGGGGACACGATGTTTTACCTAGGTTCGGGCCCTCTTGATGTAGGTAAAACCCTATGTCCTACTTGATTTATTCTTGATGATATGGGTATTACAAGAGTTGATCTACCACGAGATCGGAGAGGCTAAACCCTAGAAGCTAGCCTATGGTATGATTGTATGTTGTCCTACAGACTAAAACCCTCTGGTTTATATAGACACCGGAAAGGGCTAGGGTTACACAAGGTCGGTTACAAAGGAGGATATAATACATATCCATATTGCCTAGCTTGCCTTCCACGCCAAGTAGAGTCCCATCCGGACACGAGACGAAGTCTTCAATCTTGTATCTTCATAGTCTAATAGTCCGGCCAAAGGATATAGTCCGGCTGTCCGGCGACCCCCTAATCAAGGACTCCCTCAGCCGCCGAGTCTCGCCCACTACGCGCCAGCATCCGGCCACCACCACTCGCCGGCGCTGCCTCGCAAGGGCCTCGCGCCCGCGCTGCCGTTGCTGCTTACTACTCCTAACCACTGCTGCTGCTCTTTGCTACTCCGTTACTACTACCGCTGCTTACTGAACTGCTAGCTACTGTAGCTACTAGCTAGCTTTGCTAAATCTGCATTGACTAACCCTCTAGACAGCCTCTAAACTGCGCTTAAACAACTGTTAACAAGATTGAAAGAAACATGGGAAGGTAGTACACTTGACCAGGCTCAAATGTTTCCATTGGACTGAATTCGTTAGATGCATAGAATAAATCCTATGAAAATCACAAAGTTCTATATTCTGTTAACAGAAAAACCAAATAACAGCTTTATTTTCATCTCTACTTTAGAGCTGTTGGTGATCAAGCAAATGAACTCTAATTTGGATGGAAGTGCTACTATCTTGTAGATCGCAGAGAATTCTCAAAATTGATATAAGGCACAAAATCATAGGATGTACAGAGCAATAGTTGTAGCGTTTTGAAAACAGCTAAGTGATGTTTAAAAACTGTCGAATTCTCAGACTTAGCAAAATTTCAGGGATTTTCAAAATACTGCAAAAACTTTGAAAAATCATATAAATTAATCCATAGCTCGGATGAAAAAGTTTTATACATGAAAGTTGCTCAGAACGACGAGACGAATCCGGATACATAGCCCGTTCGTCCGCCACACATCCCTAGCATATCAAACATGCAACTTTCCCCCTCCGATCCATTTGTTCAAAAACGCGAAACACCGGGGATACCTTCCCGGATGTTTCCCCCCTTCGCCGGTATCGCCTATCCCTACGTTAGGTCACCCCTAGCACAATGTATTGCCGCATCTTGCTTTGTGTTACATTTGATTGCTCTATTATTTATTGTGTTCCCTCTCCGTTACTCCTTTCTGAAAGACACCGAGACCGCCGGCGATACCCATGTGATCGAATACATCGACGACGACCCCTCCTTCTTGCCAGAGCAACCAGGCAAGCCCCCCCCCCCTTGATCACCAGATATCGCCTACTCTTCTCTCTACTGCTTGCATTAGAGTAGTGTAGCATGTTATTGCTTTCCGTTATCCTATCCCGATGCATAGCCTGTCCTTGCCACTATAGTTGTTACCTTTACCTGCAATCCTAAATGCTTAGTATAGGATGCTAGTGTTCCATCAGTGGACCTACACTCTTGTCCATCTGCCATGTTACTGGGCCTTGATCACTCGGGAGGTGATCACGGGCATATGCCATATACTTTATACTGTTACATTACTGATGATACTGTTTGGAGATGAGGGTTGAAGGGGCAGGTGGCTCCATCCAGGTAGTGGTGGGCCTGAGTTCCCGACAACCCCCGACTATTACTCTGTGGCGGAGCGACAGGGCAGGTTGAGACCACCTAGGAGAGAGGTGGGCCTGGCCTTGGTCGGCGTCCGCAGTTATTTCAAGATAACATGTTTAACGAGATCTTGGTATTTGATCTGAGTCTGGACACTGGCCTATATGCACTAACCATCTACGCAGGGACAGTTATGGGCACTCGACGTCATGGTATCAACCGAAGCCTTCGTGACATCAGCGACTGAGCGGCGCGCGCAGATTGGACCGTAAGCCTGCTCTTGTATTAAGGGGGCTAGTTCTGCTTCCGGCCATGTTCGCAACATGCAGGTGTGCAAAGGGCGATGGGCCCAGACCCCTGCGCCATAGGATTTAGACCGGCGTGCTGACCTCTCTGTTGTGCCTAGGTAGGGTTGCGACGTGTTGATCTTCCGTGGCCGGGCATGACCCAGGAAAGTGTGTCCGGACAAAGGGGGTCGAGCGTGTTGGGAAATGTGGTGCACCCCTGCAGGGAAGTTAATCTATTCGAATAGCCGTGATCTTCAGTAATAGGACGACTTGGAGTTGTACCTTGACCCTATGACAACTAGAACCGGATACTTATTAAAACACACCCTTCCAAGTGCCAGATACAACCGGTGATTGCTCTCTCACAGGGCGACAAGGGGAGGATCATCGGTTAGGATTATGCTATGCGATGTTACTTGGTGAACTTACCATCCACTCTCTTCCTCTGCTGCAAGATGGAGGTTACCAGAAGCGTAGTACTCGATAGGACTAGCTATCCCTCTATTATTCCGGCATTCTGCAGTTCAGTCCACATATGATACCCCCTTTTCCATATGATACCAATGCATACATATGTAGTGTAGCTCCTTGCTTGCGAGTACTTTGGATGAGTACTCACGGTTGCTTTGCTCCCCCTTTTCCCCCTTTTCTATACCTGATTACTGCGACCAGACGATGGAGCCCAGAGCCAGACGCCACCGTTGACGACGACTCCTATTACACTCGAGGTGCCTACTACTACGTGCAGCTCACTGACGATGACCAGGAGTAGTTTAGGAGGATCCCAGGAAGGAGGCCCGCGCCTCTTTCGATCTGTATCCCAGTTTGTGCTAGCCTTCTTAAGGCAAACTTGTTTAACTTATGTCTGTACACAGATATTGTTGCTTCCGCTAACTCGTCTATGATCGAGCTCTTGTATTCGAGCCCTCGAGGCCCCTGGCTTGTAATATGATGCTTGTATGACTTATTTTTATTTGTAGAGTCGTGTTGTGATATCTTCCCGTGAGTCCCTGATCTTGACCATACACGTTTGCGTGTATGATTAGTGTACGATTGAATCGGGGGCGTCACGGCTTGATGGGTGGAGCAGTGTTATTATGACACGAAGCACATATTCTGATCGTATAGTGATCATAAAAGGGGGAAACTCTAAGCATATTTTTTTAGCAAAAGAGGGTTTCCCCTCCGATTTCTATTAAAGAAACCACCACGGAACCAACATGATCAATTAAACCCTAAGCATGATCAATTAAACCATATTATGGCTGTGCCATGGCAGATTTGAAGCTGCAAACCGGAGAAATGATATTTAGCATCCATTGTTTGCTTCGAACTAAGAACTAAATTCTAAGAGCTGAAAAGAAAGTAGAGTAACCAAGTTAAGATCTATTTTCTGGTTGAGATCAAAAAGTTGAGGAGATATGAAGTACCACCTCTCTTGCGGCGCCGTGTAGGCATCGGGGGTGCGATGGCTATCGGTGGCGTTGAAGCAAATCTGCGACGGTAGACGGGTGCATCGGGGGATAAGTCCCGTTGTGGTGGAAGAGAAGGTCTTGTGAGCGGCCCCGACAAAGAGGACGACGGCGCCGATGAAGCGAGAGGACGCGATGCAAGGCTATTGGTCCGTCGCTGTGGATGAGAAACGTCCATCTCTAGCAGTGGACGGCGCGGTCTTGGTAGGCGCTCCGGCATGGTGGAGGACGGTGGCGATGGATGTGGTGGAGGACGGCGGCGATGGATGGGGTGGCGGACGGAGGCTGGTGTGGGGATGGGGTGTTCTACCGCGGACGGTGTATTAATGGGAAAATGGAGGGAAAGGTACGGGGAACCATGTTTTTGGGACGTGCCTGTCTGAAATATGGGAAAGTTATGAACTTAGCCCCCTTTTAAAATGTGTACGTCTCGTCGGTTGGGGATAGGACGGTAATCTCGCATCTCACCAATATTTGCCCAGAGAGATTTCAGGTGAGGAGAGGGTGGTTGTCGCCCATGGTTGGCGCCCATGGTGTATGAACGGGGCTGACAGGTAGGGAGGTTGTGTCACGTATGAGTGAAGTTACAAACCTGTCCCTATTGAAAATATTTGCCTACATCGATTTCGGCCGAGTCGAGTTTGTTTTGCCACCCACCGTGTATGAATGGGGAATGGAGGGAGAAACAAAGGTCTTTCGGCCGAGCTTGAATCAAATGAGTTTTGCCACCCATGTTTGACACCCACCGTGTCGGAATGGGCTCACAGGCGGTCGTGTCACGTCTAATTGAAGTTACTAACCTACCCCTATTTAGAGCAGTGGAAATCAGGCCGATGGATTGTCCGTGTAATGGGTAGACAGTAATTTCCATCTCCCAAGCACTTGGCTTCGGGCAGCCGACATGGGAGTGGACATTTTGCTGCTTCTTTCGAATTTTGGGACAATAAGCATCCACGTTTACCCTAGCAACTAAATTCGAATCCATTTTGTATTCCTATATGAATCTTTATAAATCATTCTATGTGTTTTTATATATATCTTCAAAAGGACGATAAAGTTGTATTCCACTGTCATTTATGAATATGGTTTACAAATGCCGATACTCAAATTCAGAAACTAGAATCTAGTTTAAGGTGAATTCGAATATTTGGAACACTTCATGTCCAACTCAAATGTCACACGCAGCATAATGCGTACTCCCATTTAGATATGTACACAAGCGATGTATCAAGATTCAAATACCGAGTCAATCAACCAAGAATGTACAGAACTAACAGACATATAAACACTTATAGAGTATATGGATCAATAATATCAACAAACATACATAAGCCAGGCCGCTGTACTTTTTTTGGCTACAACAGCATCCTTTTTTTAGCCAGCATCTTGGCCCTTTCCTATGCGTGTCACTTATGGTCCATCTATACTACTACTATTGCTGAATGCACATTTAGCCCGATTGGCATATTTGTAGGTCTGGCACAACAATCCAAATAAAATGTCTCCGAGTCTTATCAATTAATACAGACTTGTGCTTAAATAAAATTACAAACCAAAAAACAAAAAAAATTATTACATGATCTCTAAAACAAATGGTTTGATTGATTACATGAACAGACAACACAAAGGTTATTCAACTATGGAAAGAACATTTCACCGATGATTTACCAAGTAGGAATTTAATTTCCTTTTTCTTCCTTGAGGACCTTAACAAGCTGGTCAGTCTCAGCTTGCTTCATTTTGAAATCCACCAAATATTTGATGGTTGTCTTGAGTACTGCTTGTGATTGTGTTGTTTGCTTCCTCAACATGTCAACTTCATCTCTAAGTGCAGAAGCAGAATGTGATGCCCCGAGACCGATGCTCTAGTTACCTTCCTTTTATTTCGTCGAGGTTGGGTGTTCTAATTGTTTGTTGCCGTGATCTTGATGGTGCCTTTGTCATATTTTTGTTTCTTGCATCATGGTCATCTTTGGTTATATTGCATTGACATGCTCACCATTGTCACGTTGCATTTGTGCCTCTTGTCATTTTGCTTTCATCATGTGCATTGTGGTATCCATCTCGTTGTGCTTGCGTTATGTTTGTAATGTTGTTTGGCTTTGCATTTGACCCATGCATCATCACCTCCCCCATTACTTCTTTTTCCTTCCTTGGTGCATGTGCCATTTCTCCCTTGTTCAATCTTTGTCAATGAGTCATGCACCATGCCTGATACCTCTCTATCAAGATTTAGACTTTTGGGAGTTGTTTTGGTTAGGTTAAAAAGTGCCTCAAGTTTGAATTTTATTCAAACTTGTTTTATTTTTCTACCTCTAAAAATGCCCAAACCAATTTTATAAAATGGTGCTTAATTCCAGGAGTCCATATGTATCTTTACTTCTTTCTATTTCTTACCCAATATCCCTGGCCTTTCCCTTTTGTTGGCTGTTTATTTTAATATGCAGATAGATATAAAAAGGAAATAAGGGAGCCCAACAGGCCATTTAGGCCCAGCTGCACCTAAACCTAGCCGGCTCTAAGGCCCATCTATCCCTTCGTAGCCCAGCCGACACCCCTTCTCAACCCTAGCCTCGACCTACCTCTTCCTCTCGATCCCTTCCTCGTCCCCTCACGCCGCACACGCATACACCGTCGCCAGGAAGCGCTGCCCGATCCCCGTCGCCTTTCCTCGATCCCCTCCTCCCTGTCTCCCTTCTCGCGCCGCCAGGAGAGGAACACCCGAACCCACCATCTCCCCGATCCCCTCGTCTCCTTCCCCTACCTCCTCCAAACCCCGCCAGAAGACCTACGCCCGACCTCTCTCCCCCTCGATCCCTCTGCTCATCTCGTCGGTCTTCCGCACGCAGGCGCGCCCATCTCCCTCGACCCCGCCTCCTGCTTATCCTCGCCCTCGCCGCGAGCCTGCAGCGCCGCCGCTCCTCCTCTGCCTCGCGTCGCCCGCCGCCCCTTGCGTCGTCGCCGGCGACCAGTAGCAGGTTGCTGCTCTGCGCCGCCCCCATCTGCCATGGCCTCCTGTCGCCAACGCCGCGCCTCCGTCGCCCGGCGAGCTCTGCCACCAGCCGGTCCCTCCATCGCGCCTCTCTGCTTCGTCCGACCGCCGTGTCACCATGCTCCAGCGCGCTTCGAGCTCGTCATCCCCGACCTCCTCCGTTCGGGATATCGTCGTTCCTCGTCGTCCCGTCGCCGGAGTTCACGCCCAAGGCCTACTACAACCTCACCTTGGGCCATGATGTTGCCTTCCTGTACTGCTGTCGCTGGACGCCAAGACCACCGCGACACCTGAACATCGTGTCATTGTTCGCTGCCCGCCTCCCGTCGTTTTCGCCAAGACCCGGTGTTGGGCCCTTTGAACTACTACAGAACCTGTAACCGGGATTTTTTGACAAGCTCCTCTCCGACTAGTGTACAACTACCGTCGACAGAGACATGTGCATCGCAAGCGTCAAGTTCATCTACCGTCAACCGCGAAGGGCTCGGAGTCAGCAAGCACCTCTCCGAACGAACGGGAACGATTACCGTCGCCAAGATCGAGAGTACCGAATGAAACGCCAAGTACCACTATCGCCGAGTACGACTACTTCCACGATGATACGAGAACAACTACCGTCGACCCTCGAAGCCTCCGTGGACATCAAGTCCCTCGTCGTGATCCCGAACATCTACGAAAAATTTGTGCAACTAAGAACGTGAACAACTACCGTCGCCACAAGAATGACTACTTCCCACAACAAACCATGAACAACTACTTCCCCTGCCTTCGCCGAGAACCACTACTTCCCACGACGATCGTGAACTACTACACCGTTTGACCGGAACCGCTCCGATAATGCACGCTTCGCAGGTATAACCACCGAGACGACGCCCGTGAACGAACGCATGTGTGTTGTATGATATGCTTGCATTTGCACCGTGCCTGACATGTTTCTTGCATGTTCCCCGTTGCCATACCGTCGTCTCGTGGGAGCCCGGTAACCGGGAGCACCCCATCGTTCATCACATGACACACTCCTGCCACACTTGTTCTTTTCCACCGGCATCTCAATCGAGTTTCTGGAACCCAGAACGTTGTTGTGGCACCGTTTCCGTTATCGTTGCCATGCCACCCCTTTCCTTTCCTTCACGGTGACAAATGCTTCATAATGCTCATGTCTACTTTTTCTTTAAAACTTGCATAAAACTTGCACGTGTCATTCGCATCATGATAATAACATTTAAATGTTTAAAATTGTTGTTGCACCAAATTGATAATTGCATATGGGGATTTACCGGATTTCTTGTTTTTTTATATCCGGCCCCATTTAAATTGCTTAGATTGTGTAGTTTACTTTTACTTCACCTCTTTCCATGGTTAACAACATTTAATATTGTTGGGTACATAAACAATATCGATCTAAATAAGTCATGTGGTGTTTTCTTCAACATGCAACTCCGTTGCGTATTGAGCTCCACTTAATTGTAGTGTTGTTTGTTGCACTTTGCCATGCCATGTTTCATTAAACCGGACATGCATCATACTTGGTTGTGCATCATGCCATGATTATGTGGTGGTTGTTTACTATGTTGTTTGCTTCTTTCCGGGTTGTTTCCCTTGTTAGCTTCGGTTTCGTTCCGGAGTTGTGAGGATCCGTTCGACTACGTCTGTTTATCTTCTTCATGGACTCGTTCTTCTTCCTTGCGGGATTTCAGGCAAGATGACCATACCCTCGAAATCACTTCTATCTTTGCTTGCTAGATGCTCGCTCTTTTGCTATGCCTATGCTGCGATACCTACCACTTGCTTATCATGCCTCCTATAGTGTTGAGCCAAGCCTCTAACCCACCTTGTCCTAGCAAACCGTTGTTTGGCTATGTTACCGCTTTGCTCAGCCCCTCTTATAGCGTTGTTAGTTGCAGGTGAAGATTGAAGTTTGTTCCTTGTTGGAACATGGATATTTTGTTGGGATATCACAATATCTCGTATTTAATTAATGCATCTATATACTTGGTAAAGGGTGGAAGGCTCGGCCTTATGCTTGGTGTTTTGCTCCACTCTTGCCACCCTAGTTTCCGTCATATCGGTGTTATGTTCCCGGATTTTGCGTTCCTTACGCGGTTGGGTTATAATGGGAACCCCTTGACAGTTCGCCTTGAATAAAACTCCTCCAGCAATGCCCAACATTGGTTTTACCATTCGCCACCTAGCCTGTTCTTTCCCTTGGGTTCTGCAGACTCAAGGGT
The DNA here is from genome assembly GCF_018294505.1 of Triticum aestivum. NCBI lineage: Eukaryota > Viridiplantae > Streptophyta > Magnoliopsida > Poales > Poaceae > Triticum > Triticum aestivum. Next base: position 401,712,893 of record NC_057800.1, on the reverse strand, counting down.
CATCATTATTTTAACCCCCCCGGGCCAGTGCTCCTCTGAGTGTTGGTCCAACCTGTCAGCCGCCGGTGGCCACCAGGGGCAACTCTGGGCTGGCCTACCGGATGTTTGGACAATCTGAGTGTGCCCTGAGAATGAGATATGTGCAGCTCCTATCGGGATTTGTCGGCACATTCGGGCAGTGTTGCTGGACTTGTTTTACCATTGTCGAGGATGTCTTGTAACCTGGATGCCGAGCCTGATCGGATTCTCTTGGGAGAAGGAATATCCTTCGTTGACCGTGAGAGCTTGTGATGGGCTAAGTTGGGACACCCCTGCAGGGTTTTGAACTTTCGAAAGCCGTGCCCGCGGTTATGGGCAGATGGGAATTTGTTAATGTCCGGTTGTAGAAAACCTAAAGTTTATCTTAATTAAAATGCATCAACCGCGTGTGTAACCGTGATGGTCTCTTCTCGGCAGAGTCCGGGAAGTGAACACGGTGTTGGAGTAATGCTTGACGTAGGTTGTTCTAGGATCACTTCTTGATCATAGTTTCTCGACCGTGCTTTGCCTTCTCTTCTCGCTCTCATTTGCGTATGTTAGCCACCATATATGCTAGTCGCTTGCTGCAGCTCCACCTCATACCTTTTACCCTACCTATAAGCTTAAATAGTCTTGATCGCGAGGGTATGAGATTGCTGAGTCCTCGTGACTCACAGATACTTCCAAAAACCAGTTTGCAGGTGCCGGTGATGCCATTCCAGGTGATGCAACCCAGCTCAAGGAGGAGCTTGATGAAGACCTTGTTCGTCGTGTTGTTTCGTTCTAGTTGATCAGTAGTGGAGCCCAGTTGGGACGATCGGGGATCTGTGTAGCTTTTGGGGTAGTCTTCTTTTATTTTTGGTTCCGTAGTCGGACCTTGTGTGTATCTGGATGATGTAATGCTTTATTCATGTATTTGTGTGAAGTGGCGATTGTAAGCCAACTATGTATCTTTTTCCCTTATGTATTACATGGGTTGTGTGAAGATTACCTCACTTGCGACATTGCTTTCAATGCGGTTATGCCTCTAAGTCGTGCTTCGACACGTGGGAGATATAGCCGCATCGAGGGCGTTACAAGTTGGTATCAGAGCCTTCCCCGACCTTAGGAGCCCCCTGCTTGATCGAATCGTTGGCGTTGTTGAGTCTAGAAAAATGTTTTGAGTCATTTAGGAATTATATATTTCGGAGAGTTAGGAATTCTTTTTACTCCCCAGTCCCTTCATCCCTCTGGTGAGGCATCCTAACGTAGAGTTTTGACTCTTCTCATCTCAAATTTCACTAATTTTTTTAGGATCACGCGGGTATCTTGGAATTGTCCCGATGGTTTTGTGACGAGAACATTGTTCTTGGTGCATCCTGACATTTAGGGGTTGTGGCAGTGTTCTGGGGAGTCGAGCTCCGAGGTGTTGTCGTCACAATTTTATCATTGCAGTTTTGGAATACCTGAGATTAGTTTCGCCGACATTGAAAATCTCTTTTATGCAGTTGTTGGTGAGATAACCTCGACGCCACCCAGTACAGGGGTGGGAGTTCGGGAGTATTGCCATAACTCGTATAACGGATGCTTTTCGAAGGTTGAGGTAAACGATTTCCAAAGGTTTCTTGGTTATGTGTTGAAGGATTGATACAGCTGGATGTAGGATTTGCTAGATCTGGGTGAGATATTATGCTTCCCCTATATCCCTAACACCTGATTGCATAACCGAAAAATTTCGAGACTTTATAAGTGGGAATTCAAGTAGCTCTTAGGATATCTTTCTGACGGATGTATGATATGAAATTGGGGTTCGGCGTCTAGTGGCCCGCCTATTCACGGTTGGTTTTACAGTGGTCTCGTTGTGTCTTAAAGAGTCCTTGGCTATGCCGACTCAGGGACGCTTCGTATGTCATGTGCACTGCCTTGTACATGATGGTGCTGTACGATCGAGCCCGTGTAGGCCCAACCACGAAAACTTCAGACGAAATCTCTATCATATGTTTGTTCCGGATTATTCTGCAAGCCAATCCTTTGTTTTGTTTTGAGTTGTGGTATTTGAATTGCTTCGAAGTCAAATGTTGATTCCATCCCTTGTCTAAGTGGTGTTCTCATATTCCAATGTGAATACTAATCCTTCTCGATCATCGTGTCTACCATGCCAATCCTTTTCAATCGGTGTGTTTCTCTTCTAGTGGATCCGAACACTTCAAAATTCGCAAGATCAATTATCAGTTCTTCTCAATGGTGTTTGTTTCATCCGTCTCCAAGTTGCCTTTGTTTTTCCCGCCCACCCACCCTTTTTCTTCAAGGACTAAGATTTCTTTATCAAGTATCTATCTTATGATTATGAAGTCTCTCCATTCTTTTTCCTTCATGTTTTTACCCGGTGTTTCTCAGGAAGATGCTCTACTCGTTCTTCATTCTCCATTCTTTTCGTCTCCGGTGGATTCAATTCAAGCTTTTGGTGTTGATCATATCCTTTCCTCGTTTCAGAAGTTTTATCATACCAGTGAACCTCTTAATCTTCCCCGCTTGCTATTCTATTGTTCCGGAGTGCTCAAGATATCTCAAAAGGCTCGTCTTGTCATTCAAGATTAGTTCAACCTATTTCGGGGTTGTTATCTCATTCAAGCCATTTAATTCAACCGGCGCTATCTCTCTTTTCAAGCAATCGTTCAACGGTGTATCTTTTGAGTGGGCCCCAACCCACAGGTCTTTTCCCAGGATCTTACCTGACTCTTCTTATTTTACCGGAGCTTCTCAAATTCTTTTCAAAGTCTGACGTAAGAATGAAGTATCATCAGTCAAATGTCTTTCTCCAAGATCTTTCAAATTCTTTCACCATTGGTTCAACCTTTCTAATTTTTTATTCCGGAGTACCTCAATAATTCATGGTGGTGTTTCTCGTCGTCATTCTCAGATTGGAAGACTGTCGTGGTTCTAAGCCTGACAGTAGAGTGGGGGGTAGGTATGGAGAGGCAAGGTCCTAGCTATGGAGAGGTTGTAAGCACAAAGGATGTACGAGTTCAGGCCCTTCTCGGAAGAAGTAACAGCCCTACGTCTCGGAGCCCGGAGGCGGTCGAGTGGATTATGAATGTATGAATTACAAGGTGCCGAACCCTTCTGCCTGTGGAGGGGGGTGGCTTATATAGAGTGCGCCAGGACCCCAGCCAGCCCACGCAGGAGAGGGTTTAAGGTGAGTTAAGTCTGGGGCGTTACTGGTAACGCCCCACATAAAGTGCCTTTACTATCATAAAGTCTACTTGATTATAGGCCGTTGCAGTGCAGAGTGCCTCTTGACCTCCTGGTGGTCGAGTGAGTCTTCGTGGTCGAGTCCTTCAGGCCAGTCGAGTGAGTCCTCGTTGGTCGACTGGAAGGCGACCTCTTCTAAGGATGTCTTGGGGTAAGTTACTTGGGACAGGTCCATGACCCTACCCTAGGTACATAACCCCATCATTAGCCCCCGAATGGATTGAGGCTTCGAGTGAAGAAGGAGTTGATGTCGTTTCCGATTGACCTTTGCGCTCTAGTTGTGCGCTGTTCTGGACCAAAGAATCTCTTCGTTGACAGGGAGCAATTTGTCTTCAGTCGACTCGATCCATTCTGTTTTTGCGTCGAGTGATCTTTCGGGCTTCAACGATCTCCGAGCGACGGATCGCCGGAAACACCGCGTCTGACAGACTGATTTGTTGCTCGCGGATTCCGCGGGATGCGAAATTTGGGGGCGCGCGCGAAGCGGGGCGGACCGCGGCGTTCGGATGGGACGGGGCATAGACGCCTCGATCTCCGCGCCGCCTTTTTCGCCACGTATCCAGCCTGCATAACTGCTCTCAGATATGAGTAGATCGACCGGGCCCACATGTCAGCCACTCGGAAGGGACCTTATAAATGCGCCCGGCGAGGATTTCTGTGCTGCGCCCCAGCATTCTCCCTCTCTCTCTGCTTCCTTCTTCCCAGCTCAGCGTGCTCGCTCTCGCCCCCGCACCACTTCCCTTCGCGCATCTCTCCGGCGACCATGGCCAAGGAGAAGACGGCGGCGCTGGAGCGCGCCAAGAAGGCGTCGGCGTCGGAGAAGGCGAAAGGGAGACCCACCAGCCGCGGAGGGTCCTCGTCCAGATCCCGCCTGCCGAAGGGCTGGGTCCAAGGAGACTGGATCCAGTCGACCATCACAGAGAAGGACCTCCTCGACATGGCCAACGAGGGCTTGATCCCTCACGGAGCTGCGAGGTTGCCGGGGAAGGAGTGGCAGCCACAGCCAGAAGAGGGTGAGTGCGTGCTTTTGGCCACTCATGTTGATCGTGGGTTTTCCTTGCCGCCAAGTATTTTCTTTCGTGGCTTCTTGAACTTCTTCGGAGCGCAGCTCCACCACTTTACCCCAAACTCCATTGCCTATCTTGCTGCGTTCGTGTCCATGTGTGAGGGTTTCTTGGGCTGTCGACCGCACTGGGGTTTGTTCAAACATATATTCACGTGTCGATCTCAGACTGTGAAGAAGGCGAGCCCAGGTGATGAGAGAACCCGAGTCGTCCAAATGTGCGGGGGCCTGGGGATTCAAGTGAGGAATAAGAGCACCTTCCCGCCCATGACCTTTCCCGAGTCCGTTAGAGGCTGGCAGTCGACTTGGTTCTACTGCCAGGTCCAGTCGACGCCAGGGCAGTCGAGTGGACTCCCTCCGTTCACCATGGACCGAGTGAGCAAGCCTTCCCCTCTGAAGCTGATTCCGGAGGAGAGAGCCGACGTGAAGATGTTGATGGAGCGCGTGGTGCAGTTGGTTCGGGAGGGAGTGACAGGCATGGACCTCCTGGAGGTTTTCCTCAGGCGTCGCATCCAGCCTCTCCAGTTCCGGAGCCACTGCATGTGGTTGTACTGTGGGACCGAAGACGAGACTAGAGTCCATCCAGAAGCAGTCGACGATGTCACTCTGGAAAGATGGATGGCGGCCGTCACCGGAAACAAGGACAACCCGTGCGGAGCCAGAAGGGTTCCTCCACTCGACCACAACAGCGACGCAAACAAGGTACACTTGCTCTGCTCTCCACTGCGCCCTTGTCGTATTCATTTCTGTTAATCCTGCCGACTGGTCGACTGATTCTTGTCTGGGCATCTGTTAGGCCCTCACCGAGCTGTACTCGATGCCCAATGGGGCACAAGCTTCGACTGAGGAGGGCGAGGCGAGCGGAGGCGAGAGCCAGGAAGAGGAGGAATGGGACTCGGATGTTGCAGAGGACGATGACGACGATGATGATGATGTCGGTGATGAAGACGACGTCGAGGACGAGGAAGAGGAGGAGGAGGAGGTCGTGCCACCGCGCTCGGAAAGGCGGTCGAAGCTCGTCCACGACCCTTCGACTGAACGTGGCAAGGGGGTTGCGACGCAGTCGACCAAGCGCCCTAGGACCACCTCTCCAGCGCCGACTGAAAAGGCGCTGAAGCAGCCCAGGGCGGCCTCGTCGAAGCCGATCAAACTCTTGTCGAAGATGAAGGTGTCCATCCCTACCATATCAGGGTAACCGTGCTGCTCATATTTTCTTATTCTGTGTGAACTTTATTTCCGGTCGACGTTGAAGTTAGTCGACTGATCCTTTGGAGTTGCAGTGCTGCTACTTCTGAGACCTCGGCCCGGGCCGATGACCACGAGATGGAGGATGCGGCAACTTCGAACCCAGGTACTGTATTCTTAACACCATTCTTAGTCGACTGACTCGCGACCTCTGATCCTGATCCTTCTCCGCAGCTCCGCCCAATACTGTTATCAATCTTCCTGACGACGACGAGGATGAAGAACCACTGGCACGCAGGAAGAGTCGGAAAACGCCCGCCAGTAAGGTGCCTCAGGATGTGACGGCGCCTGAGACTCTGACCGTGGAGGAAGAGAACACCACTCGACACACGGTGTCCTTCGCAAATCCACTGACGAGTGCTCAGCAGCCCTCCCTCTTCACGACTCACCACGTCCCAGAGGACCAAGCTGGTGCAGCGAAGGAAGCAATACGCCAGGCAGGACTCATGATGGAGCAGCTGAAGACCATCCGGGACGCGAGCCAGGCAGCTTATGACGCCAGCTCTGCCCTCCAAAGCAATGTCCAGGTCAGTCGACCGCTGTTTGTTCTGTTGGATATGCCACCAAAAACTTTTCTTTTCCGGAATTTATATTAGTCACCCACTGGGTGTGTCGAATAAACTCCGTGTTAGCGGGGGCACGCTGAGTGCACCCGCTGGGTGTAGTCCCCAAGGCTAAGGTCGACTGCTGGCAGTCGGCCTTAGGCTTTATAATGTCAATCTTTCTGTCAGTCGACTGGTCGACTGGATTTCACAAACCGGTGGGGGCACGCTGAGTGCACCCACTGGGTGTAGTCCCCAAGGCTAAGGTCGACTGCTGGCAGTCGGCCTTAGGCTTTATAATGTCAATCTTTCTGTCAGTCGACTGGTCGACTGGATTTCACAAACCGGTGGGGGCACGCTGAGTGCACCCACTGGGTGTAGTCCCCAAGGCTAAGGTCGACTGCTGGCAGTCGGCCTTAGGCTTTATAATGTCAATCTTTCTGTCAGTCGACTGGTCGACTGGATTTCACAAACTGGTGGGGGCACGCTGAGTGCACCCACTGGGTGTAGTCCCCGAGACTGTGGTCGACTGCTTGCAGTTGATCACAGTCTTAGAGAATGCATCTCCACTTTTTTTTTTTGAGGTCGACTGGTCGACTTTGTCTTCAACAGGATTAGTGGGGGCACGCTGAGTGCACCCACTGGGTGTAGTCCCCGAGACTACGGTCGAATGCTTGTATTCGGCTGTAGTCTTAGAAACGTGTGTTTTTCCCTTTTTCACTCGGAAGTGAATTATATTTGACATTTAGTCGATTGGTTCTTCGCAGAACTCCTGTGATCTTGTGGCTCGCTACTCAGAGCTGGAACAAAAACATACTCAAGTCGAGCTGAGCTTGAAGCTGGTTCAGGAGAAACTGACAAAGGCAAAGGAGGAGACCGAAGGTATGTTTGGTGAGACCCTGACGACTGCTTTTCCCCTTGCTTGTTTCAAATCTGATCTTGCTGTAACTTGCAGGTAAGGTAAGGGAGGCCCAGCAGAAGAAAGACCTTGAGCTAGCTGAGAAGATCAAGCTTGCTGACGAGAAGTTAGCTTCAGTCACCAAGCTCGAACAAGACAATACCAATCTGAAAGCTGCTCTTGGGATTGCCAACAAGGAGGTCAGTCGACTGAAAACTGATAAAGCTGCCCTGACCGACCAAGTCAGCAAATTGACTGAGAAGAAAACTGAACTGGAGGCCTTCCTGAGTGGCCTTGCCAAGAAGCTGTTTCTTATGCTTGAAGGTAAACCTCCATGTTTGGCAAATATTTCCAATTGTGGCTTTTTCCATTCGACTATCCCCTTGACTTAGTGATCATCCTTGCAGAATTTTGTCAAAACTTTGAAGAAGAAACCAGCCGACTGGAGCCAAACCTCGACCCCGTCAATTCTCCGGTGAACGACGAAGTTGCCATGGATGTTTTCCGACTGGAGTCTCGTGTTGCAGCTGTCGTGGACTATCTCGCAAGGCTGAAGGCCGCCACATCTCGCATCGACTCGACGCTCTGGCCTGAGGAGACACTTCAGAATGACCTTGAGTCGCTGATGGCCCGCTTGAACACGATCCCTGGTCGAGTGCAGGAGTGGAAGAAGTCCTCGGCTCGGTGTGGTGCAGATGTCGCTCTGTGTCTGGCCCGAGTCCACTGCAAAGATGCGCGAGAAGAGAAGCTGGCGGCCCTTCGGGTGGCCAATACCAAGAAGCACGACTTCAGGTCCTTTATGGAGACTTTCCTTGCAGCTGCCACTCGGATCGCCGACGGAATTGACCTTGATGAATTTGTTGCACCTTCCAGCCCTCCACAGGAGGGGTAAAAAACTTCTTCCAGGATCGACTTTTAAATTTGCCTCGGTATGCCGAGTGGAATTGTAACCGACAAACCTTAACGGGCTTGATGCCTGAGCACTTTCGGTTCCTTTAGATATCGATTCAAACTTGAATTTGGCGCTTGAATATGATTGCCTTCGGCTCGGAATGTCTTTTGCAGGTTCAAAGCAAGGTGCCTGTACTGCAATCGACTTATTCTTTAGTCCACTTAGGCGAGCACTGGGCTGCAGCTAAGCCCCCCGAGTGAGAGGGTTGCTCTCCACTCGGCAGGGTTTTTATACCTTAGGCGAGCACGGGGCTGCAGCTAAGCCTCCGAGTGAGAGGGTTGCTCTTCACTCGGTAGGATTTTTATAACTTAGGCGAGCACATGGCTGCAGCTAAGCCTCCGAGTGAGAGGGTTGCTCTTCACTCGGTAGGATTTTTATAACTTAGGCGAGTGCTTGGACTGCAGCTAAGCCCCCGAGTGAGAGGGTTGCTCTTCACTCGGTAGGATTTTTATAACTTAGGCGAGCACATGGCTGCAGCTAAGCCTCCGAGTGAGAGGGTTGCTCTTCACTCGGTAGGATTTTTATAACTTAGGCGAGTGCTTGGACTGCAGCTAAGCCCCCGAGTGAGAGGGTTGCTCTTCACTCGGTAGGATTTTTATAACTTAGGCGAGTGCTTGCACTGCAGCTAAGCCCCCGAGTGAGAGGGTTGCTCTTCACTCGGTAGGGTTTTTATAACTTAGGCGAGTGCTTGCACTGCAGCTAAGCCCCCGAGTGAGAGGGTTGCTCTTCACTCGGTAGGGTTTTTATAACTTAGGCGAGTGCTTGCACTGCAGCTAAGCCCCCGAGTGAGAGGGTTGCTCTCCACTCGGTGGGATTTTTATAACTTAGGCGAGTGCTTGGACTGCAGCTAAGCCCCCGAGTGAGAGGGTTGCTCTCCACTCGGTGGGATTTTTATAACTTAGGCGAGTGCTTGCACTGCAGCTAAGCCCCCGAGTGAGAGGGTTGCTCTCCACTCGGTGGGATTTTTATAACTTAGGCGAGTGCTTGGACTGCAGCTAAGCCCCCGAGTGGAAGGCTGGCTTACCACTCGGTAGGATTTTGATAAACTTAGGCGAAACGGATTCGCAGCTAAGCCTCCGAGTGAGAGTCTGGCTCACCACTCGGTAGGATTTTTACAAACTTAGGCGAAACGGATTCGCGGCTAAGCCACCCACTGGGGGGAATTTTATGTGGACAAAAATAAAAAGTGACAGAAATTATGGAGGAACTATGACACTATTATTTTGATGTCCATGAGCTACAGAAGTACTTTATTGCAACTCATCCGAGTGATAAAACTTAAGTGTAAAATGGGCGGAGTAGCTCCGCGTTCCAAGCTCGGGGCTCGTCGATATTATGCTCGACGTTGTAAAGACGATACGCCCCGTTGTGGAGGACCTTGGTGACGATGAAGGGCCTTCCCAAGAAGGAGCAAGCTTGTGTGGTTTGTGCTGATCCACTCGGAGAACCAAATCCCCTTCCTGGAAGGCTCGACCTCTCACATTTCTGGCGTGGAAACGGCGCAAATCTTGTTGGTAGATGGTCGAACGGATCAGAGCCATCTCCCTTTCTTCCTCTAAAAGGTCGACTGCGTCCTGCCGCGCTTGTTCAGCTTCTGCTTCGTTGTAGATTTCAACTCGGGGAGCATTATGAAGAAGATCACTCGGCAAGACCGCTTCAGCTCCGTAGACCAAGAAGAATGGAGTTCTTCCGGTCGACCGATTAGGTGTGGTCCGCAGTCCCCAGAGTACAGAGGGAAGTTCGTCGACCCAAGCTCCAGCCGCGTGTTTGAGATCACGCATCAGTCGAGGCTTCAATCCCTTAAGAATCAGTCCATTAGCTCGCTCTGCTTGTCCATTCGACTGCGGATGGGCGACTGAAGCGTAGTCGACTCGTGTGCCCTGGGAGTTGCAGAAAGTTCTGAATTCTTCTGAGTCAAAGTTCGACCCATTATCCGTGATGATGCTGTGCGGGACTCCATATCTGAATATTAGTTCCCTGATGAAGCTAACAGCAGTACCGGTGTCAAGGCTCTTGATTGGTTTAGCTTCGATCCACTTGGTGAACTTGTCGACTGCCACCAGTACATGCGTGAAGCCGCTTCGTCCTGTTCTCAAAGGACCGACCATGTCCAGCCCCCAAACTGCAAAAGGCCAGACGAGTGGGATGGTCTTCAAAGCTGACGCAGGCTTGTGCGACATATTCGAGTAGAACTGACATCCCTCGCACTTATCCACTATCTCTTTTGCCATCTCATTCGCCTTGGGCCAGTAAAATCCGGCTCGGTATGCTTTGGCCACGATGGTCCGAGAGGACGCATGATGACCACAGGTCCCCGAGTGAATATCATTGAGGATGAGTCGACCTTCTTCTGGTGTTATGCACTTCTGACCGACTCCAGTCGCGCTTTCTCTGTATAATTGTCCTTTGATTACGGTAAAGGCCTTAGATCGACGGACGATCTGTCGAGCCTCTTCCTCATCCTCCGGAAGCTCTTTCCTCAAGATATATGCGACATACGGAATCGTCCAGTCGGGAATGACCACCAAAACCTCCATGATCAAGTCGACCACCGCTGGGACTTCAACTTCAGTCGGATCTGTGGCACTCTTGGGCTGCGGAGTTTCTTCGGTGAAAGGATCTTCTTTGACTGACGGAGTGTGTATATGCTCCAAGAACACACCACTCGGAATGGCTTCTCTCTTGGAACCTATCTTTGCTAGATCATCAGCTGCTTGATTTTTCAGTCGGGGTATATGATGGAGCTCCAACCCCTCGAACTTCTTCTCCAGCTTCCTCACTGCACTGCAGTATCCAGTCATGGCTGGGCTTCTCACGTCCCACTCTTTCATCACCTGATTGACCACTAAATCCGAGTCGCCATAGACCATTAGGCGACGGACGCCGAGTGAAATGGCCATGCGCAACCCATATAGGAGGGCCTCATATTCTGCCTCATTGTTGGAGGAATCAAAGTGAATCTGGAGCACATATCTGAGCTTATCTCCTCTGGGGGAAACCAGGACAACCCCAGCACCGGAACCATTTAACATCTTAGAGCCATCAAAAAACATGGTCCAATGCTCCGAGTGAACTTCAGTCGGCTGCTGCTGTTCAATCCACTCGGCGAGGAAATCTGCTATTGCCTGGGACTTAATGGCTTTCTTTGCCTCAAACTTGATATCAAGGGGAAGAAGTTCAATCGCCCATTTGGCCACTCGACCAGTTGCATCTCTGTTGTGCAAAATCTCTGATAGTGGAGCGTCGCTGACGACTGTGATGGAATGGTCAGAGAAATAATGAGCAACCTTCTTTGTGGTCATGTATATTCCATACACAAGCTTCTGATAATGAGGATATCTCTGCTTGGATGGAGTCAAGACTTCAGACAAATAATACACTGGGCGCTGAACTTTGAGAGCTTTTCCTTCTTCTTCCCGCTCGACCGTTAGCACAGTACTGACGACTTGTCCTGTGGCTGCGATGTAGAGCAACAGAGGCTCTTTGCTGATTGGAGCAGCAAGCACCGGCTGGGTGGAGAGCAGAGCTTTTAGCTCGGCAAACGCTGCATCAGCTTCTGGAGTCCACTCGAACTTGTCAGCCTTCTTCATCAGTCGGTAAAGAGGCAGTGCCTTTTCACCGAGTCGTGAGATGAATCGACTTAATGCGGCCAAGCATCCAGTAAGCTTCTGGACATCGTGCACTCGCACAGGGCGTTTCATTCGGAGAATAGTGCCAATCTTCTCTGGGTTAGCGTCGATTCCCCGTTCGGAAACGAGAAAACCGAGTAACTTGCCACCAGGAACTCCAAATGTGCACTTTGATGGATTGAGCTTGATATCATACCTTCTGAGGTTGGCAAATGTTTCGGCGAGGTCAGCGAGCAGGTCGGAACCTTTTCGTGACTTGACAACAATATCATCCATATAAGCTTCCACATTCCGACTGATTTGAGTGAGTAGACACTTCTGAATCATTCGCATAAATGTGGCTCCGGCATTCTTGAGGCCGAATGGCATGGTGATATAGCAGAAGCACCCGAATGGAGTGATGAAAGCTGTTTTTACCTCATCGGGCCCGTACAGACGGATCTGGTGGTACCCGGAGTAAGCATCTAAAAAAGACAACCTCTCGCATCCCGCGGTCGAGTCAACAATTTGATCTATGCGAGGGAGAGGAAAGTGATCTTTCGGGCAGGCCCGGTTGATGTGCTTGAAATCAATGCACATTCGGAGCGACTTGTCCTTCTTAGGAACCATGACGACATTAGCGAGCCACTCGGAGTGGTATATCTCTCGGATAAATCCTGCCGCCAACAGTCGAGCCACTTCTTCACCGATGGCCTTTCTCTTCTGGACGGCGGACCGCCGAAGATGCTCTTTGACTGGTTTTGCAGACGAGTCGACTCTTAGGCGATGCTCAGCCAGTCCCCTGGGAACACCTGGCATGTCAGCGGGCTTCCATGCAAAAATGTCCCAGTTCTCACGGAGGAACTGGATGAGCGCTTCTTCCTATTTTGGGTCGAGTGTTGTGGAGATGCGGGTCGGAGCTGCTTCGGGGTCGGTCGGGTGAATGTGAACAGGCTTCGTCTCACCGGACGACTGGAATGCAGACTCTGTGGCGGGCTTCTTGGATCGCAGCAAGTCACTCGGATCTGCGTTTTGCTTGTATTCTTCGAACTCGACCACTGTCACTTGGGAATCGGCAATCTTGGAGCCCTTCTGAAAGCACTCCTCTGCCTTTTTCCTATCACCGGTGACAGTGATCACTCCTTTGGGGCCGGGCATCTTCAATTTGAGGTACACGTAACATGGTCGAGCCATGAACCGTGCATAGGCTGGTCTCCCCAAAATGGCATGATATGCACTTTGAAAATCCACGACCTCAAACGTCAACTTTTCTTTGCGAAAATGCTTCGAATCACCAAACACTACGTCCAAAGCTATCTGGCCGAGTGACTCGGCCTTCTTCCCTGGTATAACTCCATGGAAGCTCATGTTACTAGTGCTCAGTCGGGACATCGGAATGCCCATACCTTTCAATGTGTCTGCATATAACAGATTCAGCCCACTTCCACCATCCATCAGCACCTTTGTCAGTCGAGTGCCTTCGACAACTGGATCGACCACCAAAGCTTGCCTCCCAGGGGTGGCAATATGAGTCGGGTGATCAGATTGGTCGAATGTGATGGGTGTTTGAGACCACTTCAGATAATTTGCCTTTGCTGGGGCAACCATGTTCACCTCTCGGTTAATCACTTTCAGTCGACTTCTGCTTTCCACATCTGCAAAGATCATCAGAGTGGAGTTGATATGCGGATATCCTCCCTCACTGTCCTCCTTGTCTTCGGCCTTGTCCGACTCCTTCTCCTTGTCCTTAGACTGTTTTCCCTGAAACTGCTGGATCAGGAGTCGACATTGGCGAGTGGTGTGCTTTGGGTAAATGATATTCCCCTCTTCGTCTTTCTTCGTGTGAATGTGACATGGCATATCCAACACGTCGTTCCCTTCTTTATCCTTTACCTTCTTGGGGTTCCAGGATCCTTTTGGTTTCCCCTTAAACTTTCCTTGAGTCACGGCCAGAGCCTCTCCAGGAGCTGCCGGTTCAGCCTTCCGCTTCTGTTTCCGACTGGTGTTTCCCTTTTCCGACTGACTCGGCTTGTGCTTGCCGCTTCGGAGTCGGTCTTCTTCTTCGCCGTTGGCGTACTTGGTAGCAATCTCCATCATCCGACTCAAGGTCATGTCACCGGTTCGACCAAATTTCAAACTCAGTTCTCTGTTCTTGACGCCGTCTTTGAAGGCGCAGACTGCCTGATGATCAGAGACATTTTCCACAGTGTGGTGCAAAGTGATCCACCTCTGAATATACTCTCTGAGAGTCTCATTAGCTTTCTGCACGCAGACTTGCAACTCTGTCAATCCAGCTGGTCGCTTGCAAGTCCCTTCAAACGTTCTGACGAACACTCGGGACAGATCTTCCCAAGTGTAAATGCTGCTAGGAGGTAATTGAGTCAACCATGCCCTGGCAGAACCTTCCAACATGAGGGGCAAATGCTTCATGGCCACCTCGTCGTTCCCACCACCAATCTGAACTGCCACTCGGTAGTCTTCAAGCCAAGTTTCAGGCTTAGACTCACCAGTGAACTTGCTGACTCCTGTTGCCAACCTGAAATTGGGGGGATAACTGCGGCTCTGATAGCTCTGCTGAAACATTCAGGACCAGAAACATGCACTCGACTGCTTGTGGGTACATCTCTGTCGAGTGCGCCTCGATGGGCTCTGTTCCGGTCGACCAACCCTTGCACGATAATGGATCGCGCGTCGAAGCCTGGCTCTCTGGGGTCAACTGGAACCCTACGCCCTGTACTGTACTGACGCCTATCATCTGGCTGCCGAGGAGCGTAAGACCCACCCCTCGGAGGGGAATAGGGCACTCGACGCCTATCATCTCGGTCGAGTCTGTCGCCATATTGATCTCGCCGATTCTCACGCCCTTCGCGCCGCGGAGGCGATCTGGGGCTGTGAGCCGACTGAACCGTATTCACAGTGACGGATCGACTGTGAATTCTGTTGCGCGACTGAGACACGGCTGAATTCTGATCTCCTGCTGCCCGGAGCAGATCCCTGATCTGCAGCAAACCTCTGCCAGCTTCCGACTGCGAAGGCTGGATGGACTCTGCTATACGGGTCGCAGCTGCTAAATTCTGAATTGGGGTTCGATATACCTGAGTCGGCGGGAAGAGTTGACGTCGACTGGTGTCGGGAACTCGTTGCCGCGCGCGCTCGTCGAGTGCTCGCTGAAGGTTCTCCAGTCGAGTGCGCTCGGCCAAATTGGCCAGGCGCGCCTCCTCCAAGGCACGAGCCTCGGGGGTTTCTCCTGCGATGGGAATACGCAGGGGATCCTCGTTCCTGCGGCGAAGTTCTTCTCTTTGCAGAGAGTCGAGTGGCTCGGGCTGGTACTCTTCGTAGCCTCGTGCAGGGTCGCCGCCGTCACCTGCTCCACCACCACGGGCGAAGCCAGGAGGGCTGTGGGGCCCGTCGACCATCAAGATTTCCGCCGCTGGATCACTGCTTCCGCACTCGGATGCAGTCTCTACGGAGCCAGTCGACTGATCGAACAAGCCGTAGAGAGATTCGTTGGGCTCGATTGCCGCAACTTGGGTAGTGGCCGATTGGCGAGCCACCGCGTGACTCACCCATCGCTGAAGCCTCGACCGGCCTGAGCGCTTGCGCTGGCGGGAGACCGGGAGGGTGGACGATGGAGGAGCCGACCGATACTGGGTCGACGGTTGCCGCAGCAGAACGCCGCGGACACATGCGCGAAAATGCGTCGCACCGCGGACGGGGAGCGCATCTACGTCGAGTGGAGCCTCCTGGAGCCATGCGGAGTCGTCGGCGATGAAGGTGAGAGTGCCGAGACGGATCTCTTGACCCTCGACCAAAACTCCAGCAGACACCATGATGAAAGTACTCGGAAGAATCGCAACTTCTCCACAAAATCGCTAAAACACCTGCCCCACGGTGGGCGCCAACTGTCGTGGTTCTAAGCCTGACAGTAGAGTGGGGGGTAGGTATGGAGAGGCAAGGTCCTAGCTATGGAGAGGTTGTAAGCACAAAGGATGTACGAGTTCAGGCCCTTCTCGGAAGAAGTAACAGCCCTACGTCTCGGAGCCCGGAGGCGGTCGAGTGGATTATGAGTGTATGAACTACAAGGTGCCGAACCCTTCTGCCTGTGGAGGGGGGTGGCTTATATAGAGTGCGCCAGGACCCCAGCCAGCCCACGTAGGAGAGGGTTTAAGGTGAGTTAAGTCTGGGGCGTTACTGGTAACGCCCCACATAAAGTGCCTTTACTATCATAAAGTCTACTTGATTACAGGCCGTTGCAGTGCAGAGTGCCTCTTGACCTCCTGGTGGTCGAGTGAGTCTTCGTGGTCGAGTCCTTCAGGCCAGTCGAGTGAATCCTCGTTGGTCGACTGGAAGGCGACCTCTTCTAAGGATGTCTTGGGGTAAGTTACTTGGGACAGGTCCATGACCCTACCCTAGGTACATAACCCCATCAAAGACCGAAGAAGATTTTTTTCTCTCAATCTTGCTCCATTCTCTTCAAGATTCGTGATTCTAGCTTGTTGCCATCCTCTCATAATTATTTGCGATTGTGAGATATTCTTTTCACCCATCCGGAGTAATTCAGAGTATTTTCAGTTTGATTCTCCGGATCCCATCATCTCATTATTATTCATTCCCAACTTTCAGTTGTCGTTCTCCTAATCTTATCAGTGCATCGATCAATTATCCTCTAATCAGTTCTTGATCTCTTCGTTCTCATGTAACTAAATCCCCTCAAGCTTCTTCGTTCATTTGCTAATTCTTACCGGTGTTTCTTTATCTTTTCTTCATTCATTTTCAATTCTTACGGTGGTTCGTGCAAGATTCCTCTTCTTTCGTTATCATATCTATTCATTCGTTGTTTCGATTTTACCGGCGGTTCGTTGAAGACATTCTCAAGTTTATGTTATATCTCTCTTAATCTTTTCTACGAGAATTAGTAATATGTTAAATCCGTTGATTTTCATCAATTTAATTGGTGAAGGATAAGCATAATGTAATTCTTATTCTTGCTTCATCGAGTAAATTCAATCCCTTATTCCAGAGGTTCATCATGTCACATACTCGGTTCGAGATGCTTTATCTTTTCCATTCCCGGAGTTCCAAGCTCTCTCAATTATCTCGTCGCATAGCTCCATCTAAATCATTGCAAGAATTCACCTTTTCTTTTCAACTTCTCTTTCCTTCCGTCTGATCATTCTTTTGTTTAACGGAGTTCTTCATGAAGGTTCTACATGATGATTCATCAAGGTTTAAATTCCTTCTTGACGTGTTCATCAACATTCTTTTCAGAGGAGCTCAAGCATTCTTCATCTTGCATATCAAAGTCCAATTCGCTCTATCTTATATTTTGAGGTGGTATTATGTCATTTTTGACAATTTTGTGTGTTTCATGATTCACATGTTGTCAAGAATGAGATATCTTAAATCCATCAATTTCTTCATTGGAGTTATCTTGGATTATATTTCACCTAAAACCTTTCCTAAGGAATGTTGCTATTTATGGTGTTTAGCAATGATCCAAGTTTCCTCCTATTCTCGCGATGAAAGATGTTTTCATCTCTCCGTCGCTCTCAAGCAAGCAATTGTTTTCGTTTGTGGCAGGTTTTCACCTCAAGTTTTTGAGATGTTTTCCATAAGCCCACAACAAGCTTTCTCTTTTCATTGTTGGTTTTCCAACAACTCCGTTCGACTTTTCTCCCAAGGATGCCTTGTCAAGCTCAATTGTGGCAGAAGTTGGCATTTTCTTCTCCATTCTTTTATTTCAATTATCTATCTTCTATTTCTTCCTTCCGGGGGCACTGTGATGTTGCTCTCTTCAACCCATCTTCTTGTTTTGTCAGGATCGTGTTTTTTTCGTGCTTATCCATTTAACCAGAGTGTTGTGCCCTCTGCTCAAGTTCTTTTTATCTTATCAAGTTTCATATCACTTTTCAAACGGAATGCTCTCCGAATTTGTTCTTCCTTGTTCCTCGTTCCTAACAGAGTGTTTTTTCAACTTCGATCACCTCCGTGGTATTATTCCTTTCAAGTTGTTCAACTTTTCAAGGTTCTTTGGTTTCACTCCTTGTCAAAGAAGCAACTTAGTTTTACATGTTCTCTTCCTCTTCCGTTTCCCTCCGGTGCCATCCTATATCTCGGGACAAGACCCTCTCGTAGTGGTGGAGTGTTGTGACGCCCCGAGATCGATGCTCTAGTTACCTTCCTTTTATTTCGTCGAGGTTGGGTGTTCCAATTGTTTGTTGCCGTGATCTTGATGGTGCCTTTGTCATATTTTTGTTTCTTGCATCATGGTCATCTTTGGTTATATTGCGTTGACATGCTCACCATTTTCACGTTGCATTTTTGCCTCTTGTCATTTTGCTTTCATAATGTGCATTGTGGTATCCATCTCGTTGTGCTTGCATTATGTTTGTAATGTTGTTTGGCTTTGCATTTGACCCATGCATCATCACCTCCCCCATTACTTCTTTTTCCTTCCTTGGTGCAAGTGCCATTTCTCCCTTCTCCATTAATGTTCAATCTTTTTCAATGATTCATGCACCATGCCTTATACCTCTTTGTCAAGATTCAGACTTTTGGGAGTTGTTTTGGTTAGGTTCAAAACTGCCTCAAGTTTGAATTTTATTCAAACTAGTTTTATTTTTCTACCTCTAAAAATGCCTAAACCAATTTTATAAAATGGTGCTTAATTCCAGGAGTCCACATGTATCTTTACTTCTTTCTATTTCTTACCCAATATCCCTGGCCTTTCCCTTTTGTTGGCTGTTTATTTTAATAGGCAGATAGATATAAAAAGGAAATAAGGGAGCCCAACAGGCCATTTAGGCCCAGCTGCACCTAAACCTAGCCGGCTCTAAGGCCCATCTATCCCTTCCTAGCCCAGCCGACACCCCTTCTCAACCCTAGCCTCGACCTACCTCTTCCTCTCTATCCCTTCCTCGTCTCCTCGCGCCGCACACGCATACACCGTCCCCAGGAAGCGCTGCCCGATCCCCGTCGCCTTTCCTCGATCCCCTCCTCCCTGTCTCCCTTCTCGCGCCGCCAGGAGAGGAACACCCGAACCCACCATCTCCCCGATCCCCTCGTCTCCTTCCCCTACCTCCTCCAAACCCCGCCAGAAGACCTACGCCCGACCTCTCTCCCCCTCGATCCCTCTGCTCATCTCGTCGGTCTTCCGCACGCAGGCGCGCCCATCTCCCTCGACCCCGCCTCCTGCTTATCCTCGCCGCGAGCCTGCAGCGCCGCCGCTCCTCCTCTGCCTCGCATCGCCCGCCGCCCCTTGCGTCATCCGCGCCGGCGACCAGCAGCAGGTTGCTGCTCCATGCCGCCCCCATCTGCCATGGCCTCCCATCGCCAGCGTCGCGCCTCCATCGCCCGGCGAGCTCCGCCACCAGCCGGTCCCTCCATCGCGCATCTCTGCTTCGTCCGACCACCGTGTCACCATGCTCCAGCGCGCTTCGAGCTCGTCATCCCCGACCTCCTCCGTTCGGGATATCGTCGTTCCTCGTCGTCCCGTCGCCGGAGTTCACGCCCAAGGCCTACTGCAACCTCACCTTGGGCCATGGTGTTGCCTTCCTGTACTGCTGTCGTTGGACGCCAAGACCACCGCGACACCTGAACATCGTGTCATGTTCGCTTCCCGCCTCCCGTCGTTTTCGCCAAGACCCGGTGTTGGGCCCTTTGAACGACTACAGAACCTGTAACTGGGATTTTTTGACAAGTTCCTCTCCGACTAGTGTACAACTACCGTCGACAGAGACATGTGCATCGCAAGCGTCAAGTTCATCTACCATCGACCGCGAAGGGCTCGGAGTCAGCAAGCACCTCTCCGAACAAACGGGAACGATTACCATCGCCAAGATCGAGAGTACCGAACAAAACGCCAAGTACCACTATCGCCGAGTACGACTACTTCCACGATGATATGAGAACAACTACCGTCGACCCTTGAAGCCTTCATGGACGTCAAGTCCCTCGTCGTGATCCCGAACATCTACGGAAAATTTGTGCAACTAAGAACGTGAACGACTACTGTCGCCACGAGAACGACTACTTCCCACAACAAACCATGAACAACTACTTCCCCTGCCTTCGCCGAGAACCACTACTTCCCACGACGATCGTGAACTACTACACCATTTGACCCGAACCGCTCCGATAATGCACGCTTCGCAGGTATAACCACCGAGACGACGCCCGTGAATGAACGCATGTGTGTTGTATGATATGCCCGCGTTTGCACCGTGCCCGACATGTTTCTTGCATGTTCCCCATTGCCATACCGTCGTCTCGTGGGAACCCGGTAACCGGGAGCACCCCACCGTTCATCACATGACACACTCCCGCCACACTTGTTCTTTTCCACCGGCATCTCAATCGAGTTTCTGGAACCCGGAAACTTGTCGTGGCACCGTTTCCGTTATCGTTGCCGTGGCACCCCTTTCCTTTCCACCACGGTGACAAATGCTTCATAATGCTCATGTCTACTTTTTCTTTAAAACTTGCATAAAACTTGCACATGTCATTCGCATCATGATAATAACATTTAAATGTTTAAAATTGTTGTTGCACCAAATTGATAATTGTATATGGGGATTTACCGGATTTGTTGTTTGTCCGGCCCCATTTAAATTGCTTTGATTGTGTAGTTTACTTTTGCTTCACCTCTTGCCATGGTTAACAACATTTAATATTGTTGGGT
This sequence comes from Triticum aestivum, assembly GCF_018294505.1. Taxonomy (NCBI): domain Eukaryota; kingdom Viridiplantae; phylum Streptophyta; class Magnoliopsida; order Poales; family Poaceae; genus Triticum; species Triticum aestivum. The sequence goes on along the minus strand of NC_057800.1, from coordinate 401,692,656 downwards.
ACATAAACAAGATCGATCTAAATAAGTCATGTGGTGTTTTCTTCAATATGCAACTTCGTTGCATATTGAGCTCCACTTAATTGTAGTGTTGTTTGTTGCACTTTGCCATGCCATGTTTCATTAAACTGGACATGCATCATACTTGGTTGTGCATCATGCCATGATTATGTGGTGGTTGTTTACTATGTTTTTTGCTTCTTTCCGGGTTGTTTCCCTTGTTAGCTTCGGTTCCGTTCCGGAGTTGTGAGGATCCGTTCGTCTACGTTCGTTTGTCTTCTTCATGGACTCGTTCTTCTTCCTTGCGGGATTTCAGGCAAGATGACCATACCCTCGAAATCACTTCTATCTTTGCTTGATAGATGCTCGCTCTTTTGCTATGCCTATGCTGTGATACCTACCACTTGCTTATCATGCCTCCTATAGTGTTGAGCCAAGCCTCTAACCCACATTGTCCTAGCAAACCGTTGTTTGGCTACGTTACCGCTTTGCTCAGCCCCTCTTATAGCGTTGTTAGTTGCAGGTGAAGATTGAATTTGTTCCTTGTTGGAACATGGATATTTTGTTGGGATATCACAATATCTATTATTTAAATAATGCATCTATATACTTGGTAAAGGGTGGAAGGCTCGTCCTTATGCCTGGTGTTTTCTTCCACTCTTGCCGCCCTAGTTTCCGTCATATCGGTGTTATGTTCCCGGATTTTGCGTTCCTGACGCGGTTGGGTTATAATGGGAACCCCTTGACAGTTCGCCTAGAATAAAACTCCTCCAGCAATGCCCAACATTGGTTTTACCATTCGCCACCTAGCCTTTTCTTTCCCTTGGGTTCTGCAGACTCAAGGGTCATCATTATTTTAACCCCCCCCCCCCGGGGGCAGTGCTCCTCTGAGTGTTGGTGCAACCTGTCAGCCGCCGGTGGCCACCAGGGGCAACTCTGGGCTGGCCTACCGGAAGTTTGGACAATCTGAGTGTGCCCTGAGAACGAGATATGTGCAGCTCCTATCGGGATTTGTCGGCACATTCAGGCGGTGTTGCTGGACTTGTTTTACCATTGTCGACGATGTCTTGTAACCTGGATGCCGAGCCTGATCGGATTGTCTTGGGAGAAGGAATATCCTTCATTGACCATGAGAGCTTGTGATGTGCTAAGTTGGGACACCCCTGCAGGGTTTTGAACTTTCGAAAGTCGTGCCCGCGGTTATGGGCAGATGGGAATTTGTGAATGTCCGGTTGTAGAAAACCTAAAGTTTATCTTAATTAAAATGCATCAACCGCGTGTGTAACCGTGATGGTCTCTTCTCGGCGGAGTCCGGGAAGTGAACACGGTGTTGGAGTAATGCTTGACGTAGGTTGTTCTAGGATCACTTCTTGATCATAGTTTCTCGACCATGCTTTGCCTTCTCTTCTCGCTCTCATTTGCATATGTTAGCCACCATATATGCTAGTCGCTTGCTGCAGCTCCACCTCATACCTTTTACCCTACCTATAAGCTTAAATAGTCTTGATCGCGAGGGTGTGAGATTGCTAAGTCCTCGTGACTCACAGATACTTCCAAAAACCAGTTTGCAAGTGCCGGTGATTCCATTCTAGGTGACGCAACCGAGCTCAAGGAGGAGCTCAATGAAGACCTTGTTCATCGTGTTGTTTCGTTCTAGTTGATCGGTAGTGGAGCCCAGTTGGGACGATCGGGGATCTGTGTAGCTTTTGGGGTAGTCTTCTTTTATTTTGGATTCCGTAGTCGGACCTTGTGTGTATCTGGATGATGTAATGCTTTATTCATGTATTTGGGTGAAGTGGCGATTGTAAGCTGACTATGTATCTTTTTCCCTTATGTATTACATGGGCTGTGTGAAGATTACCTCACTTGCGACATTGCTTTCAATGCGGTTATGCCTCTAAGTCATGCTTCGACACGTGGGAGATATAGCCGCATCGAGGGCGTTACACAGAGTATCTTTCTACCACTAGTTTAGCCTTTAGAGCATCAGCAGTTGGCAATTCATAATGCACGATTGGGCCGGTGCCACTACTTTGGGATGATGCAACGACCATGGGGACCTCGCTCTTTGATCTTGGGCTAACCTGTTTTGCCATTAAAGTTCCGATTGGATTCATAAAAGTTAAAGTTAGCAAAACATCTCAACTGGGAGTTATAACAGCAAACCAGTTAAACAAACAAGGAATTAAATAGTTTCAATTGGATGCTGAAAAGTAGTTATTAACATCATTGTAACCCGCTGTTGCAGTAGGAACGCAATTAAACAAACAAGTAGATATTTAAGTTAAGGCAAATAGGTAATTCTTAACCGTATGTATCAAACACATAGATAGGCGTAGTCTACAATATGATTAACAGGCTGTGCCATTATGTAATCAGTAGCAAACTAAATTAAGCCAAGCAACGTAATTGAACAACTTTGCAATAAGTGGCTAACTAAAATTTCGAGAAGTAGGTAACTGAACTTACGCTAGTTCTTTGTACAGGCACACTGCAACTTCTTTTTCGCTTACAAGGTTGTACAAAGGAGTCCATGGCATCAATTGCTTGGATATGCAGTCCCAATACTTCTTTCTTCCGACACAACATGGGTAAGTCGAATGGTTAATCTGGTAAGATGGTGCGTCCTTGATATGTTATATGAGGACGTGTAGTCAAACTAGTTGTAGCCAAACACATCACACTGGCTTTTACTGTATATTTCATGCGATTACTTTTAGCATATCGAGATCTAAGCAATCTATAATAGGATGAAAAGACTGGCATCCTTCACATTATTGGCGAACTCAATTCATAGAAACAAGCAATTCAACCATTCTGTGGGTAAATCAAAAGCGCCACTGGAATATTTTTCACTATCCAATCATACACGCAAAAAGGGGCAACACCATCATAGGGGCTGGTATGGGCGGCCGCCTCAGGTGGCTGGAAAGTGTGCACCTAGTTTGAGTCGTCCAGGTTGGCCCATGCTAGTTTTGTTCGTCCCAACGCACTAGTAGGCAATGTAAAAAATGACGAAAAATGTTTCAATTTGGATGCGCCAATAACATAAGTGCAAGGCAGGCCCTATAGCAGGCTCGCGTCCCAAACGAGCGCCTCCCATATCGATCGACAGCAGGAAAAATCTCAATTCATTTGCTCCAGCCTCCAGTCTGGTTCGCTCCTAACCTAGCCGCCGCTGGACATACCGACACAATACTTCCTCGCGCCCTCGTTGGAGGGCGGTCGCCGGGCTTCAAGCGAATGGAAGGACAAGAAGATGAAGATCCAACCCTGGGTGTAGCCTGCGTGGGAGGCAGTGGCGGCAGCACGGGCATGGCATCGAGCTTGCGCAAACGGACAGTCGCAGCTTGCAAGGGTAGCATGCACAATGAGCAGGTACATCACATCCCTGATTATATCTAATTCAACTCTTGAACTTCTGGCCAATAGTTAAACCTGACAGCGTTGTAAAACTGCTTGTATGTAGGGAATCTATGAGAAAATGAAACCAATTTCTACTTATTTTATAACTCCCCCAATCAATACTGAACTGACTGAATCTGATGTATCTAATCAAGTTTCCGGTGCAAACATACAAGCTCATGTTGTTCTTGAGCCTGAAGTGTCTAATGAACAAATTGCTAATGAAGGATTTGATGCAAACATTTTACATGCTCCTGGTGATGAACATATAGTGTCTAATGAGGGATCTAATGCAAGCATTTTGCAAGCTCATTGAAGGATTTAGTGTCTAATGATGATCTACTATGTTGAGAGAGACAGAGATGTGCAAGCATTGATGACAAGCAAATTATAGTGCATTTTCATAGCTTGAGGAAACGTCGAGGCCATCTACCATAAAGTCCCCGTATCATGACAACATAGCATAAATACTTTTCTAATCTGTTGTTTGAAACTATTGGCATACTTGTGTAGGATAGATATATTGATATGCAGTTTGCGCACTGGTTATACGTGCAATCACACTTTGATATTTTTAGCCAGAAACGAATAATTCAAGCAGGTACAGACCATGTTTGTAGTCCTTGTACACCATGTTGCATTTTGTGTGTTTTTGGTGCTTGCATCAGTTAGTGTTTATAATCTGAACTACTTTGGATCATTAGCTAGTTTTCAAAGTGCATGTAGCTTCACATTTCTCAAGTTATGTTGATTTCCGGAGTGCAAGTGCCTTCGTATTTTTTAAGTTAAATGTTCGCCCCTGGTAACTTGAATTCGTGGATCAGCCACTGCACACAAATCATACACGAATGCAAATACGAATTAAATGAAATGCAGGGACTTACGCTAGCTCGTTGTACAGGCTCACTGCAGCTCTGCTTGCGCTTGGGATGTTCCATGTACAAGTCCAATTTACCACTTGCTTGGATGTGCAGGCCTTGTGCTCCTTGCATCCCCCTCTGCATTTTTGACATGGTGAATGGTTGATCAAATAAGAGGAATCGACCTTGATGTTGTACTGGAGGATAGATACTTACAAGGTTATACGGGTGTGCAGGATGTGTACCAGATCACGTAGCGCCGTCATGCTTCGCTAAAATATGGATTTGCATGTTTCAGATGATATCTCCAGAAGAAATAAGAGTTAAAGTCAGAGTTGCATAGGCATGTAAGCTAAGATAGCAGTGAAAGGATATCCAAACATCGTCGGAACAGTGCACAAGGGAGTGATGTGTGGATACCTAGTTTGGGACGACATTTGGGCATGCTCGCCTAGCTAGAGTGCGGGTCACTTCAGAGCCGTTGAGGGTGATGCACTAGCGTTGGCTGGTCTCGCACGGATGCAGATCTTGAGTGGTAGCAGAGCGCTACGATGCGGTGGACGAGACCATTGGTGAAGCCCCAACGGCCTCGGGGGGGCGGAGGTGCGACGATGTGCTCGGTGAAGTAGCCCCGGTGAGCTAGGAGACGGCGTCGGTGAAGCGCACCTGATGCGGTGGAACTCGGTGTCTGTGAGGCACGTCGGTTGCGGCGGCCGACGTTGTCTGTGGACCACCCGGTGCGGTGGACGAGGGCATAGATGAGGTAGCTCTGGTGCGGTGGTGAAGCGCGACCGTCGTCGTCGTCGTCCGGCACAAAGGTGGGGAACGATGGGGAAAGAGACGAGATGAGGGGCGATTCGAGGGTTGGCGGTGAATTAGGGATTTGAGCAATCTGGGCGCAGAAGGGGACGGTGGAGAAGAGAGATTTTGCAGGACTGGAATTGGGGCCGCCAGATATTTCAATCCGAAACATGGAAGCGCGATAGCTCGTCCGGGTGGACGCCGGGCGGCGGGACGGCCGTGCTGAACATGGCGGTGCAGGACGTCCGGAACCGGCTTCAGGCCCAAGCTACCGCGCTCAAGCAGTATACTCAAGAATTTCTCACGATGTGCACGGTGATCCGGGTGAGTCCTCCCGCTTTTCGTTGATTGCTCCTGATTTCTTCCGTGGGGGCGCGTCAGCGCATCCACTGGGTGTGGTCCCCGAGTTCCGAGTCGGCTGCTGAGCAGGTGGCTTGGAACTTCTTGGTAGACTTCGATTGTCGTCTTGTTCTTACACACATCTCTTATCTTATCTGCAGGAGTATCATAACCTCCGCGCAGCTGCCTTCAACTCCTAGGCCCAGGAGTTGAATCAGAAAGCCACCAATCTGACCGAGAGCCAGAGTAAGTGCTTCATCTTTTGTCTCAAGTGGGGGCGCGTCAGCACGCCCACTGGGTGTATTCCCCGAGATTCGGGCCGACTGCTAAGCAGTCGGGTCGGATCTTTTTCTGACGACTTCTTTCTTCATATCTGCAGGGGCCAATGCTGACTTGAGGAGCCAGCTAAGCGGAGCCTAGACCACCCTTTGTGCCAAGGAGGCTGAGTGTGCCGCCCTGGCTCAGGAGCGCGATCGCCTAGCCAAGAAACTGGCCGACCAGGAGGAGAGCCACAAGGCGGCCCTGAAGGCAGTGCAGGACAGCGAGGCCGCCCTCAACACCGAATATGGGACCGAGGCGGCGAACTGGGCTGAGGCAAGGCAGGCGCTGGGTCAAGGCTACAGCCGGCTGGAAGACTTAATCGACGGTAGGCCGCCTTCTTCTTTGTTTCTTTGCCTGCCTCCTGCCATCTGGTTCATCTTTTGATTTTGTGCTGCTGCTTTCTTCTTTGTGCAGATTACTTTCCCGGCTACTCTGCTCCCGCCTCCCAAGCCATCGAGGCCTACCACGACGCGCGATGGCAGGCAGGGGCCAAGATCGCACCGGGTGCCGGCCGATCACTTGAGGAGCATCTTCTGGCGCTTCAAGCCCGCCTGCAGCCGGCCCACCGCATGCTCCGCCGTCTTCAGCACACCGGGGCGCAAGTGCTGGCCGCCCTCTGGCCCGACGAGGTGGTTCCCCGCACCCCAAGTCGGACTACCGACTGGCTGCAGGTCGTAGTTGGCCACTTCGAGGCTTGGAAGGCGTCAGCGGCCCGATCCGGCGCTGGAGTTTGTTCGAGCTTGGTATCCTGGGCTGAACTTGGACCAGCTGAGCACCTGGCGGTAGGAGGCCGACAAGGAGCTGGAGGCGGTGCGGCCGGCTATCGTCCAGTGCGCCTCGGCGATCGTCGAGTACACCGACACCAGCACCTTTGCCCCTGATGTGGATGATGCCGGTGTCGCTCAGCCGGAAGAGTGGTTCGGGCTGAACCCGACAGAAGGTGAGGACTCGGCGGAGGAGATTGCTTCCAGCGATGAGGGCGAAGGGGAAGAGGGAGAGGATGGTGAAGACGCTGTGCCAGACAGCGAAGCAATCAGCCCGCATCAGCTTGATCGTGCCTCTAGCAATGAGGCGCGTGCAAGCACGCCGCCTGCAAGAGGTGATGATCATGCCGAGACTCGCCAGCCGGCCACTCCTCCAGCCGGCACTACCGTCTCCACCGACCTGCCCGACTTGCCCCTCGCTCCCTTGGCCTGATCCACCGTCCTTGCTTTTCCTGCTCGTTACTCTTTTGAACAACTTTTATTAAATTTGCGCAGTTCCACCCACTTGGGGTGTGTTTAAACTATGTTGAATGCTGGCCTTTTGAAGGTCTTTTGTGTAAATATAATCATGCATGTGTTTGCCTTCTGTTCATGTTTGCTTTCATCCTTTCGGCTTTTTCCTTTGCCGCCTTCCCTTGGCCACCGCCTTCCCAGCCGGACAGCTGCTCTGCAATCTATGGCTGGAGAAGGACTTGGTTGTTTTGGGAAGACAAGTACTCGAGCCTTAGATTGTAGCAAGGTGAACGGGAAGCCGGCTAGCCGGCTGCTCTGGTAGCCGGTTGGCGGGGTCGGGGGGCCGGCTCGTGTTATATAAGTTCGTTAGTCCTTAGCCGTTTTTCATGTGGGCATCCTTTCCTGCCCTTGGCTCTTGCCAGTGGGACAGTCGATTCTTCGAGGTGCGACTTTTGAAAAAATGGGGCTTGGGTGCCGGCACACTACTTATCTGACTGCAGGCAGAACATTAGATATAACTCGAGGCGGCAAGTCCCTGGGCCGACTGGTCGAACCCGGTGCCGGACGAAAAAGCAAATGTAGTAACGTAATTGTAGGCATGATACTCATCTTTCATAGATAAAAAAGGGTAGTCCCCGAGTGCTCCTTGGGGGACCCTTTGTCTCGTACTTAGTACAAAAGGTAGCGTGGTACATACTGCTTTTTAATTGTAAAATCTTCAGAGGAGATTGGCGTTCCATGGTCGTTCCGACTCCTTGCCGGAATCATCTCTCTTGTGTGCCTTCGGCTTCTGCGCGTCGATTAAGTAGTAGGAGTCATTGCCCAAAGCTCTGCTGATGACGAAGGGGCCCTCCCAAGGGGCCGAGAGCTTGTGCTAGCCGGCTATTCGCTGGATCAGCCAGAGCACAAGATCACCCTCTTAGAAGGATCTTGGCTTGACCTTCCGGCTGTGGTAGCGGCGTAGGCCCTGCTCATAGATGGTGGACCGGCTGAGGGCTAACAGCTGGCCTTCTTCCAGCAGGTCGACACCGTCTTCTCGTGCTTCCTTGGCCTCCGCCTCCGTGTCCATGGTGACCCGAGGTGAGTCGAACTCGATGTTAGTTGGGATGATAGCCTCGGCACCGTATACAAGGAAGAAAGGGGTGAAGTCGGTTGACTTGTTTGGGGTAGTGTGCAAACTCCAGAGGACGGCCGACAACTCGTCGAGCCAACAGCCGGCCGAACGCTCTAGTGGCACGACTAGTCGGGGCTTGATGCCGGAGAGGATGAGGCCGTTTTCTCGCTCGACCTGGCCGTTTGACTGCGGGTGGGCAACGGACGCTAGGTCCAGCCGGATGCCTTGTGTTGCGCAGAAACATGCCAGTGCTCCCTTTGCAAATTTTGTACCATTGTCGATGATGATGCTGTGCGGTATGCCATACCGGGTTGTGATATCTCCGATGAACGTCACGGCAGTCGTCCCATTCAGCTTCTTGATCGGCTTTGCTTCAATCCACTTGGTAAATTTGTCCACAGTGACGAGCAGATGTGTCATGCCGCCGCATGCCGTCTTGAATGGCCCCACCATGTCCAGCCCCCAGACAGCAAAAGGCCAGGCGAGGGGATGGTTTTGAGTGCAGAAGCCGGCAGGTGTTGCTTGGAACTGAAAACTTGGCACCCTTTGCAGTGTTTGACTAGTTCCTTGGCGTCATCCAAAGTAGTCGGCCAGAAGAATCCATGGCGGAAAGCTTTGGCAACGAGTGATCTTGAGGCCGCATGGTGGCCGCATTCACCTTGGTGGATGTCCTTTAGGATTGCTATGCCCTTCTCTGGCTCGACGCAGCGCTGGAAGACTCCAGTGACACTGCGCCTAACAAGCTCTCGGTTTACTATTGTGTATGCTCTGGCTCGGCGTTAGACTTGTCTTGCCGAGATCTTGTCAGTTGGCAACTCTCTCTTTACTAAGAAGTTGAGGATGGGCTGGGCCCATGATGGAGCTGTGACTTCTTCTGCTGTCAAAACTGCCACTCTGATCAGGGCGGGTGGGCTGGGTGGTGAAGAGTTGGAGTCGGCCACCGCCTGTTGTGTCGATGCAGTCCCCGGGCTGGCTGCAGTAGCCCCCGGGCCGAGTTCCGAAGTTCCCGAGCCGGTGCGACTATGGCAGTCCCCGGGCCGCCTGTCGAAGTCCCCGAGCCGCCTGCTTGGTTCCCCAAGTCGGATCCAACTGCATCGGGGTTAGGCGGCACGAAGATGGAATCGGATTCTGGAGACGGCTTTATAGATGGCTTGAGGAAGCGGTGGAGAGAAATGCCGGCTGGTATAGCTTGCCGGGTGGAGCCTATTCATGCCAGGGCGTCTGCTTGCATGTTGTCGGCCCGTGGTACATGAAGGAACTCGCATCCTTTAAAATATGCACTGATTTGCTGAACGAGGAAACGGTAGCTCGCCATGTTCGCGTCCTTGGCGTCCCAGTCGCCAGATGACTGCTGGATCACCAAATCCGAGTCGCCATAGCACAGGATCCGGTGGATGCCGAGCTCTTTGGCTAGCCGAAGCCCGTGTATGAGCGCCTTGTACTCGGCCACATTGTTGGAGGCGGCAAAATGAATTTGCAATGTGTACTTGAGCTTGTCGCCCTTGGGAGAGCTGAGGATGATTCCGGATCCCAAGACCGTGTGCATCTTGGACCCATCGAAGTGCATCCGCCAATGAGTGGAGTCGGGGGCCGGTGGCAGATACTGGGTTTCGGCCCAGTCGACGAGGAAGTCGGCCAGTGCTTGGGACTTAATGGCGGTGCGGGGCTGGTAGAAGATCGTGTAGGGAGCTAGCTCAATGGCCCATTTTGCCACCCGGCCGGATGCATCCCGGCTGCCTATGATCTCGGCGAGCGGGGCAGTACATACGACCATGATGGGGTGCTCTTGAAAGTAGGGCTTGAGCTTCTTGGCGGCGAAGTACACACCGTAGCACATCTTCTGGTAGTGCGGGTAGTTCTGCTTCGAGGTGGATAATACTTCGCTTAAATAATACACCGGCCTCTGGACTAGCTGAGCTCGGCCTTCTTCTGGGCGCTGGACCACGATAACTGTGCTGACCACCTGGCTAGTGGCGGCAATGTAAAGGAGCATGTGCTCTTTTTCAGTCGGTGCCGCCAAGACAGGCGGCGTGGTCAGCATCTTTTTTAGCTCGTGGAAAGCTTGGTCTGCTTGGTCATTCCACTCGAAGTGAGTGGACTTCTTCATGAGTCGGTAGAGGGGGGGGGGGAGCTTTCTCTCTGAGCCGGCTGATGAAGCGGTTTAAGGAAGCCAAGCATCCGGTGAACTTCTGGACGTCTCGTAGCTTGGTGGGAATCTCCATTCTCTCTATGGCCTTGATCTTCATCGGGTTGCACTCGATGCCGCGTTCGGAGACCAGAAAGCCTAGGAGCTGGCCGGCTGGTACTTCGAACACGCATTTCTCGGGGTTGAGCTTGATCTAAAAATGGCGCAAGTTTTCAAATGTCTCTCTGAGGTCTTCCAGTAAGGTGCCGCGCTTCTCCGTCTTAACCACAATATCGTCTACATAGACATGGGCATTTCTGCCGAGCTGCTTGAGGAGGCATTTCTGCAAGCAACGCTGAAAAGTGGCACCGACATTTCTCAAGCCGAATGTCATAGTCAGGTAGTAGAAAGCTCCAAATGGTGTGATGAAGGCGGTCTTCAGGCGATCAGCAGGATCCAACTTTATCTGGTGGTAGCCTGAGTACACATCCAAGAAGCTCAACAGCTCGCTTCCGGCTATGGAGTCTATCACTTGATCAATCCTTGGCAAGGCGAAGGGATCTTTGGGGCAGGCCTTGTTGAGGCTGGTGTAGTCTATACACATGCGTCACTTGTTATTTTTCTTCAGCACGAGGACCGGGTTGGCGAGCCACTCTGGAAAGAAAACCTCCATAATGAAGCCGGCTGCCAGAAGCCGAGCTATCTCTTCTCCTACAATCCTTCTCTTCTCTTCCGATAGTCGGCGGAGGGGCTGTTTGACTGGTTTTGCACCTTCTCGGACGTGTAGCTTGTGCTCGGCGAATTCCTTCGGAACACCCGGCATGTCCTTGGGGGACAATGCGAAGATGTCCCGATTCTCACGGAGGAAATCGGCGAGCTCACCTTCCTATTTGCTATCCAGGTTTGCCCCGATGGTGGCGAACCTTTCTGGATGCTCCGGGTCCAGAGGTATCTTCTTTGTTTCTTTGGCCGACTGGAAAGATCCTTGGGCATCACACTCTTTTGGATCGGGGGATAGGGCCAACTGCTTGCCGGCCATGGCCACGACTTGATACACTATCTTCTTTTCTTCGGCAATCACGAGGGACTCGGCCAGCCGGCTACTAGCTGCCACACACTCGGAGGATTTCTTGTAGTCTCCGGCTATGGTGATGATGCCCTTGGAACTTGGTATCTTCATCTTGAGGTAGGCATAGTGGGGTACGGCCATGAACTTGGTCAGAGCAGGTCGGCCAAGCAACGCGTGGTAAGGGCTTTCCAGATCCACTACCTCAAACCACACTGGCTCTCGGCGGAAATGATCCTTGTCCCCAAAGAGGACATCTATCTTGATCTTGCCGAGTGGGGAGCAGGACAGGCCGGGTACAATGCCATGGAACACAGTCCGACTAGGCATGAGCGGCTTCGTCTTGATGCTCAGCTTCTCCATAGTGTCACGGTACAGTATGTTGATGCTGCTCCCGCCATCCATCAGCACGCGGGAGAAGCGGGCAACTCGCCTTTCTGTTGCGAGGGTGGCGTCCAAGACCAATGCGTAAGAGCCTGGAGATGGCATCACCTCTGGGTGATCGGCCCGGCTCTAGCTGACAGGCCTTTCAGACCAGTGCATGAACTCGGGGTCGTTGGAGGCGACTGCGTTGACTTCTTGGTTCTGTCGATGCCGGCTACGCCGATCTTCTGGTTGGCTCGTAAAGACAACGTAGGCGGCATGTTCGTCAGGGAACTCGTCTTGAACGGCCCCGACTGCTAGTCGAGCGGCCAGCTGCAGAGGGGCCGGAGGCGGCTGACCAGCAGGCGGGGGCGGTGCTATCTCCTCACCCTTGGAGATCCACGTGAGCCAGTGGCATTTTCGGGTCGTGTGGTTTGAAGGCTTCGCGCCGCTGTGGAACTTGCAGGGGGCATCAAGTGCTTGCTCGTAGGAGAAAGCCGGCTGCCAAGCCGGCCTGCTGCCTTTCTGCTTCTTGGGCGTGGGCCGCCCTTCGGGTTGTTCGTTTTCGACTGTGGCCACCTGTCGACTGGTGGAAGGTGGCATGGGAGCCTTACGCTTGTGGTCATTATGGTACGGGCGTCGGCTGGAGTCTCCCGCCGGCGTCTTGGGACTCGAAGCGAGCACCTTCCCGGAGGCATCTACTCGGAGCTCGGTCTTCATTGAAGAATCGACCATGGCGTATTTATCAGCTATGACTAGCAGCTCGTCGAGGGTAGTCAGCTCGTCGCAGAGGAGTCGGTGCTTGAGGAGGGTGCCTTCTCAGCACCCGGCGGTGAAGTACTCTATAGCTTGAACCTCATGCACCCCTTCGCAGGAATTGCGAAGCTCACCCCAATGCGTGAGGTAGTCGCGGGTTGATTCAATGGGCCCTTCTACACACAAGGAGAGTTGTCGGGGCTTGGGAGCCCACTTGTAGGTGCTGGTGAAGTTACGGATGAAGGCTTCGATGAAGTCTAGCCAGCTGTTGACGCTGTAAGGCTTGAGGCTGTTGAGCCAGGTGTGCGACGTGCCTTGGAGCATGAGGGGGACATACTTCACGGCAACACACCTATTGCCGTTCGTGATGCTAACCGCAGTGGAGTAGTCGATCAACTAATCTTCTGGCTTCACGGAGCCGTTGTACTTGGGTGTGTCTCTTGGGAGCGAGAACCCTTTGGGGAAGGGCTCGTCGCGGATGCGAGGGCCGAAGCAAGGCGGGCCGACATCATCTTCTTCCAAAGCCAGGGATCGCGCTAGGCGGTTGTTCCGGTGGCGGGCGTCATTCTCGCCGACTCCTTCGCGGCGCCCCAGTCGGCCGCTGAGAGTCGGATGCGTGACAGGCGGCGGGGTAGGATATCTCTCCCCACGAGGCGGAGGAGGAGGAGGGTCGCCCCGCCACTCCACAGCTCGAGGGCGGCCTTCTGCGTCACGCTCGATGGAGATTCGAGTCCGGCTGCGGCTAGCAGCCGACTCCTTTTCTTTCCTTGCTCGGGCGTTGCCCGCAGTCGGCGTTCGGGATGTCGCACCGTGCTCTCAGCGTGGGGGAGGACTTTCGGCGCGGGCACCGGCTTCATGCCGCTCTGTGACCGCATCGATAAGTTGCTGTATGCGTCTGGTCATGTAGGGGAGCTCGTCGGGCCCCAGTCCATTCAGCTTGTCTGTGGCTGCCTGAGCGGCGCGTAGGTTCTCGAGTGGCATGGCATAGACTGGGCGGTCTGTTCCCAGCACGTCGGCGATAGCCGCACCGCATTTCTTGATGATGCCGACGCGGCTCGGCCCGTCGGGAGGCCGCATGGTCGATTTCACGCTGGTGAGCCTCAGTGAGGCGTCTCATGGTAGCTAGCTTCTGGCCCTCCGCAACGAGAGCGAGGCGGCGTGCCTCCAGTGTCTCGGCGTCGGCGTCGGCCGGGATGGGGGCGGACAAGTCGTGCAGCGCCATCTGCAGGGCATCATGGGCGTTTTCGCCAGACGCGGCGCCATGGCTGATGACCAGTACCTCGGTGATGGCGCTGCCGCTGCTGTCAGCTTGAGGAAGAGGGTCGTTGACGATTACCACGTTTTAGGGGAAGGCGTCAAGCGATGCCGTGTCAGAGTCGACAAGCATCGGGTCGGTGGAGCCAACCGACTCCAAGTCTGCGGCAAGCTCGCCGGAGACGTGGAGTTGGTCGAGGAGGCTGACGAGGTGGCTCTCGGGGCAGCCTGTGCCCACGTCGGATGCGGGCTTGTCGGAGATGCGACCCTCTCCAAGAATATTGGCGAGGCATCTCGCCGCGCAGGCGTCGGCGACGCCTTGCAGCGCATCGGGGCAAGCGCCATCGGGCGAGCCGGGCTGGCTACGCATGCTGGGAAGGAAGAGGGTTCCCGTCCAGAACAGGTCTCCGGACAACGGTGCACCTGGCCCCACGGTGGGCGCCAAATGTTGGGTGGTTGGTGTGACATATGCCAATGCGTGGCTTATCATTGTGGGAGCCAATAAAACATCGTCAGTGCCTGGAAATGGGATAAGGCGAAGACATGCACGCCGGTGGATCTTACCCAGCTTCAGGGCTCTCCGTGGAGATAACACCCCTACTGCTGCTCTGGGGGGTCTCCGCATGGTCACTAGATCAATAAATAGCTACAAGAGGCTCCTTGAGCTGTTCGGTGAAAGGATGAAGAAGGGCAAGGCTAGCCTGCTTCTCCTCTCGATGTGGTGTCTAGAACTATTGGAAAAAGGATCCCCCTGCATGGGTGACCTGGGGGGTTTATATAGGCCTACCCCCCAGGGGTACAATGCTAATCCGGCTGGGCCTGGGCCCCAGCCGTCTGTGTCTACGTTGGTCGGCTTCTTCACCGACCGATGGGCTCGCCGACTGGTGGACCCAGCCGGCTGCCGGCCTTCTGGTCGACAGACCAGTCCCGCCGCTCGGGGGTCTTGTCGGAGGCTGGTTACTGTTGCCTCGCCTCTAGTGACGAGGGCTGTGTCGTGGTAAGCATGGCTACAGTGCTGCCACCGGGCGGCTTATTGCTGTAGCCTTATGTCGGATTTCGGGTTCCGGCAGACCCTTGAGGTTCGAACACCGGGGTGCGCGTGGAGATTTCGCCTTCTACCTACCTGCACCCCTCTGCCTCGCTAAGATCTAAGCTATGGAAAGAACAACACAAGAGACACAGGGTTTATACTGGTTCAGGCCACCGTTGTGGTGTAATACCCTACTCCAGTGTGTGGTGTGGTGGATTGCCTCTTGGGCTGATGATGATGAACAATACAAGGAAGAACAGCCTCGCGAGGGTCTGTTCTTTACTGGGGGGGACGAACTGCTAGGAGGAGTTCAGTCACCCTTCTCTCTCTCTGATTTTGATCTGATCCCCCCTACCCTGTGGGTGGCCGGTCCTATTTATATGCGAAGGCCCTAGGCCTCTTCCCAAATATTGAGCAGGAAGGGCGCCAACAATTGGCCATTTTGAAGGGGAACATCTAGTACACTTATCCTGACTAAAGTTGGTCCTCGCCTGCACAAAGCTCTGGTGGTGACGCCGTCTTGGGCTCCATGATGACCTCCGTCCTGCAGTCCTCCTGGTCTTGGTCTTGTTGCACCGAAATGGCAACCTTTGCCTGATGCCTCGATACTACGCGGCTGCGCTTGCCCCCTTTGCACCAAAGGGGAAAGGAGGACACTGCACGGGCTGGCGCCCGCCTGGCGCCCTTGGTCGTCATGGCTTGCGTCACGGGCTCCTTGTGAGGTACCCCGCCATGATCTCTCCGCCTCCTAGCGAGCCAGCCTGGTGAGGCCGTGCCTGAGGAAGCTCCGCGTCGTCCACCCCGCGAGGCTTGGCCCCTCGCGAGGGTCTTAAGTCTGTGTTGATGAAGATGGGCCGTGCTGGGAGGCGAAAGGGTAAGCGCGAAGCGCCGCAGGGCCTAACAGCCTGCGGCCTTGGGCGCCGCGTGGCGGTTGATTGGACGTGGGCGTCTCCACTTCCCCATGGCGCCTCGGCAATTGCACAGATTGTACAAGTCCCTGCATGCAAAGCGGGTCATGATTACGTGCGATAGTGGGGGCCGACGGTTGGCCCTCGCCAGCTATAAGTATGGATCGGCGCGCGCCCTTCCAGTTCATCCCCCTTTACATATCCTTCTTCATGGCCCCGTCGAGGAGGTTCTCGGCCGCAGAGAAGGGGAAGGCTCGCCGGGTAGAGCCTGCCTCTCCCCCGCCCAAGCGCGGCCGAGGGCGCCCTCGCAAACATCCTGTGGCCACCACGGCAGCTCCCCGTGGCCGCGGAGACGATTTCCAGCATGGTGACGGGCGGACTGCTGTGGTCGGGGGGCGCGCTTCGGTCGCGTGTCCCCCTAGGCCGCGCTTTCGCGCTGCAGAGGTGCTACCGGAGTTCGTTGTTTGGTCGGCGGAGCTGACTAGCACCCGGCTTCCACTTCCTCGCTTCCTCCTCGGCGAGCTCCCGGCCGGTGCCCCGGGCGGCCTCTGGCTCCAGGCTGACGGCTGCTGCAGCCGGGCCTCATGGGCTTCATTGGAGGTCTCCGCAGCCGGTAGCCTGGCCTTGGCCCGCGGTTGGCAGACGTTTGCCCGCGCGCGTGGCCTGAGCTGTCGGTGCACCCTGCACTTCAAGTTTGACGGCGATGCCACCCTCTACGTGAGGGTGTTTGGGGAAGATGGTCGCCGTGCAGGGTGATGCCCTGAGGACGATGACCGCGGCCAGGAACCCAGCTCCGGCGATGATGGAGAGGACAACGCTCACGTGACTGGCAGTGCTCAGGGTTCCCCAAGCTTCTCCGGTTCTTTTTCAGGCGGCGACTCTTCTAGCGGTGGCCGCGGTCAGCCTCCACGCCGTCGTATCTGCTTGGGAGGTGGTAGCGCGTCTGCCCGCCGTCGTGCCTCGGTGAAGCGCGAGAGGGACTCGGCCTGAGCCCCGGAGGCAGCTCGAGTCTTCCCTTCAGGCCGGTGTGAGGCGAGCTGCGCCTGATTCGTTCTTTCTTTTCCTTTTTCCTGCGTAAAAAGACAGTAGTGTGGAGCCCCGCGGGGGCGCGTTTGGGTTATTACTGTTAATCATCATTTTGCTTCCGTTATCGTGCCTTCCGGCTACATGCCCGCGCGTGGATAGTTCTCGGCCCCAGCCGTGGGGGGCAACCGACCCAGGCCCTGTGTTCGTGTCGCGGTGCCCGTGGGGCACGGACTGGAGGGGTGCTCCTGTAATGGACCCAGGTCGCGAAACCTTTGAACGACTAGGACAGGAACACTCGCGAGGGCGCTCGGCTGCCCCCCTCGCGAGGCCTTGCATAAGAGAAATTGAGGCAGGGGAGTGAAAATTCGAAGAACCACATGCCAAAGACGGCAACAACTTCAATAAAACTTCGAATGAGAACGAACAAGCCAACAGCATAAAGCAAATGAAAAAGCCGCGACCGACACCTAATCTAGTCTTCGACGTCTTCTCACTAGTGCGGAGCTAAGTGCTGCCACTGGGCGTGGGAGGGAGCCCCAGGGCCTGAGGCCGGCGCTCCTGAGACTCCGGGGCGTGTACAGCCCCAACTCATTATTATGTGAGAGTGTCACGGGCGGCGAGCTTCACAGGCGTTGGCCTTCTTCACAGGCTCCGGGCCTTTTCCAAAATGCGACGGCTTCATAGGCATTCGCCTTCTTCACAGGCTTTGGGCCTTTTCCAAAACGTGACAACTTCACAGGCATTCGCCTTCTTCACAGGCTCTGGGCCTTTTCCAAAATGCGACAGCTTCACAGGCATTCGCCTTCTTCACAGGCTCTAAGCCTTTTCCAAAACACGACAGCTTCATAGGCATTCGCCTTCTTCACAGGCTCTGGGCCTTTTCCAAAATGCGACAGCTTCATAGGCATTCACCTTCTTCACAGGCTCTGGGCCTTTTTAGGGGTAGAACCTCCAGAGGTGCTGGATGTTCCATGCGTTCTGGACCGGCACCCCCTCCTGAGTCTCCAAGCGCGCGGAGCCGGGCCTGGAAACATGAACAACCTTGAACGGGCCCTCCCACATGGGAGAGTGCTTGTGCAATCCCTCCCTGGAGAGAACCCGCCTGAGCACGAGGTCTCCTACCTCGAGAGTTCTGGGGCGGATGTTGCGGCAGTGATATCGTTGCAGTGCTTGTTGGTACCTCGCCGCTCGCAGCGCGGCTTCTCGGTGACGTTCCTCCCCCAGCACGAGGTCCATCCCCCGCATGGCGTCCTGCTGCGCCTCGTCGAACGCCAGGACCCGCGCGGAGCGACATCTGACCTCGTGAGGGAGGACCGCTTCGGCTCTGTAGACCGGGAAGAACGGGGTCTCTCCAGTCGGCTTGGTTGCGGTTGTGCGGATGGACCACAACACAGACTGAAGCTCGTCGTACCAACCTCTGCCGCATGCCTCCAGCTTCTTCTTGAACGTCCTGGTCTTGAGGCCCCTCAGGACCTCTGCGTTGGCTCGCTCAGCCTGGCCGTTGCTTCGGGGGTGCGCCACCGAAGCGTAGCATATCTGCGTTCCAAGGTTAGCACAGTATGTTTTGCAAAGGTTATTGGTGAACTGCGAACCGTTGTCCATGATGATGCGGTTCGGCACCCCGAACCGGCTCACGATGCCCCTGATGAACTTGACCGCGGAACCCGCGGGGATGGTGCGGACGGCCTCTACTTCAGCCCACTTGGTGAACTTGTCCACGGCGACATAGAGGTAGCGGTAGCCCCCTGGCGCCCGAGGAAACGGGCCCAGGATGTCCAGCCCCCAGACTGCGAATGGCCACGAAAGGGGTATAGTCTGCAGGCCTCCTGCCGGCTGATGGATCTGCTTGGTGTGGAACTGGCAGGCCTCACAAGCTTTCACTAGTTCGACGGCGTCATTGAGTGCGGTGGGCCAATAAAACCCACTGCGGAACGCCTTGCCGACGAGGGTCTGTGATGATGAATGATGTCCACAGTCTCCGCCGTGTATATCTTCCAGCAGTTCCTTTCCTTGCTCCCTGGAGACGCAGCGCAGGGATACACCATTTGGTCGCTTCCGGTAGAGCTCTCCATCCTTGATGCAGTATGCCATGGCCTGCCGTGCCACACGCTCCGCTTCCTCCTCCTTCTCCGGCAGGGTCCCTTGTGTTAAGTAACTCCGGAGCTCCGTGATCCAGCACCCCTCCTGAGGTTCCATCGTTAGGAGCAGGCGTGCTCCTAAAGCCGGGCCACAAGCCGGGGCTCTTGAGGCAGGTGGCTGGGGGAGCTCCTCCCGAGGCTGAGCCGTGTTTGACAATGACGGCAGGGCTGAGGGCTTGAAGAGCCGCTCCTCGAAAACACCAGGCTCCTGAGGTAACCGCCTGGACGCCCGCTTGGCGATGTCGTCGGCCTCCTGATTGGTGCCACGAGGCACATGCTGCAACTCCAACCCCCAGAACTGCTTCTCCATCCTGCGGACCTCCACAAGGTAGGCTTCCATGTGCTCATCTTTCGGCTCGTACACCTTGTTGGAGAAATTGACAAGGAGCTGCGAATCGCCCTTGATGGTGAGGCATTTCACCCCCAGGGCAGCTGCGGCCTTCAAGTCTGCTATTAAACCTTCATACTCCACTATGTTGTTGGAGACCTTTTCTCCTTGCTGGAAACAGAGCTGCACAGTGTAGTAGAGCCCAGCCCCAGCGCCATGCCTGGAGAACGCCCCATCGAAGTACATGACCCAGCCTTCTGGCGCCTCGCTTCCCGGGGAGAGGGACCGATCCTCGTCGGCCTTGAGGTCTGGTGCCTCCGTCCATTCTGCCAAAAAATCCGCCAATGCTGCTCCCTTGATGACTCTGGTCGTGCTGAATTCGAGATGAAACGCTTGCAGTTCTATGTTCCACTCAGCGACCCTTCCAGCTGAGTTAGGGCTCCTGAGCACTCTCTCCAGGGGGTATGACGAGACGACCTTGATGGGGTGACCTTGAAAATAGTGCCGCAGCTTGCACGAAGCCACCAGTAGCGCGAGGAGGAGTTTCTGAGGCATGGGGTACCGTGCCCTCGCGTCCCTCAACACCGTGCTGACGAAGTACACTGGGTGCTCAACGAGGTTGGGTGCATCAGTGCTGGTGGCTCCCTTGGGAGACCATGGCGCCTCCTGAGGCGATGAGGCCTCCCGAGGCTGGCCATCTGGGAGAGGGGCCTCTCCCGCCTCCGGTGCACTCCTCTGCGACGGCTGATCTTCCTCAGCCGCGGTGGCGGTTTCTGTGGGCCTTCCTTGTTCCTGTTTTGCCTTGTCCCGGGCTGCTGCTGTGGTTTTGATGCGACGCTCCTCTCCAACCGCCACCAGGGCTGCGCTGGCGGAGTAGGGAGTGGCGGCGAGGTAAAGCACCAGGGGCTCTTGAGGGCGCGGAGCCACCATGACCGGTGGGCTGGTCAGGTATCTCTTGAGATCCTGGAACGCCTTGTCGGCCTCTTCAGTCCACTCAAAGGGCCCCTTTTTCTTCATTAGCTGGAAGAAAGGCAGCGCTCGCTCTCGCAACTTGGAGATGAAGCGCCCTAGCGCGGTCATGCGCCCAGTGAGCTTCTGCATTTCTCTGAGGGTCTTTGGCGGGCTCATGTCCTCGATCGCCTTGACCTTTTCCGGGTTAGCCTCGATGCCTCAGTGGGACACGAGGAAACCCAAGAGCTTGCCCGAGGGGACTCCGAACACACACTTCTCTGGGTTGAGCCGTAGGTTCACTGCATTGAGGCTCGTGAAGGTCTCCTCCAGGTCTTGTATCAGGGTCCTGGCCTCCCGAGACTTTACCACAATGTCATCAACGTAAGCCTCAACATTCTTCCCGAGCTGCGGGCCCAAGGTGATGTGCATCAGCCACTGAAAGGTCGCCCCTGTGTTACGCAACCCGAATGGCATGCATGTGTAGCAGTACACCCCACACGGGGTTAGGAAGGCTGTCTTTTCGACGTCCTCTACCTCCATCTTGATCGGGTGATACCCAGAGAAGGCATCCAAGAAGCATAGCAGGTCGCATTCCGTGGTGGAATCGACGATCTGGTCGATGCGGGGGAGCGGGAATGTATCTTGCGGGCATGCCTTGTTGAGGTTGGTGAAGTCGACACACATGCGCTCCTTCCCTCCCTTCTTTGGCACAACGACAGGGTTGGCCAACCAATCTGGGTATCGGACATCACGAATGACCCCAGCGGCTTCTAATTTCCGGGTCTCTTGGACGATGAAGGCCTGCTTTTCTGTGGACTGCCGCCTTGCCTTCTGCTTCACAGGGCGCATGTTGGGGCACACGTTGAGGTGATGCTCGATTACACTCCTAGGGATCCCGCCAACTGGTCAGGCTCCCAAGCGAATACCTTCTTGTTCACGCGCAGGAACCCGACCAGGGCCTCCTCCTGCTCGGGTTCGAGGTTGGCGCCTATGGTGAAAGTGGCGTTGGTGGACCCGTCCTCATCGATGAGTATCTGCTTGGTTTCTGCCTTGTCTTGGGTGAACAACTGTTTCTTCTTGGCGGGTGCAGCCCCCTTGGGCTCGGGGGTCTCCGAGTTGGCGGGCTATGCCGACGCCGCCGTCTTGAAGGCGAGCTTGCGCACCCGCAGCGCGTCTCCGGTGTCCCCGTGCACGGTGAGGACACCGCTGCTCCCGGGCATCTTCATGAGGTTGTACGCCGGGTGCGTCACGGCCATGAACTAGGCTAGCGCTGGGTAGCCGAGGATGGCGTTGTAGGGGAGGCCGATGGGGGTGATGTCGAAGTCGACCAGCTCCATGCGGAAGTTGCTGTAGGTGCCGAAGGTTACTGGGAGCCGGATCTGTCCCAAGGAGCTGGATGATCCGCCCCCAACGCCTGAGAAGGGCCGGCTGAGTTGCAGCCGTTCCAGGGGTATGCAGAGGAGGTCGAAGGCCTCGACCGAGAGCACGCTGAGGCTCGCACCGCCATCGATGAGTGTTCTGGTGACGGCCACCTGGCAGATGGTGGGGGTGCACATCATGGGGAGCACACCCGAGCAGGCCGAGTTGGAGGGTGATCCTCCGAGCTGAAGGTCAGGCCGGCCTTGGGCGCCGCTCGGTCCGGGAGAGCCCCCTGCCGCGTGGAAGCGGCGCTGACCCGACGGATGAACGGCTTGACGTGGTGACTTGTAGGTGGCACCTGCGAGCCGCCCAGAAGGGCCGCGACGACCGGGGGTGTTGGTGTAGCGTGATGGGCGGGGAAGAGGCCGCGGGGCTCTTCCTAAGAGGCCACGGAGGCTGTCGGCAGGTGGAGCAGCCATGCGCGCGAAGCGCCGGTGAGCGTCATGGGGAGCCAGTTGGCCATGACCCTATCGTCACCTCCATCTTCGAGGTTGGCCTCCTCGTACGCCAGCAAGAAGGCCAGCGGATCAGTCACGCCGCTGTAGCACGGCGGCGTGTTGGCTTGAACTTGTCCGGCCACCGTACCCGTTGCAGGGCTGTGGCCAGGGCTCGGAGCCCCCTGGCCCCCGTGCTGGCGCCGGCGGCCGGAGCGGGCGACACACTACTCATCACGAGGCAGGTCGTGGCGGTGGCGGAAGGGAAAACTCCGGTGCACCCCTACCCGGTGCGCCAAATGTCGGATTTCGGGTTCCGGCAGACCCTTGAGGTTCAAACACCAGGGTGCGCGCGGAGATTTCGCCTTCTACCTACCTGCACCCCTCCACCTCGCTAAGATCTAAGCTATGGAAAGAACAACACAAGAGACACATGGTTTTTACTGGTTCGGGCCACCGTTGTGGTGTAATACCCTACTCCAGTGTGTGGTGTGGTGGATTGCCTCTTGGGCAGATAATGATGAACAATACAAGGAAGAACAGCCTCGCGAGGGTCTGTTCTTTACTGGGGGGACGAACTGCTAGGAGGAGTTCAGTCACCCTTCTCTCTCTCTGATTTTGATCCGATCCCCCCTACCCTGTGGGTGGCCAGTCCTATTTATATGCGAAGGCCCTGGGCCTCTTCCCAAATATTGAGCGGGAAGGGCGCCAACAATTGGCCATTTTGAAGGGGAACATCTAGTACACTTATCCTGACTAAAGTTGGTCCTCGCCTGCACAAAGCTCTGGTGGTGACGCCATCTTGGGTTCCACGATGACCTCCGTCCTTCAGTCCTCCTGGTCTTGGTCTTGTTGCACCGAAATGGCAACCTTTGCCTGATGCCTCGGTACTCCGCGGCTGCGCTTGCCCCCTTTGCACCAAAGGGGAAAGGAGGACACTACGCGGGCTGGCGCCCGCCTGGCGCCCTTGGTCGTCATGGCTTGCATCACGGGCTCCTCGTGAGGTACCCTGCCTTGATCTCTCCGCCTCCTCGCGAGCCAGCCTGGTGAGGCCGTGCCTGAGGAAGCTCCGCGTCGTCCGCCCCGCGAGGCTTGGCCCCTCGCGAGGGTCTTAAGTCTGTGTTGATGAAGATGGGCTGTGTTGGGCCCCCCTTTGAGCCACGCCACAGGCCGCAGGCAGGCAAGTCTGGGGACCCCCGTTCCCAGAACGCCGACACCTTACCTCGCCTTATCTCCTTAATGAGGCACCTTCTTCAAGGAAGTGAACTAGCCGACTACTGGGAGTCGGCCGTACCCCAGGCCGACTGGGAGAGGCTTGGCCGCTTTTAGGCGTCTCCCTGACTGAGGGGGCCCGCTACCCATGGGTCGTACTGATAGCTCGCCGTGGGTGACGTCATGGTCAACATGGCAACAGTGCCGCGCCGGACGGGTGATGGCCGCCCCGTACGACGCACTGTGGCCATGCGCGCTCCGGGATTCGGGGGCGGCGGGCTTCACTGTAGCCACGCCCCATCTCATCGCCGTTATGTGGGTGCAAACTCTGAGGGCACGATCTTGCCCACCTGCTGGGCGGCCGGCTTCTTGGAGTCGGCCTTCTCGTGGTCGACTTCTTGGAGCCAGCCCTCTTGTATTTTTCTTCTCGAGGATTTTAGGGCTGGGCCGCCTTCGTGCAGCCGGCCTGAGAGGTAGCCAGCTGGGGGAAGGCGGTCCCACGTCTTGGATGTTTGAAGGCTCGATCGGCCTATGATTTTTCTGAAGAGCCAGGGGGAGCCAGCTAGGCTACCCGTGGTCATTTACTCAGACACCTCGTCAACACGTGCATGACTGTTGTCTCACTTACTGGTGGGTCCCAGGTCTGCGATCTCAATCTCTCTTCTCTCCATCGTCTAACCTTTGCACGGGCACATAGGAAGGGCGGCGCTAGCTTGCTGTGTTGTTATTACAACTAAAAAAAGCTTGGAAAATAGAAGAATCGCCTAGAACAAGAGACATTGTGGCTGGTCGAGACGGAGCTAACCACATCTATCCTACGTGCCATGTTTGCATGATGAAGCTGTGTGCCTAGTGGGGTGTTTTTGACCGACTGGCTGGGTCCCGAGGTCGAACCATAGGTACTACGTCTGATACAGTATATTTTTACACGCACATTTTTCCTCCGTGCCGAGACATGGCACACCATACCGTGCAGTTTCGTGGTCCTCCCGGGTGGTGCACGCATATATTCTTCCTGACGTGGGACGCCCTACCGCGCGTTTTCTGGGTCCTCCTCAGTCGTAGCACCGAAGCAAGTAAATGAGTCGTGAAATCACGAAAGACCACCTTTCCCGCCGAGTACATCAGTGAAGCACGGTGGCTAGCTAGTTGGGCTAGTTTGACTGATTAGCTAGGCCGCCACCACATTTGTTTTTTCACCCCTTTTTTATCTACTTGCCGGTAGGTAAATTTAAATATCCACCGCGGCGTTGCTCTGGTGTTTGGGTGCGGCAGGATTTTTAATTTTTTGATTGACAGGAGCAGGCGCGGCAGGATTTTTAATTTGTTGATTGACGGGAGCGGGCGTGGCAGCAATTAGTCACAATGACTCCTCCTGTAAAACCCACTGCTCCCTGATGTGAGAAGTCGTCGACTAGTGTTTTACCATGGTGAAAACCAAAAGATTCCCCGTTCCCTCTGCCTTCCCATAGATTGCATTGCCTTTCAACCGTTTCGCCCCCTTTGCTTCCTCTCCCCATTGCTTCTAACTGGTGCCATGGTGGCACAGCAGATCACGGAGTCCGAGGTGAGGCGCCTGACACAGGAGCTCCATGCCAAGGATGCGGAGCTCAGGGACAAGGACGTGGAGCTCCATGAGCTCAAGGAGGAGAGGAGTGCCATGCTCCTCCGTTATGTGCAGGAGTTCACGGAGCTTCAAAAGCCGCAGGCGTCCACCACAAAGATGCTCGAGGCATCGGCGGCGTTGCTGCAGAAAGCAGGAGATATGATAGGCCGTCAAGGGAGCTGGCTGGAGCGCGACCGGGCCGATCGTGACGAGGTCCAGGATCGCCTCAGCCACTTGGTGAACCAAGTTGCCACGCACGTGTTGCGGCTGCGCGATGCCTACCGTCGTGCCAGCGCGACGATGCCAGTCGTCGGGCTAAACCCGTTCGACCACCCGGTCGACTTCAACGAGCTGCGGCTTCCTGACCTGGTCTCCTTCTTCACCTATATCTCTGAGGAGCTGAGCCGTCTCCGTGCGATGGTGGGGGCTGAGCTGGACAAAGAGGGGTTGCGGGCTGCCGTCGCCGTTGCCGGGAGAATCCCTTCAGGGCTCCGTCACCGGAATCCATTCGTTCCATTGGACGCCGTCTTTGACGAGCTGGCTCCCGTCGACCGAGAGCGGGCTCTACGGGCGGTTGCACCCTGCATCACCAACATCGTGCGCCTCGAGAAGCAGAGGGACTTCGGTGGTGTTTAGGCGCCCTCTGCATGGGCATGTCCTTGTCTCGGCGCAACATGACCGTTGGATCAAACTCAGACGATGCAGATCAGTCCCTGTAGCACAAAGCATGTGCTTGTGTTTGGTTGCATTCTCATCTCAATATAGTTGTTTCCTTTTCGTGTATTTTTGTCAAGCTACTAGTGTGGACTCATGCACCCTTCATGCACTCTGCCAAACACCCAAAAGTGGGTCGAGAAGGGAAATTTTTCTCCCATCCCGTGCACCCTTCATACACCCTGCCTAACACTATCCGTGCTTCATATGGTTCATTTTTCATGGAGTACTGTAGCACCGTACTATCCGTGCACTGTGGACCTAGTTCTGTTAACATTGATCTCACCATTCATTCTCGACTGGACAGTCGAAAAAGCGGTACTATGTTACCTATAGGAGTAGTTGACATGCGCACGACATCATTTGTTATCGTCATATCTTACTACCCTAGCAACAAGATTGTGTAGTACTGACGTATGAACTGGACTTGCCTAGTAGTAGGAGCACTGTGTATGTTCAAGTGGCTGCTGTGTTTCGCACTCCTCCATCGTAAGAGTGGAAACGCTTGTTGTAATCATTTTTTTCTTCAGAAAAATAGTGGACACGCTCTACTGTGCGGATCCTCCTCCAGCCATGCACTAAATTACTCACTTTCGCCGACGTGTGGGATAGCCAGCACCTGGGTCCACCAGCCATGCACTAAATTACTCCATAGTAGAGTGACGGCCGTAGTAGAGTGAAGGTAGACTACCCCGATCGAACCGCCGCAGTAATGCCCAATGAGTCGTCAAATCACAAAACCCCCTCCTTTCCAGCAGTAAGTTGGACGGACGAAGCAACCATCATTTCACTCATCTCTCTCAGCTTCCTCTCTTGAAGAAAACCCCCACTCGCTTCGCTTCTCCCTCATCTCATTCCTCCTTTCACTCTTCTCTCTCAGCTTCCTCTCTTGGATGGACGCCGGAGCACCGACCGACGTGATGTCTATGGCTCTGGCCAAAACCGTCGAGGCTCATGGTACGAAGAAGTGCAAGCACCCCGCCGAGACTACCGCAAACAAGCTCAAAGCCATCGCCCTGTCCAAGCCCCCCTCTCCGGGATCCCTCATTAAGCAAGTCCAGGTAATGTCTCTTGTTGACGATCTTTTTCTCGATCTTGATCGTGTTTTTTCATCTTACACGCAGTACTTGTACTGGTAGTACAACTTTCTGGGTGATCTTGCATGTGATTTTAGTGTGCTAAATGATGGTTCTAAATTCCTCTTTTGACCAAAACATGCGAGAGGTTGACACTGATTTCTTATAGATTACTTTCAACTACTCCCCCTGTCCCAAATTTCTTGTCTTAGATTTGTCTAGATACGGATGTAGCTAATACTAAAATGTGACTTGATACATCCGTATCTAGACAAATCTAAGACAAGAATTTTGGGATGGTGTGTGGTCAGCCTTAGAATGGTCTATGTTAATGTTTGTCCACTCAATTCAGTCTCTATATTTTCAAATATCCAGATCATATTTTTTGTGAGGACGGTTTATCAATTATGTTTACACTCCAATATCTATATGCATTGCAGGGTTTATTACACCCACCAGGATTTCCAGTCCCATGGATGTTCGGTCCATATGATTTGTCACGACCTTTGGACTGTCCTTCTTGTGGGAGTAGGCGGGGCCCCTGGATGCCACGCGTAGTTGGACGATCAATCTTTTGTTTAGTACTTCAACATAGTGATTTCCTGGTAAGGATTCACTCGTGTCACATCAAGTAAATCTTATTGATTTACTGTCTAAATCTTATTGATTTAATGTCATGTTTTCTTTCTTTTCCTGCAATTTTATGATGCAGGTTTTGCCATGTGACATTCATCACATAATAAACCGTTTGGTTTGCTCTACGATGGCTATTTTCGCAGGTTTCACTTCTTATGTCATGTCAGTAATGAAGGCACTGTCCATCACTTATATTACTGGAAAAAATTGGATCAGTCTGTTGTCTGAGTACAAGCTGAATCCCTATGATGAACTGTAGTTTGCTTTAACAAAAACACCACAATTAGTCCTTCTCGCGTTTAAAAGAAATGAAGAAAAAAACTGGATCATGGTCACGGATCCTAATCAAGTTTGAAAGCTGATCATAGCAGACCAGACAAGATCGCCGCTGTCTTGCACAAATCCAGCACCGACAGTTGCTCTAGCACTGACAGCGGCAGTAGCTCAGTCTGATCCAGTTGAGGATTGGGCACGGACCGCGTCAGCGGATCAGTCTGATCTACCGAAGGATCGGGCATCGACACCGGGGGCACCTGCTCCGACACTGGCACCAGCTCTACAAGGAGCACCATCTCCGGCAGCAGCAGCGGCTTCAGCACCTGCACCAACACTTGCACTTGCATCTGCTCCGGCCCGTGCAGTTGCACCGGCAACAGACTGGGCTGTAGTTCGCACTTCATATACCAAAGTCCTTACAAAAAACCGACATGTCCACCTTCTTGGTAAGCATTGGCCGCCTAAGTGCTTCGTTCTTTTGTCTTTCCATGTTGTTTCACATGATTCACTGTGTTGATCTAACTATTTGGGTATGTCTTCTTGTTTGCAAACAGAGAATTCCTAGAGCAACGAGGGACTCATTCAACAATCCGGGCGACCGTGGCCAAGTTTCTCTTACCATGCGCAGCCTTGGTGTGAATGAACCTGCTCAATATACTGTAAATACAAAGGATGGTCGCATGATGATTGATGCTAAAGGATGGTCAAGGTTCAAATCTAAATCATATCTTGCGGTAGGGGATGATGTCAAAATCGAACTTTCTCGGCAAGGAGAGCTGGTCCAAATCAACTTTGAAATTCTTCAGTAGCAGCACACAACTGCCGAACTGATCTATCCTCCGAGAGTTTTTGATGTAATAATCTGGCATGGTGAAACAAGTGTCCTGTGTGTATAAGTAGTACGACAGTATTATTTATCACATGGTATATCGTTGATAGAATTGCAACTCTGATTGCTGGTTAGGAACTGTCGTTCGATTTCATTCCAACAGCTGCCATGCTTTATTCAATTTTGTGTATTCGCCTTGTGACAGCATCTAAAACCAGCGACGTATCGATCGCTTGCAATATGAAAAGCGCTGAGGTAGAACACATGGGCCCCCAAACATGCAGGGTCGGCCTATGGCCCAAAGTCCAGAACCTGGTTTCGAGAAGCACTAGCTCAGTGCAGAAGTGGCGTCCTCCTCCTGCTGTGGGTTGGGCGAAGATGAATGTTGATGATGCGTTATCTCGCAATGGTGAAAGGGGAGCCCTGGCAGTTGCGAGCCGGGATCATACATGCTTCTTCCTTGGAGCATCGGCACTGGTGTGCGGAAGTGTTACTGATCCAGAGATCCTAGAGGCAATGGCATGTTGCGAGGGGCTATCGTGTTTCTTCAATCTCTGATCTTCTTGCTCCAGCCGCCAAAGCAGCGCCGGCGGGACCGCCTACTCCCGCCTCCTGTGGTCGGCTGTGCTGCCGCACAGGCATCAGCACCCCCTACTACTCCCACCGCTGGCTAGAATCCCTCTACTCACCCACACCCCCTGTTATTCTGCGGTGACGGCAGCCTCACACCGCAGCCGAACCGGTGAACCCTCGTACTCCTCTCCGCGCGGGCTTCCACTATCGCATCTTCCCCGGCTTCGCGTCGTCCCCTTCCTAGGCCTCGCCGTCGTCCACCGCCGTGGTGCTCTCGGTGCGGTGTGGTCAATGTGGTCAACGACCAACTTCCATCGGAAGAGTACTGTACGTGGAGAGGCTGACAGCTGGGTCCACGGCAGCCGCAAGGAAGTGCCTCCTTATTACATGGAAAATAATTATTCCTCCACCTGACAGCAGGGACCCACCGGACGGGCCACCTATATTTCACGAAAAAAATGTTTCCCCATGACTACTCGGACCCACAGGACGGGCCATCGTATTTCGTGAAAAAACGTTGCCCCCGCTGTCAACTCGGACCCACCGGAAGTGCCTCCTTATTACGCACAAAAAATGAATACCCCCCTGTTAGCTGGAACCCACCTTGGTGGGAGGCTGACTTGTGGGCCTACTAAGTTGACTGGGACGGAGGCTGTCGGTGTCAAAACCGGCGGATCTCGGGTAGGGGGTCCCGAACTGTGCGACTAAGGCGGATGGTAACAGGAGGTAGGGGACACGATGTTTTACCCAGGTTCGGGCCCTCTTGATGGAGGTAAAACCCTACGTCCTACTTGATTTATTCTTGATGATATGAGTATTACAAGAGTTGATCTACCACGAGATCAGAGAGGCTAAATCCTAGAAGCTAGCCTATGGTATGATTGTATGTTGTCCTACAGAGTAAAACCCTCCGGTTTATATAGACACCGGAGGGGGTTAGGGTTACACAAGGTCAGTTACAAAGGAGGAGATATCCATATCTGTACTGCCTAGCTTGCCTTCCATGCCAAGTAGATTCCCATCCGGACACGAGACAAAGTCTTTAATCTTGTATCTTCATAGTCCAACAGTCCGGTCAAAGGATATAGTCCGGCTGTCTGAAGACCCCCTAATCTAGGACTCCCTCAGTAGCCCCTGAACCAGGCTTCAATGACGATGAGTCCGGCGCGCAGTGTTGTCTTCGGCCTTGCAAGGCGGGTTCCTCCTCCAGATACGCCACAGAAGAGTTTGAATGAAAGGATAGTGTCTAACCCTGCAAAATAAGTTCCACATACCATCGTAGAGAGAATAATATTTCCACAAACCTAATCTGCTGACACGTTTTCGCAACATGACATCTTGCCATGGCTCGGCGATTATTCGAACCGTTTTTCTTTAACCAGCCCCGCACATAACGCGAGGCAGTTTCTTGACACATCTTGTCAAAGCAGAGATTGTGTCCCCCTTATTACGGGATTCTCATCAATACGGGCGTGGGTAACCCAACCACGCCATCAATTACGGTGCTTGGGGGATAAGCGAGTTTCACCAGGCTAGTGGGGGCGCATAGTTTCGTCCGCCCTTATAAAGGGATAAGGTTTTACCTTTTTCTACCCACGCCTTCTTCCTCCTTGCTCATCCATTCTCGCGCACTCGAGCTCCAATTCCCAAGTCCTCATCCTTCTCCTCAACCTTCTCCAAACATGTCAGGAGCGGGAGGCATGTGGATGGCTTCCTCCGTCACGGAGGGACACATCAAAAAGCTGCGCGGAGCCGGATACTTGTCCGCGAATATCGCGCATCGGCTGCCCGCTGCGGGGCAGATCGTCCCTACCCCAGAACCTCACGAGAGGGTAGTCTTCCTTCACTACTTCCTCCGCGGACTGGGGTTTCCCCTCCATCCATTCGTCCGTGGTCTTATGTTCTACTACGGGCTGGACTTTCATGATCTGGCCCCGAACTTCATCCTCAACATTTCGGCATTCATCATCATGTGTGAGGCTTTCCTCCGCATCCGGCCCCACTTCGGCCTGTGGCTGAAAACCTTCAATATCAAGCCGAAGGTGGTAGGAGGCCAACAAGCGGAATGCGGCGGAGCCATGGTGGGCAAGATGCCCAATGTTATATGGCTTGAGGGCTCCTTCGTGAAGACCATGAAGGGGTGGCAATCGGCTTGGTTCTACATCACCGAGCCGCGCAGCACCAACTGGGTGGCGGCCCCTGAGTTTTGATCTGGATTCCCCACGCGGCTCACTTCCTGGAAAGAGAAGGGCCTATCCTGGGGTTCATCGGTGGAGCTAGACGGACTCCAGAAATGTATCCGGAACATGGCAAGCAAGAAACTTAAGCTTGTCAACATAGTCCAAGTCATGCTCCTCCGCCGGATCCTCCTGTGCCAACAACGGGATTTCAATTTATGGGAGTTCGACCCAGCCCGGCACCAGACTCTCAGTGAGCTCTTCGACATGATGCACAAGGACGTCTGGAGGGTGCTATTCAAGGGCGCCGAAGTCCCTCCCTCTCTCACCGAGGACCGTGGGCTAAGCGCGACGCGCCTAGCGCATTCGGTGAGTTCTATACATTCGGTAGGATATTTATTTCCCTGAACTTAACCATGTGCGGGGTCTGAGCTCCATGCCTTTGACAGGACTGGGTGGAGACGTCAGGGCAGATTAACTGTCCGGCCCCTCTGCCTGAAGACACTGCGGACGCTCTCCTGACGGAGATGCTGACTCCGGCTCCTTACAAGGTGCTGGAGAAGACCAAGAAGGCCAAGGGAACCCGAAAGAGTTCCCGGAGCCAGGTGGTATCGGACTCATTGTCCGATGACTCTACGGCGCACTCCTCCCCCGAAGACAAGGGGGAAGAGGAAGACGCTCCCCCTCCAGTCGGGGGAGACAAGAAAAGGAAGGCCGCCCCAACCGGGGGGGGGGGGGCGAAGGGTCCAAGAAGGGAAGGACTCTCCTTTCGGACTACTCCACCACCCCGCCGAAGGCGAAGACGAGTGGCTGCTCAGGGCCAAGCCCCTGGTGAAGTCGTAAGTATTCGGATACCAGAGTAACTCATAGCATACCTTTGTCGCACTGCTTCTCCTAACACCGAATTATGATTATGCAGACCGCCCCGAGCCCATATCGACGTATCCTCGTCGGACGGCTCCCTGGGATCGTCGGATATGGATAGCGATCCACTTTCGACCGCCACCTCCCCTTTCCCTACGGACAATGCCGAGGTATTGTCTCAAGAGGCACCGGGTCGAGGGGAGATAGTCCCGGAGGTGCCTGAAGGCGACCTTCCGGACTACGGGAGCAGAGGGAGCAAGGCTCCCGAGGGCTCCGAGTTCGGCCCTCAGCCGAACACCGCGCCGGAACCTCCAGTGGTTCCGGACTCAGGCAGGCGGCCTCCTTCCAAAAGGGGCAAGACGCCTGTGCCAATGACCTCTGTCCATCCAGAGGCACCGGACAATCTGCTGGGAGCGCTTCGCAGCGCTTCCATCGATGAAGAGCACCACACTATTATGAGTGTGGTGATCCAGAAGGTTCAGTCTGCCAAGAGCGGACTGACTGAAGCCTGTGCCAGCCTTCTAACAGGCTTTGAGGTAAGTATTTGAAATATAGGAAAAATATTACCGCATAGATAGTAGCCCCTGATGCTCTGTTTGGTGTTCAAAAAGAAAAGCCGAATAGAGGATCAACTAATATCTACAGGAGTCTAATATAAGTGTGTCTATATGCGTATGCAGGCTTCGCTGCTGACCTCCGCCGCACTGACTACGGAGGTCGCCGTACTGAAGCAGGACCTTGAAGGGTCCAAGAAAGATCTCAGCCTTGCCAAGAGGCATCTCGAGGAGAACAAAGGTAAGTAATACATAGTCTATAAATGTATATATATAAAAAGGATGTGATTGCAAAATGATAGGATCGTCTTTAATTTGCCAGGGGCCACGACCGAAGTGGCAACCCTGAAGCAAGCGCTATCTGAGGGCGAAAACAAAGCGGTCCAGGAGCGCACCGAGCGGGAAAAATAAGAGGCACGGGTGGACAAGGTGCAGCAAGAGCTCCACACTCTCGTGACGAAGCACGAGGAATTGGAGCTTGACTTGAAGACGTGAGAGTCCGAGCTTGCCGCAGCCCTTGAGAGTGCCAAGAGTGCCAAGGCCGAAGCCCAAAAGGCCCTCCAGGAGATTGATGTGATGAAGAAGATAGCGGCGGTTAAGGCAGTCTATATGCAATGCAAGCATGTGAAAGTAAATTACTTGTTACTTACCCGAATCCGGAGCTCTCCAGGAGCGTTCGCAGATTTGCCCCGCAGCGTGTCGGATGCCGCACAGTTTTACCAGGCCGAGGAGGGAAGCTCAAGGGAGAAGCTGTTCTGATCTCAGTATACTGGGACCGAACACCCGATGCCTCTGAGCGACCAGCTGAAGCAACTAGTCGAGCTACACAAGGCGGCCGAACAGGCCATGAAGGGCTTGATAGTCCGGATGTGGCCTGGCAATGCCCTTACCAACAGCTACTTCGGCCTGGTGAGGCGGCTTGTGGATGCCTGCCCACGGCTGGAAGTCATCAAGCGGTCCTTCTGCATCGAAGGTGCTCGCTAGGCTTTCGCCCGTGCGAAGGTGCACTAGGCCAAGATGGACGTCGTGAAGCTGGTGAAGGAGGGGCCGCCGCAGGGCAAGGATCATCGCAACCGCGAGATGTACTATGAGGGTGTCCTGAAGGGTGCCCATCTTGTAGCGGACGAGTGTGCGAAAGATGTAATATTTGAGTAAACTTGCTCGTGTAATCCTTTATTTCTGAAAACTTGTTCATATGCGCTATGCAACGCTTGTTTGAATTTAAAATATTGCCTTTTGTTCGGCTGTTTATCAAATCTGAGAGATGGCTAGTCGTCGGCTTCTGCCCCCATGCCATGAGTGCTGGGGTGTTCGGGATAAACCTGAGCACTCTTGTTCCCATTTTTGGGTCCTTCGAGGGAGGTGCTCAGCACAATGAACAAGGCAATCAGACTATAATGCGTTATCACTCTCACTTAGCCATAGAATTCTATAATTTTAAATTTCGGTGAAGCCCCTAGTATTCGGAAGGCCGACTTCGGGGTGCTATACACGCCTTAAGCCGGACAGGGCCGACTCCTCGCTCTAAGCGGCATAAGTCTTTAGGGACTTGAAACCTCTCGAACAGCGACCAGTCTCTCGCCTTATCATGACAGTCAGTTTTAGCTTTCTCTACCGAGGTGCTTAGCCCAGCAGAACCGAGGCACAATCGCAGTAGTTCTCCCAGTGCTACCTTAGCCATTATAGCGGAACGTAAGGTACCAAAACATGGGAGCCGGGAAAACACAACTATTGACCCAAGACATGATTCGGAGCTGATGCATATAATGTTATAAGTTCAGGGTGCCGCACTGTCGAAAGTGTTTGGACTTCTCACGCCGTATTATGGGGTATGCTTAAGCCCCTAGGGTATTAGCCGTACCAGAGTGTACGGGTGCTGGATGTCATGAATGAACATATATATATATCATAGTCTTAATGCTATGCATTGTTTATTCAAAAAGGTGCGTTAAAGAAGAATGATATAGGTAGTGCGATAAGCAGAAAGTAGACTATGTCCCCTCCAAGGGCAAGCTGAGGAATAGTATTAAAGCAAGTATTTCACTCATTATCGTAATCCACCTCCGAATTCCGCGCTGTGATGTAGCTTTCTGCCTCCTTGGTTGCTGCATCATGTGTTCGGCAATCATGCTGTCGGACAGGGTTTCCAGAGATTAAAATCTTGAAAGAGAAAAACAACAAAGCGGGAAGCCCCTAGTGCGGTTAAAGCCGCGTCTTGGAGCGTGCCATAGTCGTGCCCCCCTCCCCGCCTGTGCCCATGGTATTTTTAATGCGTAATTGTGTAAGCGTGGCACGGATTTCGCCGTTTGGATTGGACCGGGGTGAGGGCCGCATTGCTATGCGAGCTCGGAAAATGCCAGGCAGTCCAGTTGCTGATTACACCGGGCGCGCTTGAAGGTGTTCGGGTCCTTAATCGCCGAACTAGTGGATTGCCTTAAGAGGCTGCTTTGTGCTTCTGCTGCGAGGGCCACAATGTGCTTCTCCGTGCGGAGAGAGCGCTTTGTGTTTCCATTGACTGTGATGACCCCCCGAGGTCCTGGCATCTTGAGCTTGAGATATGCATAATGTGGTACCGCATTGAATCTTGCGAATGCGGTTCACCCGAGCAGTGCATGGTAGCCACTACGGAACGGGACTATGTCGAAGATTAACTCTTCGCTTCGGAAGTTATCCGGGGATCCGAAGACCACTTCCAGTGTGACTGAGCCTGTGCAGTGGGCCTCTACACCTGGTATGACGCCTTTAAAGGTCGTTTTTGTGGGTTTGATCCTTGAGGGGTATATACCCATTTTGCACACTGTGTCCTGATAAAGCAGGTTCAGGCTGCTGCCGCCATCCATAAGGACTCGAGTGAGGTGAAATCCATCAATTATTGGGTCTAGGACCAATGCGGTGAATCCGCCATGATGGATACTAGTGGGGTGGTCCCTGCGATCAAAGGTGATCGGACAGGAAGACCATGGGTTGAACTTTGCTGCGACTGGCTCCAACGCATATACGTCCCTGAGCGCACACTTCTGCTCCCTCTTGGGGATGTGGGTTGTGTATATCATGTTCACCGTCCGCACTTGTGGGGGGAACCTCTTTTGTCCTCCGGTGTTCGGCTGCCGGGGCTCCTCCTCGTCATCGCTATGTGACCCCTTATCTTTGTTTTCGGGATTTATCTTGCCGGCCTGCTTGAACACCCAACAATCCCTGTTGGTGTGATTGGCTGGCTTTTCGGGGGTGCCGTGTATTTGGCACGAACGATCGAGTATGCAGTCCAAATTGGACGGGCCCGGAGTGCTTCTTTTGAATGGCTTTTTCCGCTGACCGGGTTTAGAGCCTTTGAATCCGGCATTGACTGTCGTATCCTCGGTATTGTCGCTGTTAATGCGGCGCTTATGTTTGTTGTGACATGACCTGCCATTGCCATCCTTGGTATCTGAAGTACCATGGTTCTTTGATATGTTATTGCTGCGAGCCAGCCAACTGTCTTCTCCCGCACAAAAGCGGGTCATGAGTGTCGTGAGGGATTCCATAGATTTTGGCTTTTCCTGACCAAGGTGCCGGGCGAGCCACTCGTCGTAGATGTTGTGCTTAAAAGCCGCTAGGGCCTCTGCATCCGGACAGTCGACAATTTTATTTTTCTTTGTTAGGAACCATGTCCAGAATTGCCTGGCCGATTCCTCTGGCTGCTGAATTATGTGGCTCAAGTCACCGGCATCTGGTGGTCGCACATAAGTGCCCTGGAAGTTGTCGAGGAATGCGGCTTCCAGATCCTCCCTACAGCCAATGGCCTCTGCTGGCAAGCTATTGAGCCAATGCCGAGCTGGTCCTTTGAGCTTGAGTGGGAGGTATTTAATGGTGTGTAGATCATCACCGCGGGCCATGTGGATATGCAGGAGGAAATCCTCGATCCATGCCGCAGGATCTGTTGTGCCGTCGTATGATTCTATATTTACGGGTTTGAAACCCTCTGGGATTTGATGATCCATTACTTCGTCTGTGAAGCATAGGGGGTGTGCGGCGCCTCTGTACTGGGCTATGTCGCGACGCAGCTCGAATGAGTCTTGCCCACTGTGTTCGGCCCGGTCGGACTTACTTTTACTGTATCCGGCGTGACGATTATGGTCTCACATAGTGGCGCGCCCTTGTGATCCATAGATCGATCTTGCATGTTTTGCTTTGTCCTCCAATACGTCTCGCAGGTCTGGCATGTTTCCCCATGCCTTTTTATTTGAATGGCGTCGGGGTGTGGGCTGAGCTTTTGGCTGGAATGCCTCCTTGTCGCGGCCACGAGGTGTCCGATCAGCCGCGTCATACGCCGGAGATGTAGGTTTCTGTGCTTCCTCCTCCAGTCGGGGTAGCAACCTGCTCTTTGGGTAACTCTTGGAGGGGCATTCGAGTTTATATTCCTCAGCCGCCAGGACTTCGGTCCATCTTTCAGCTAGCAAATCTTGATCAGCTTGAAGCTGCTGCTGCTTTTTCTTAAGGCTATTTGCCGTGGCTATAAGCCGGCGCTTGAAGCGCTCTTGTTCGACGGGATCCTTAGGCACGACGAATTAGTCATCGTCGAGGCTTGCCTCATCTTCGGAGGGAGGCATGTAATTATCATCCTCCGTCTCTCCATCTGCCACTCTCTCTGGAGGGCTGGCTTCTCCATCCTCCTGCCCTAAATCTTGCTGGAGGGGATTGTTGCCGTCTTCGGCACTGTCCAGAGTGCTATTATCTCCTGTGTCGGTATCACCATTTTTTCTTTGGCGGGAATTAGAGCGGCGCTACTGACGCCGGCGCTTGGGTTGCTTCTTGGAGGGGTTATCCTCCGTTGTCTCGTCGCCATTGCCTTCTTTGGGTGTGTCCACCATCTATATATCATATGATGAGGTGGCTGTCCAGTGCCCTGTGGGCAGTGATTCCTCTTCGTCTCCCGCATCGTCGTCCATATCGTCGATGTCTTCAGAGTCGAAGTCGAGCATGTCGGTTAAGTCGTCGACAGTGGCTACTAAGTGGGTGGTGGGTGGGCGGCGAATTTCTTCGTCATCCGCATCCCAATCCTGCCGGACATAGTTCGGCCAGGGTCCTCTTGACAAGGAGAGAGACCTTAATGAGTTCAATATGTCGCCGAAGGGCGAGTGCTAAAAAATATCCGCGGAGGTAAACTCCATGATCGGCACCCAATCGCATTCGATAGGAACGGGCGTAGGAGGTTCGGAGTCCGTGGCCGGAGAAGGATCCGGCAGTTTGGTGACACAGCTCTCGTGAAGGGTAAGGTCGATATTCGGCTCGATCGCCGCTGAGGATGCGGCCTCCGTGACGGGGTCTATCCACCCGTCCATGGATGGCGCAACTGGCTCCGAATTGAGGCTCGGAGAGGCTGTCGGTGCGATCTCCTGAATACGGTCCGATGGTAGAGCTAAATCGTACTTATCGTGACCGCGTGGCGCACAAGGCAGGGGCTCGAATCCGTCGAAGATCAAGTCTCCGCGGATATCGGCCGTGTAGTTTAATCTTCCAAACCTGGCCTGGTGGCTAGGGGCGTAACCTTCGATCTGCTCCAGATGGCCAAGCGAGTTGGCCCGCAGTGTGAAGCCGCCAAACACAAAGATCTGTCCGGGGAGAAAAGTCTCACCCTGGACTGCATCTCTATAGATGATAGTAGGAGCCATCAAGCCTAACGGCGATGACACAGAGGAACTTTCAATGAAAGCACCAATGTCGGTGTCAAAACCGACGGATCTCGGGTAGGGGGTCCCGAACTGTGCGTCTAGGCAGATGGTAACAGGAGGCAGGGGACACGATGTTTTACCCAGGTTCGGGCCCTCTTGATGTAGGTAAAACCCTACGTCCTGCTTGATTTATTCTTGATGATATGGGTATTACAAGAGTTGATCTACCACGAGATCGAAGAGGCTAAACCCTAGAAGCTAGCCTATGGTATGATTGTATGTTGTCCTACAGACTAAAACCCTTCGGTTTATATAGACAACGGAAAGGGCTAGGGTTACACAAGGTCGGTTACAAAGGAGGATATATACATATCCATATTGCCTAGCTTGCCTTCCACGCCAAGTAGAGTCCCATCCGGACACGAGACGAAGTCTTCAATCTTGTATCTTCATAGTCTAACAGTCCGGCCAAAGGATATAGTTCGGCTGTCTGGAGACCCCCTAATCCAGGACTCCCTCAGAGGCCTTTGTCAACCTTAGTCAATATATGAACGATTCTAGCTCCAATGACCGTACGATGTCCATCCAACGGTCGTAGTGCTTATTCAACCTCTGGTCTTCTTGCTCTAGACGCCCAAAGCAGGGTCGGTCGTGCCGCCTGCTCCTGCCGCCCATGGCCGGCTATGATGCCACGGAGGCCTCACCGCCCCCTACTACTCCCACCGCTGGCCAAGCCATCCCTCTACGCCCCCACACCCCTGTTATTCTGCAGCGACGACATCCTCGCACCGCAGCCGAACGAGTGAACCCTCATACTCCTCTATGCGTGGGCATCCACTACCGTGTCTTCCCCGGCTCCGCGTCGTCCCCTTCCTAGGCCTCGCCGTCGTCCACCGCCCTGGTGCTCTCGGCGCGGCGTGGTCAACGTGGTCAAGGAATGGCTTCCATCGGACGTGGACTGTACGTGGAGAGGCTGACAGCTGGGTCCACGACTGCAGCTAGGAAGTGCCTCCTTATTATGCGCAAAATAATTATTCCTCCACCTGACAGCGGGGACCCACCAGACGGGCCACTGTATTTCGCGAAAAAAACGTTTCCCCCTGACTACATCTTCGCACGCAAGGAAGTGCGTCCGAAAAAAAACGATTCGCCCCCCTGACTGCTGGGACCCACCAGCTACATCTTCGCACGCAAGGAAGTTCGTCCAAAAAAAACGATTTGCCCCCCTGACTGCTGGGACCCATCAGCTACATCTTCGCACGCAAGGAAGTGCGTCCGGGAAAAAAACAAAACGATTGCCCCCCAGACTTCTAGGACCCAGCAGCTACACCTTCGCACGCAAGGAAGTGCGTCCGGGCAAAAAAAAAACGAAAACAAAATGATTCGCCCCCCTGACTGCTGGGACCCACCAGCTACATCTTCACAGGCAAGGAAGTGCCTGACAGTTGGGACCCACCTGGTCGAAGCGTACATAGCGTTGTCATTCTGGTCGCGAACGTGTACGTACATATATACTGGTCGATGTAGAGGCGTGCACGTGTCATAGTAGAGGCGCGTACGTGTCGTAGTAGAGGTGCGCACGTAGCATCTACACGTACGTACATCGGCCAGGGTGCAAGAAAGAAATATGGCCACGTACGTACATACGGGCAGAGTCTCGAACGCCTACTCGCGCATACGTACGGTCAGGGCTCGTGTACATGGCTGGGTCGGAACAGAGAAATAGTGTCGTCGTCGTGTTCATGGGAGGCAACGGAATGCTCGTGTTCATGGGGAGGCAACAGAATGCGTCGTGTTCATGGGGAGGCAACGGAATGCGTTGTGTTCATCGGGAGGCAACGGAACGCGTGGGAGCCAACTGGCTAGGTCAGAACGGAATGCATGGTCGTGTTCATCGAGAGGGCTTGGATGGAACAGGCGATGGAAACGAGGCCTGGCGTACCGCAAAATGGAGGAAACGGCCTTGTGTTTGACCGGCCACGTTCGAAACAGGATCCTGTTCATCGGGAGGGGTCTGGCGTACCGCAAAACGGAGGAAACGGACCTCCTACGGTCAAAACGGGGGTCCTGTTGATCAGGAGGGGTGTGGCGTACCGCAAAACGGAGGAAACAGATTTGTGTTGGAGCGCTACGGTCGAAACGGGGATCCTGTTGATCGGGAGGGGTGTGGCTTATCGCAAAACGGGACTCCACGGGATACTGTTCATCTCCACCGTCGACCTCCTCCAGCCTCCACGGGCTACCGTCGACCTCATCCATCCTCCACGGGCTCCTGTTCATCCAGCCTCCACCGCGCGCTACTCCACCGGCTACTGTTCAACCACCCCTCCATGGGCACCCCTCCACCGTCTACTGTTCATCCAGCCCTCCACACCACGGGGTCCTATTCAACCAGCCCTCCACGGGCACCCCTCCACCGTCTACTGTTCATCTAGCCCTCCACCACACCACGGGGTCCTGTTCATCCAGAGGCAACGCCACCGCTCATTATTCATCCAACCCCCCCCCCCCCGCCCCAGCAACGCTCACTGTTCATCCAATCGATCGGCTTCAGTTAGCAGCAGTAGCACAGGAATTGCTCGATCGGGTTCAGTTAACAGCCATTGATCGATCGCTCGGGTTCAGTAACGCGTAGCCCGCAGTGCAATCTCTCGGGTTCAGTTAGAGCCCAACGCCTCGCTCGGGTTAAGTTAGAGCCAACGCCTCGCACACACACGCGTACGTGTATGAGAGAAACGCGCATCGCTCGGCCCCCGACCTCCCACCGTAACCGGGAACTCCCTGAAATTTTCCTCCCCTTGCTTCTACCACGGTTTTTTCC
The DNA here is from genome assembly GCF_018294505.1 of Triticum aestivum. Classification (NCBI taxonomy): domain Eukaryota; kingdom Viridiplantae; phylum Streptophyta; class Magnoliopsida; order Poales; family Poaceae; genus Triticum; species Triticum aestivum. Next base: position 401,651,818 of record NC_057800.1, on the reverse strand, counting down.
GTCATGGACGGCCCAAAGAATGTCATGAAGCTGTGTCTCCGGCCCGCCCAGGACGAAAAGCCCATTTCCTGTCATGATTTTTTGTCATAGAAGTAGGAGCCCACCACATCTATGATGATACCGGGTTTTGTCACAATTATCGTCATAGAGGTGTCATATGTATGACAGGAAAAAAAATTCGTTCGTCCCAAAATGTCATGGATGTGTCTTTTTTTGTAGTGTTAACGGAAGTAGCCCCTTAGGTGAGCGTACGGATCTGGACTCCAATAGAGTCCATTGTAGATGTTGTCCGGCTGGTCACCTATTATTTAGGGATGATACATAAAAAACAAAGTAAGCAGATAGAAAATGTTACGGGAATGCTTGCAGAGTGTCCATATTATGCTTCGGCCGATGCCCATGGTATCTTGAGTGCGTAGTGATGTGCGCGAGGTGCAAATTTTGCCAGTACAATACGTGCGTGGTGGAAGACAGAATGCTATTCACGTTCCCGGAGTAGTCGAACTTCGGAGGGAAACTGTTTCTGGCCCCTGGCGTTCTGCTCGCGAGCCAATCCGTCGTCTTTGTCGCCTGGTGGCCTCCTCCCCTTGTGATCAGTGTTAAGCTTGCCTGCCTTCTTGGAGACCCAACAGTTTCGGTTGGTATGGTTAGGTGGCATACCAGGTTGACCGTGAATCTGAGAAGGTCGGTCCAATATCTTGTCGAGGGTGGATGGTCCATCCTGGTTTGCCTTTAGTGGCTTCTTCCATTGACCGGGCTTCGGATTGTGAAATCCGGCGTTCACCGCTGTGTTGCGTATATTACTGCGACTATTGTGTTCGATTTGTCGTGGCTTGCTGTTGACATCTCGGATTTTGGAGGTGCCCGGGCTGCTGTTGTCGTTGCTTTTGCGAGCCAGCCAGTTGTCTTCTCCCGCACAGAAGCGGGTCATTAGAGCGGTAAGGGCTGCCATGGATTTGGGTCCTTCCTGGCCGAGGTGACGCGCTAGCCATTCGTCCCGGACGCTATGTCTGAAGGCCGCAAGGGCTTCTGCTCCTGGATAGTCAACAATTTGGTTCTTTTGGACAATGTGACTTAAGTCATCGGCGTATAATGGTCGGACATATGTTCCCTGGATATTGCCTCGAAAGGCGTCTTCCAAATCTTCCCAGTTGCCAATGGAATTTTCTAGCAAACTGTTTAACTAGTACCGAGCTGGCCCTTTAAGCTTGAGAGGTAGGTATTTAATGGCGTGGAGGTCGTCTCCACGGGCCATGTGAATATGAGGGAGTAATCCTCGATCCATACCGCGGGATCTGTTGTTCCATCGTATGATTCGATGTTGATGAGTTTAAACCCATCTGGGAATTCATGCTCCATTACTTCGCTAGTGAAGCAGAGAGGGTGTGAGGCTCCTCTATGTTGGGCCACACTATGAAGCACCTCCGGCGGGTTCCGCCTATGGTGTACGACCCGGGCATAATCGGCTTTATAGCATCCGAATAGGCGACCATCATCGTCGGCCGGGATATATCTTCGTGATCTGTACGTCGATCGTGTACATCCTTCTCTACCCTCAGTGTATTGGTTGATATCGCAGGTATTCCTCCGAGCTAGTTTGTTTTGATGGCTGGACGGGTTGGTATGATGCTCTGCTTGGGCTGCTGCTTGGACTGGAACGAACTGTGGTCGGCCTGCCGCATTATTTGATGGTGGTATGGGCTCCATCACCCTGCCATCGTATTGAGGGAGCCACCTATTCTTTGGGTGGCTTTTGATTGGGCTGCTAAGGCCGTGTTCTTCGACGGCCAAGACCTCGGTCCATCTATCATTGAGCAAATCTTGGCTTGCTTGAAGCTGCAGTTGCTTCATTCTTAGGCTCCTTGCAGTGGTTAGAAGCTGGCGTTTAAAGCGCTCCTGCTCGAGAGGTTCCTTGGGCATGATAAAGTCTTCGTCGCCGAGGATCTCCTCTTCCTCAGAGGATGGGAGATAATTGCTGTCCTCCGAGTCCCCATATGTGGTCTGTTCATCAGAGCTGTCCTGCCCGCCTTCCTGTTCGTCCTGCTCGGATTCTACCTCTGCGGGGTCTTCGGGGCAAGGGTTGGGCGTGTTGGTTAGGTCTTCAATAGTGGCGACGAGCTAGGTGGCGGGTGGGAAACAAAATTCTCCATCGTCCGCTAAAAGTTCGAACCGAACATAGTTCGGCGACAGGTTGTTTGCCAAGGATAGGTTTTTTAGCGAGTTTAGTATGTCACCCATGGGTGCGTGTTGGAAGACATCTGCGGCGCTGAACTTGGAGATCGATAACTGATCAAGTTCGGTATATGCGGGCTCGCAAGGTTCGGAGTTTGATGTCAGAGGCGAGTCCAGGGTTTCATTAATGCGGATACCGTAGGAAGTGGAATCTGCATGCGGTTCCAACGCCGCGGAATCGGTAGCGCCTGTAATTTGATCTGCTCCAGATTTAAAGCCGGAGCTGCTACAGGAGCTATCCCCTGGATGCTGCCGGATGACAATGTTCGTCGGGGCAATGGGGAGCGGCTGTCGTGGTCTTGAATCCGTCGAAGATCAAATCTCCACGGATGCCCGCGATGTAGTTCAAGCTCCCGAATCTGACCTGATGGCCAGGGGCGTAGCTGTCGGTCTACTCTAGATGGCCAAGTGAGTTGGCACACAGTATGAAGCCACCGACTACGAAGATCTGTCTGGGGAGGAAGATTCCTCCTTGGACAGCGTCATTATCGTCGGATCTCGGGTAGGGGGGTCCCGAACTATGCGTCTAGGATCGATGGTAACAGGAGACAGGGAACACGATGTTTACCCAGGTTTGGGCCCTCTCTATGGAGGTAATACCCTACTTCCTGCTTGATTGATCTTGATGAATATGAGTATTACAAGAGTTGATCTACCACAAGATCGTAATGGCTAAACCCTAGAAGTCTAGCCTATGAATATGGTAATGAGTATATGTCCCTCTCTTTCCGGACTACCCCCCTACGGTTTATATAGACACCGAGGGGATTGTCAAACCCACGATGCGGCTATATCTCCCACGTGTCGGGGCACGACTTAGAGGCATAACCGCATGGTAGGCATGTCGCAAGAGGGGTAATCTTTACACATCCCATGTACTGAATAAGAAAGGGATAAAGAATTGGCTTACAATCGCCACTTCACACAATACATAAATATATCATACATCATCCAAGAATACAATCAAAGTCCAACTACGGAACCAAAATAAAGAAAGACCACCCCAAATGCAAGATCCCCGATCGCCCCAACTGGGCTCCACTACTAATTGAAAGGAAACAAAACACCACAACGAACACGATCTTCATTGAGCTCCCACTTGAGTTCGGTAGTGTCCCCTTCACTGGCATCATCGGCACCTACATCTGTTTGGAAGTATCTGTGAGTCACGAGGACTCAGCAATCTCACACCCTCGCGATCAAGACTATTTAAGCTTAAGGGCAGGAAAAGGTAGTGAGGTGGAGCTACAGCAAGCACTAGCATATATGGTGGCTAACTTACGCAAAAGAGAGCGAGAAGAGAAGCAAAGCACGGTCGGGAAACTAATAATGATCAAGAAGTGATCCTGAGGCTACTTACATTCAAGCATAACACGGGACCATGTTCTCCTCCCGGACTCCACCGAAAAGAGACCATCACGGCAACACACGCGGTTGATTCACTTTAATTAAGTTTAGTTTCAATTTTTCTACAACCAGACATTAACAAATTCCCATCTGCCCATAACCGCAGGCACGGCTTTTGAAAGTTCAAACCCCTGCAGGGGTGTCCCAACTTAGCCCATCACAAGCTCTCATGGTCAACGAAGGATATTCCTTCTCCTAGGAAGACCCGATCAGTCTCGGAATCCTGATTACAAGACATTTCGACAATGGTAAAACAAGACCAGCAAAGCCGCCCGATGTGCCGACAAATCCCGATAGGAGTCGCACATATCTCGTTCTCAGGGCACACCGGATGAGCGTTCCGTACAACTAAAACCAAACCTCGAGTTTCCCCGAGGTGGCGCTGCAAAGGACTCTAGTTCGGACCAACACTCAGAGGAGCACTGGCCCGGGGGGGTTTAAAATTAAGATGACCCTTGAGTCTGCAGAACCCAAGGGAAGGTATATGGTGGTAGGTAGGCAAAATGGTAAAACCAAGGTTGGCCTTACTGGAGGAGTTTTATTCAAAGCAAACTGCCAAGGGGTTCCCATAACACCCAACCGCATAAGGAACGCAAAATCAAGGAGCATAACACCGGTATGACGGAAACTAGGGCGGCAAGAGTGGAAAAAAACACCAGGCATAGCCAAGCCTTCCACCCTTTACCAAGTATATAGATGCATTAAAGTAAACCAAGATATAATAATGATATCCCAACAATATCCATGTTCCAACATGGAACAAACTTCATCTTCACCTGCAACTAGCAACGCTATAAGAGTGGCTGAGCAAAGCGGTAACATAGGCAAACAATGGTTTGCTAGGAAAGGTGGGTTAGAGGCTTGACATGGAAATGTGGGAGGCATGCAATAGCAAGTTGTAGGCATCGCGGCATAGCAATAGAGCGAAAAACTAGCAAGCAAAGATAGAAGTGATTTCGAGGGTATGGTCATCTTGCCTGCAAAGTTCTCCGAGTTGACAAAAGCTTGATCCTCGTAAGCATACTCAACGGGTTCCTCGATCATGCACTCGTCTCCCGGCTCTACCCAAGGAAAGAAGACAAGCAAAGGAAACCACAATCAACCATGGTGCAATGCGCAAGCAACATGATGCAAAACATGACATGATATGCGGGATGTGATATGCAGTGCATATGCGTCCTTCGGAAAGGAAAGATTTAACCAGGCATCAACTTGGCAATCCAAGATTTCCACTGGAAAGATGAGATGATTTCAGTCGAAATCGATATAAAGATCACTGGAATTGGATGCACGGTTTGCAAATGAAAAGCAAAACAAGAATGGCACAATTCTGCGATTAACAGCATGATGCCATCTAGAATGCAACAAGAAACTAAGCTACTGCACTTCAACATAGCAACAAAGAATATGGAAGTGATACACTCAAGATGCTTGATAAAACATGAACAATGAGCTACGGCTAAATCACACAAGAGCAGGTTCAAACAAGCATGGCGAAAGTGCAAAAGATATCAGCTTCACAGACTTAGTGAAAATATCAACATGCCAGGAATTAACATCAGGAAGCCATGTTTAGAGCAAGCAAACAACATGCTACAGGAATAGAACATAGCAATACAAGGCATGGCATGAATATACTCAAACCATAGAACAAAAGTCCCTTAAATAACCATGAGCCAAAAGGGCACAGAAAATATGATGGCACCCATCTAAACATAGCAAGTTTCGTTAACAGATTCAGACTTAGCAGAAAACTACGCATGGCATAAACAGAATTATGAAGGCATTTTTGCGAGCTCGATTCATTCAACACAAGGCATTGCATAAAAATATAAGCATACTACAAGCAAGAAGACATGATCATAAGGCTAACCATGGAAAGAACAAATTTATAGCATGCTTGGATCAACTACAACAACCATGGCAAAATTGATTAACATGTAAGCAATCTGCCAGGAACATTTTATAGCAAAAGTAGAGCAAGAATGAGACATGCTAGGGCACTCCATAATTGCAAAAAGGGGCCTGGATGGATAGAGCATAACCATATGTCCAAATCATCCTTACTGAAGCAACTCAAAACAAGCATGGATCTCACTGTAGCATCATGGTTACATGGCATAAAAATAACAGCAGGGAAATGACTTGGTAAATTTCTATGTTCCTAAAATTAGCAATATCACGAAGGCTACTTTGCATGCTTGTGCTAGTCACCACATTGATCACAAAAATACATGGCAAGCACCCCTGCAATGATGGCATGGCATAGATCAAAACACATGTAGAGCTCATGCCCATATGATGCACACAACAAATGTGACAAAAATGACAAATCAACATATTCTGCTAAGTAACAGCACATAACAATTTATAGAACTCTTGAATCAGTGATTTGGGCATCAAGATGGACTCAAACAAGCATGTCACAATGGAACAAAATGAAGAGCACATCATGATGAACATTTTGATATATCATGCGCACGAAACTGAGCTACGGTCAGATAGTTATGATGCAATGAACAGGGCATGAAGAAGTCACAGAAAAGGACTTAGAGAAAATATACCCCTCCAAGAAGTTGGACGGGGCGATGCGTGATGGAACGGTGCGGGACGGGGTGCGGCGTTTGGATCGGGGGAGTGGTGGATCTCGTCCCACTCCCTAGATCCGGCGACGAGGCGGCGGCTCCGGCGAGCATGGACGGTGGCGGCGGCGACCGACGAACAGCACGACAGGGCGGCACGGCACGGCGACGGACGAGGTGCGTGCTCCGGCGAGAGGTTGCAGCACGAGGGGCGTGGGTGCCTGCGGGATGCGGTGGTGCGGCCAATTGGTGTGGCAGCGGCGAGGTAGCGCCAGCGAACTGGCGGCGGGGCGGCGCGCGGAGCCTCGGCGACGGGGTGGCGTGAGGTGCCAGCAAGGTCGGCGGGCGGCGCGCGGCGGCACTGCACGGGAGCCGGCTCGGGCGAGCGACGATGGTGGGTGGGCCCGGGGCGGGCCGGATCTAGGCCCCGGGTGGCGCGACGAAGTGGGGCGCTGGCGGCGGTGACGTGGCGCGACGCCAGTCGAGGGGAGCGGCGGCGGGGTGACATGGTGGCTTGTGGTTGGCCGGAGCGACGTGGCCGACGGACATGTCCGGCGCGGACGGATATGTCCGGCGGCGCGAGGAGGAAGACGCTAGGGTTTCATCCGCGATATTTTGGAGGGAAACACATATATATATAGATAGAGGGAGGTAGGAATGTCCAAATGAGGTGTAGTTTTAGCCCACACGATCGTGATCCGACGACGGAGGACATGGAAGGGGTTTCGAAGGGTTATTGGGCTGTTTTGGAGGGGTGTTGGGATGCAACACAGACAAGGCCTTTACGGTTCCCTGGTTAACCGTTGGAGTATCTAACGGACTCCAAATAGCACGAAACTTGACAGGTGGTCTACCGGTGGTGTACTAAGGCCGCTCGGCAAAATCTCGGTCCAATCCGAGAAAGTTTAACACCCGCTCACGAAAAGAGGCAAAAGGGGGCGCCGGAGGACGTAGGAGTGTCGGATTGCAAAACGGACAATGGGGAAAAAGCTCGGATGCATGAGACAAACACGTATGCAAATGCGATGCACATGATGACATGATATGAAATGCATGATATGAACAAAATGCAAAACGAAGACAAAAACCCAACCACGAAGGGAAACTCATATCGCATCTCCGGAAAAAGCAAGAGTCAGAGTTACAATTATGGAAAGTTGCATCCGGGGCGTTACAGGGATCTAGGGTTTACATGGAGTCGGTTACATAAGAAGGAATCTTCGGTCGCCAAGCTTGCCTTCCGCTCCAAGAAGAGTCCAATCTGGACACGGTGCAGTCTTCGGTCTTCATGTCTTCACAGCCCATCAATCCGGCCCATAGATAACAGGTCGGACACCCGAGGACCCCTTAGTTCAGGACTCCCTCACCCTTCCTGCTCAATATTTGGGGAGAGGACCAGGGCCTATATAAGTAGAACTAGCCACCACAGGGAGGAGGGAAGATCGACCTCATCGCAAGTAGAGAGCGGATCCAAGATCATCTCGCCCACACAAGTTCACCAAGCACAAGAACACCTCAACCTCAGGAGGCAGTTCTTCCCCTTGTATTGTTCATCATCAGCCCAAGAGGCAATCCACCACCACCACACTAGAGTAGGGTATTACACCACAACGGTGGCCCAAACCAGTATAAATCTTCTGTCTTTCTGTGTTGTGAGTTTGTTGTGTTCGCCCGTATGATCTTAGCGAGCTAGGGCGTGGATTGATAGGGACAAAACCTTCGCGCGCACCCCAGTGTTCGGACCTCAAGGGTTTGCCGGAACCCGTGATCCGACAATTAGAATTTTGGATATTCAAAGAATTCATACTAACAACATTTCAATCATGCTCATCATTCAAATATTTTGTGCCAAACATTTTATTGACTTCTTCTAACAATTGAGCACAATTTTCAGAACCATCATTTTCAAGAAAGATATTATAAAGATGATCAATAATATGATGCAACCTCAATTCCATTTTTATGTAGTTTTCTTTTATAAACCAAACTAGTGATAAAAAGAAACTAAAAGATTCAACTGCAAGATCTAAAAGATATACCTTCAAGAACTCACCTTCCCGACAATGGCGCTAGAAAAGAGCTTGATGTCTACTAAGCATCTTTATTCTTGTAGACTCGCGTTGGGCCTCCAAGCGCAGAGTTTTGTAGGACAGTAGCAATTTCCCCTCAAGTGGATGACCTAAGGTTTATCAATCTGTGGGAGGTGTAGGATGAAGATGGTCTCTCTCAAACAACCCTGCAACCAAATACAAGAAAACTCTTGTGTCCCCAACACACCCAATACAATGGAAAATTGTATAGGTGCACTAGTTCGGCGAAGAGATGTTGAAAAAAGTGTAATATTGATGGTAGAAATATATTTTTATAATCTAAATAAATAAAAACAACAAGGTAGCAAATAGTAAACGGGCACAAAAAAGGGTATTGCAATGCTTGAAAACGAGGCCTCGGGTCCGTACTTTCACTAGTGCAATCTCTCAACAATGCTAATATAATTGGATCATATAACCACCACTCAAAGTGTGATGAAGAAACACTTCAAAGTTCCTATCTAGCGGAGAACATAAGAAGAAATTATTTGTAGGGTACGAAACCACCTCGAAGCTATTCTTTCCGATCGATCTATCCAAGAGTTCGTACTAAAATAACACCAAATAATTTCAGATTCATAATACTCAATCCAACATAAGGAACCTCAAAGGGTGCCCCACGATTTCTACCGGAGAAACAAAAGACGAGAACGTGCATCAACCCCTATGCATAGATTACCCCAATGTCACCGCAGGAATCCGTGAGTTGAATGCCAAAACACATATCAAATGAATCAATATGATACTCCATTGTCACCATGAGTATTCATATGCAAGACATATATCAAGTGCTCTCAAATCCTTAAAAGTATTCAATCTGATAACAACGAAATCTCAACGGGAAAAACTCAATTCACAACAAGATAGAGAGGGGAAAACACCATATGACCCGACTATATTAACAAAGGCCGCGATACATCAAGATCGTGATATCTCAAGAACACGAGAGAGATTAAACACATAGCTACTGGTACAAACCCTCAGTCCCAAGGGTGGACTAGTCCCTCCTCATCATGATGGCTGCTGGGATGAAGAAGATGGCCACCAGAGATGATTCCCCCCTCAGACAGGGTGCCAGAACGGGGTCTAGATTGGTTTTCGGTGGCTATAGAGCCTTTCGGCAGCGGAACTTCTGATCTAGGTTAACCCTGAGGGTTTTTGGCATATTTGTGAATTTATAGGGTATAGAGGGGGTGCTAGAGGCCCCCGAGGTGGGCACAACCCACCTGGGCGCGCCCGGGCCCCCAGGCGTGCCCTGGTGAGTTGTGCCCCCCTCGGGGCACCCCCAGGTGTTGCTTTGGCCCATCCTGGGTGTTCTGGTCCATAAAAATCTCCAAAAAGTTTTGCAGTGTTTGGACTCCATTTGATATTGATTTCCTGCGATGTAAAAAAACAAGAAAAAAGCAACAATTAGCACTGGGCACTAGGTCAATAGGTTAGTCCCCAAAAATGATATAAAGTTGCTATAAAATGATTGTAAAACACCCAAGAATGATAATATAACAACAAGAATACTTCATAAATTATAGATACATTGGAGACGTATCACCCGGCAAGCCTTGACGGGCAACCAACGATGTGACGTGAAGCAGTCCATTTAATGCGCCTTGTCAGGGCACATTATTAGGTATGATAACATTGTTTTCTATCTTATCAGTGTGTAATTACTACTTTGCCACTATGGTTACCCTTGATCCATGTGTCGAATGTGGGGTTCCGGCAAACCCTTAAGGTTCGAACACTAGGGTGCGCGTGAAGTCTTTCCTTCCCACCAATCGACGCCCTAGCTCACTAAGATCTCGCGGACGAACTCGACGAACTCGCAACACATAAAACACAAGATTTATACTGGTTCGGGCCACCGTTGTGGTGTAATACCCTACTCCAGTGTGGTAGTGGTGGATTGCCTCTAGGGCTGATGATGAATAGTATAAGGGAAGAATAGCCTCCTGAGGTTGAGGTGTTCTTGAGCTCCGTGAGCTTGTGTGTGTGGGTGGTCTGAATGATCCGTCCCCCCTGTAAGGTGGTGGCTAGTCCTATTTATACTGGCCCTGGTCCTCTTCCCATATATCGAGCAGGAAGGAAGCCAACAATGGCGGGCCAATTTGAAGGGGGGCAGCTAGTACAAGCTATCGTGACAAAAGTGGTCTTTGCCTGCGCAAAGCTCTGGTGATGATGCTGTCTTGGGCTCCACAATGACCTCCGTCTTGCCGTCCTCCTGGTCTTGGTCTCATTGCACCAATATAGCAACCTTTGCCTGATGCCTCAGTACTCTTCGCCTGCGCTTGCCTCCTTAGCACCAAAGAGGAAACAAGGACGCTACGCGCTCTGGCACCCGCCTGGTGTCGTGCGTCATGGCTCACGTCACGAGGGTCTCATGTGGTTTGCCCCGCCTTGATATCTCCGCTCCTCGTGAGCCTACCTAGCTAGGATACTCCCGAGGAGCTCTTGCGTCGTCCGCCTTGCGAGGCTTGGACCCTTGCGAGGGTCTTGGGTGCTTTGTTGGTGATGATGGGACATACGGCCTGCTGGCTCAGCCACGCCGCGGGCCGCAGGCAGGCAAGTCTGGGGACCCCTGTTCCCAGAATGCAGACACTATGGCCCATGGCAACCATAGAAGGGGTTAGAAGGTTGGATAACTCACACACCATACGCGCGTAGTCGCTATTGCCTGAGGCAACCCCTGCCGGGCAAGTGTACCATGCACCACCACCACCTTTTTCACCATTAGTCCACTAAAGTAGGAGTAGGGTTTTACGCCTCATGGCGGCCCGAGCCTTGGTAAATTGCCGGCATGATCTCTGCCGTGGTGCTCCATGCTGGTCTTCTCTTTGTGCAACGCGTCGCCCCCGTGCCGAACCAACAAGGGACCTCCTGGTCCCATAGGTGGCCGTGGTTTCCTGCGATAAAGTGGGGGAGAGGAAAACGAGAGGCAAATGGCGAATAATGTAATGCAAGAGATGAGAGTTTTATGATGGGTACTTGGTATGTCTTGACTTGGCGTAGATCTCCCCGGCAACGGCGCCAGAAATTCTTCCTGCTACTTCCTGAGCTTGCGTTGGTTTTTCCCTTGAAGAGGAAAGGGTGATGCAGCAAAGTATAGATAAGTATTTCCCTCAGTTAGAGAACCAAGGTATCAATCCAGTAGGAGATAACGCACAAATCACCAATACCTGCACAAACAATCAAACAACTTGCACCCAAGGCGATAAAGGGGTTGTCAATCCCTTCACGGTTACTTGCAAAAGTGAGATCTGATAGAGGTAGATGAAACTAAACAAACGATAAAGTAAATATTTTTGGTGTTTTTGGTTTATAGATCGGAAAGTAAAAGATTGTGAAATAGTAGATTGAAAACTAATATGATGGAAAATACACCCAAGGGCCATAGGTTTCACTAGAGGCTTCTCTCAAGATAGCAAATAATACGGTGGGTGAACAAATTACTGTCAAGCAATTTATAGAAAAGCGCAAAGTTGTGACGATATCTAAGGCAATGATTATGAAATATAGGCATCATGTCTGTACCATGTAGACCGACTCCTGCCTGCATCTACTACTATTACTCCACACATCGACCGACTCCTGCCTGCATCTAGAGTATTAATTTCATGAATAACACAGTAACACATTAAGTAAGATGACATGATGTAGAGGAATAAACTCAGTCAATATGATGTAAAACCCATCTTTTTATCCTCGATGGCAACAATACAATACGTGCCTTGCTGCCCCTACTGTCACTAGGAAAGGACACCGCAAGATTGAACCCAAAGCTAAGCGCTTCTCCCATTGCAAGAAAAACCAATCTAGTTAGCCAAACTAAACCGATAGTTTTAAGAGAATTACAAAGATATCAAATCATGCATAAAATAATTCAGAGAAGATTCAATTAATATTCATAGATAAGCTGATCATAAATCCACAATTCATCGGATCTTAACAAACACACCGCAAAAGAAGGTTACATCGGATAGTTCTCCAAGAACATCGAGGAGAAAATGGTATTGGGAATCAAAGAGAGAAGAAGCCATCTAACTACTAGCTATGGACCCGTAGGTCTGAGGTAAACTACTCACACTTCATTGGAAGGGCAATAGAGTTGATGTAGAAGCCATCCATGATCGAATCCCCCTCCGGCAGGATGCCGGAAAAGGCCCCAAGATGGGATCTCACGGGAACAAAAGGTTGCGGCGGTGGAAAACTGTTTTCGTGGATGCTTCTAGTGGTTTGGGAATATATGTAAATATATAGGACGAAGAATTAGGTCAGGGGGTGTTGGAGTAGGCCACAAGGTAGGGGGGTGCGCTCATGTGGCTTGTCGTCTACTCCAAGGTCTCCTGACTTGGAGTCCAAGTCCAACAGGTGTCTTCTGGTCCAAGAAAAATCATTGCGAAGGTTTTATTCCATTTGGACTCTGTTTGGTATTCCTTTTCTGCGAAACTCAAAAACAAGGAAAAACCAGAAACTGGCACTGGGCTCAAGGTTAATAAGTTAGTCCCAAAAATAATATAAAATAGCATATTAATGCATATAAAACATCCAAAACAGATAATGTAATAGCATGGAACAATCAAAAATTATAAATGCGTTGGAGACGTATTAGAACCCTAGATGCCCGATCTTTCACGATTGGAGCGGATTCCGCAAAGAACATGAAGGACACAAGGGGAAACACGAGAGGAATCACTCAAACCACAAGATTCGATTACACATGTGCTAGATCCTCGAAACAAAAAGAGATACACGATCCACGATCAACAAAGGACGATGCAAGTAGCAAGTTCTTCTCCGTGAGGAGGTCTTGAGGGGTCTTCCCTTGAGGCGTCCTGAATCCACATGGGGGATCTTCTCTGTAGAGGTCGTGAACTCCGATGGAGAAGGGATCAAGTGGAGAGCAAAGCTCTATCTCAAACGAGCTACTGATACGTCTCCAACGTATCTACAATTTTTTATTACTCCATGCTATATTATCTACTATTTTGGACATTATTGGAATTTATTATCCACTTTTATATTATTTTTGGGACTAATCTATTAACCGAAGGCCCAACCCAGAATTGTTGTTTTTTGCCTATTTTAGGGTTTCGAAGAAAAGGAATGTCAAACAGAGTCCAAACGGAATGAAACCTTCGGGAACGTGATTTTCTCAACGAATAAGACCCAGGAGACTTGAACCCTACGTCAAGGCACAAGAGAGGAGGCCACGAGGTAGGGGGCGCGCTTGCCTACCCCAAGCGTGCCCTCCACCCTCGTGGGCCCCCTATTGCTCCACCGACGTACTCCTTCCTCCTATATATATCCACGTACCCCCAAACGATCAGATATGGAGCCAAAACCCTAATTCCACCGCCGTAACTTTCTGTATCCACGAGATCCCATCTTGGGGCCTGTTCCGGAGCTCCGCCGGAGGGGGCATTGATCACGGAGGGCTTCTACATCAACACTATAGCCTCTCCGATGAAGTGTGAGTAGTTTACCTCAGACCTACGGGTCCATAGTTAGTAGCTAGATGACTTCTTCTCTCTTTTTGGATCTCAATACAATGTTCTCCCCCTCTCTTGTGGAGAACTATTCGATGTAATCTTCTTTTTGCGGTGTGTTTGTTGAGACCGATGAATTGTGGGTTTATGATCAAGTCTATCTATGAATAATATTTGAATCTTCTCTGAATTCTTTTATGTATGATTGATTATCTTTGCAAGTCTCTTCGAATTATCAGTTTGGTTTGGCCTACTAGATTGATCTTTCTTGCAATGGGAGAAGTGCTTAGCTTTGGGTTCAATCTTGCGGTGTCCTTTCCCAGTGACAGTAGGGGCAGCAAGGCACATATTGTATTGTATTGTTTCCATCAAGGATAACAAGATGGGGTTTTCTTCATATTGCATGAGTTTATCCCTCTACATCATGTCATCTTTCTTAAGGCATTACTCTGTTTTTAACTTAATACTCTAGATGCATGCTGGATAGCGGTCGATGAGTGGAGTAATAGTAGTAGATGCAGGCAGGAGTCGGTCTACTTGTCTCGGACGTGATGCCTATATACATGATCATACCTAGATATTCTCATAAGTATGCTCAATTCTGTCAATTGCTCAACAGTAATTTGTTCACCCATCGTAGAATGCTTATGCTCTCGAGAGAAGCCACTAGTGATACCTATGGCCCCGGGTCTATCTTTATCATATTGATCTCCTACTACTTAGTTATTTCCTTTGCTATTTACTTTGCCTTTATTTTACTTTGCATCTTCATCACAAAAATACCAAAAATATTATCTTTATCATATCTATTAGATCTCACTCTTGTAAGTGGCCTTATAGGGATTGAGAACCCCTATTTGCGTTGGTTGCGAGGATTTATTTGTTTTGTGGCGGTACGAGGGACGCGCGCGTAGCCTCCTACTAGATTTATACCTTGATTCTCAAAAATTGAGGGAAATACTTACGCTACTTTGCTGCATCATCCCTTCCTCTTTGGGGAAAACCAACAAAGTGCTCAAGAGGTAGAAAGAAGGATTTCTGGCGCCGTTGCCAGGGAGGTTCCCACAAGTCAAGATTTGACTCCCCACAACGAGCCATTTCTGGCGCCGTTGCCGGGGAGGTCTATGCAAAAGTCAACATACCAAGTACCCATCACATACCCTTATCTCCCGCATTACATTATTTGCCATTTGCCTCTCATTTTCCTCTCCCCCACTTCTCCCTTGCCGTTTTATTCGCCCTCTCTCTCTATCCTCCCTCTCTATTTTTCCTCTTTTTGCCCGCTTGCTTTTTGTTTGCTTGTGTGTTAGTTTGTTTGCTTGTCATTATGGCTAGTCCCTTATCTTCTCCGTTGTCTCCCAAGAATGAAATTCTAAATTTTAAGCAAAGGGAGGGAGAAAATCTAAAAGATGCTTGGTACAGAGTTTGCAATGCTCAAAATAGATCTACTAGGAAGAAATCTACTTCCGTTCTTCTTCGCAATTTTTATGTAGGCATTACTCCTTGGCACTGTTATGTTCTTGATACTATTACCGGAGGGAATTTTTTGGGTAGCCAACTTTTGATTCTTATAATGCTATGTTAGATTTATTTGGCTCACCTCCTCTCTTGGTTAATGGAATTACATTAACTTTGGAGCATGTAATGCAAAGGCTTGAAATTATTGAAAATAAGGTTGCTACTATGGAATTAATTGAAAATTTGGATAAAAAGATCCACAGCTGAATCTCTCAATATGGATCTAAGGTAGGAGTTACTTTGAAAGATATTAAAGAAAAGGAACCCATAGTTAATGAGAAAATAAATCATGATTCCGTTAGGATCGATAAACTTGAGAATATTATTACCAACTTGGGAACTGCTTTTTATTCCGTAAAGAATACTCCAAGTCCTTCCACTAAAGTTGCCAAGAATATGTACATTCCTAAAGATAAGGGTGAATCCTCCAGTAAGGATGCGAATCTCAAATCTATAAGTATTCATCCCTATCTTTTTGCTATCATTAAGGAACCATTTGCTACAAATGAATTTTTCGATCTTGTGCCTAAAAGTTTGATAATTAATAAAAGGAAAGAAATTCCTAAAGATGGCATATTCCTAATTGAAGAATTGCCTACCAAAGATGGCAATACCTAGATCTATTGTTGCTTGTTATGCCTAGCTAGGGGCGTTAAACGATAGCGCTTGTTGGGAGGCAACCCAATTTTATTTTTATTCCTTGATTTTTGCTCCTGTCTACTAATAAATAATTTATCTAGCCTATTTTGTTGTTGTGTTTTTTGTGTTTAATTAGTGTTTGTGCCAAGTAGAACTGTTGGGAAGACTTGGGGAAAGTCTTGTTGAACTTGCTGTAAAAAACAGAAACTTTAGCGGTCACAAGAACTACTTCAATTTTTATTTGGAAAGTGATATTTAGTTAATTCTTTTTGAAGATGATTAATAGATAAATTGCTCACGTCCAGCAATTTATTTTAAAATTTTTGGAGTTCCAGATCTTGCGCTAGCTTCTGATTACTACATACTGTTCTGTTTTTGACAGATTCTGTTTTTCATGTGTTGTTTGCTTATTTTGATGAATCTATGGCTAGTAAAATAGTTTATAAACCATAGAGAAGTTGGAATACATTAGGTATAACACCAATATAAATAAAGAATGAGTTCATTACAGTACCTTGAAGTGGTCTTTTATTTTCTTTCGCTAACGGAGCTCACGAGATTTTCTACTTTAAGTTTGTGTTGTGAAGATTTCAAGTTTTGGGTAAAGATTTGATGGATTATGGAATAAGGAGTGGCAAGAGCCTAAGCTCGGGGATGCCCATGGAACCCCCAAGATAATCTAAGGACACTTAAAAGCCAAAGCTTGGGGATGCCCTGGAAGGCATCCCCTCTTTCGTCTACTTCTATCGGTAACTTTACTTGGAGCTATATTTTTATTCGCCACATGATATGTGTTTTGCTTGGAGCGTCTTGTATGATTTTAGTCTTTGATTTTTAGTTTACCACAATCATAATTGCTGTACACACCTTTTTAGAGAGCCATACATGATTTGGAATTTGTTAGAATACTCTATGTGCTTCGCTTATATCTTTTGAGTTATATAATTTTGCTCTAGTGCTTCACTTATATCTTTTAGAGCACGGTGGTGGATTTGTTTTATAGAAACTATTGATCTCTCATGCTTCACTTAGATTATTTTGAGAGTCTTTAATAGCATGGTAATTTGCTTAAAATCCTATTTTTCTTGGTACACAATATAAATAATAAAACTTTCTTATGAGTGTGTTGAATACTATGATAAGTTTGATACTTGATAATTGTTTTGAGATATGAAGATGGTGATATTAAAGTTGTGCTAGTTGAGTAGTTGTGAATTTGAGAAATACTTGTGTTGAAGCTTGTGATTCCCGTAGCATGCACGTATGGTGAACCGTTATGTGATGAAGTCAGAGCATGATTTATTTATTGATTGTCTTCCTTATGAGTGGCGGTCGGGGACGAGCGATGGTCTTTTCCTACCAATCTATCCCCCTAGGAGCATGTGTGTAATACTTTTCTTTGATAACTTGTAGAATTTTTGCAGTATGTGTATGAGTTCTTTATGACTAATGTTGAGTCCATGGATTATACGCACTCTCACCCTTCCACCTTTGCTAGCCTCTCTAATACCGCGCACCTTTCGCTGGTATCATACACCCACCATATACCTTCCTCAAAACAGCCACCATACCTACCTATTATGGCATTTCCATAGCCATTCCGAGATATATTGACATGTAACTTTCCACCGTTCCGTTTACTATGACACGCTCCGTCATTGTCATATTGCTTAGCATGATCATGTAGTTGACATCGTATTTGTGGCAAAGCCACCGTTCATAATTCTTTCATACATGTCACTCATGAGTCATTGCATATCCCGGTACACCGCTGGAGGCATTCATATAGAGTCATATTTTGTTCTAAGTATCGAGTTGTAATTCTTGAGTTGTAAGAAAAATAAAAGTGTGATGGTCATCATTATTAGAGCATTGTCCCAGTGAGGAAAGGATGATGGAGACTATGATTCCCCCACAAGTCGGGATGAGACTCCGGACGAAAAATAAAAAAATAAAAAAGAGAAAGAAAAGAGGCCATAATAAAAGAAAAGGCCCAAATAAAAGAAAGAAAAAAATGAGAGAAAAAGAGAGAAGGGACAATGTTACTATCCTTTTACCACACTTGTGCTTCAAAGTAGCACCATGATCTTCATAGTAGAGAGTCTCTCATGTTATCACTTTCATATACTAGTGGGAATTTTTCATTATAGAACTTGGCTTGTATATTCCCATGATGGGCTTCCTCAAAATGCCCTAGGTCTTCATGAGCAAGAAAGTTGGATGCACACCCACTTAGTTTCTTTTTGAGCTTTCATATACTTGTAGCTCTAGTGCATCCATTGCATGGCAATCCCTACTCACTCACATTTATATCTATTGATGGGCATCTCCATAGCCCGTTGATACGCCTAGTTGATGTGAGACTATCTTCTCCCTTTTTTGTCTTCTCCACAACCACCACTCTATTCCACCTATAGTGCTATGTCCATGGCTCACGCTCATGTATTGTGTGAAAATTGAAAAAGTTTTGAGAATGTCAAAAGTATGAAACAATTGCTTGGCTTGTCATTGGGGTTGTGCATGATTTAAATAGTTTGTGTGGTGAAGATGGAGCATAGCCAGACTATATGATTTTATAGGGATAACTTTCTTTAGCCATGTTATTTTGAGAAGACATAATTGCTTAGTTAGTATGCTTGAAGTATTATTATTTTCATGTCAATATGAACTTTTGTCTTGAATCTTTCGGATCTGAATATTCATACCAAAATTAAGAAGAATTACATTAAAATTATGCCAAGTAGCACTCCACATCAAAAATTCTGTTTTTATCATTTACCTACTCGAGGACGAGCAGGAATTAAGCTTGGGGATGCTTGATACGTCTCCAACGTATCTATAATTTTTGATTGCTCCATGCTATATTATCTACTGTTTTAGACATTATTGGGCTTTATTATCCACTTTTATATTATTTTTGGGACTAACCTATTAACCGGAGGCCCAACCCAAAATTGCTGTTTTTTGCCTGTTTTAGGGTTTCGAAGAAAAGGAATATCAAACGGAGTCCAAATGGAATGAAACCTTCGGGAACGTGATTTTCTCAATGAATAAGACCCAGGAGACTTGGACGCTACGTCAAGGCACAAGAGAGGAGGCCACGAGGTAGGGGGCGCGCCTGCCTACCCCAGGCGCGCCCTCCACCCTCGTGGGCCCCCTGTTGCTCCACCGACGTACTCCTTCCTCCTATATATATCCACGTACCCCCAAACGATCAGATACGGAGCCAAAACCCAAATTCCACTGCTGTAACTTTCTGTATCCACGAGATCCCATCTTGGGGCCTATTCCGAAGCTCCGCCGGAGGGGGCATCAATCACGGAGGGCTTCTACATCAACACCATAGCCTCTCCGATGAAGTGTGAGTAGTTTACCTCAGACATACGGGTCCATAGTTAGTAGCTAGATGGCTTCTTCTCTCTTTTTGGATCTCAATACAATGTTCTCCCCCTCTCTTGTGGAGAACTATTCGATGTAATCTTCTTTTTGCGGTGTGTTTGTTGAGACCGATGAATTGTGGGTTTATGATCAAGTCTATCTATGAATAATATTTGAATCTTCTCTGAATTCTTTTATGTATGAGTGGTTATCTTTGCAAGTCTCTTCGAATTATCAGTTTGGTTTGGCCTACTAGATTCATTTTTCTTGCAATGGGAGAAGTGCTTAGCTTTGGGTTCAATCTTGTGGTGTCCTTTCCCAGTGACAGTAGGGGCAGCAAGGCACGTATTGTATTGTTGCCATCGAGGATGACAAGATGGGGTTTTTTGCGTATTGCATGAGTCTATCCCTGCTACATCATGTCATCTTGCTTAAGGAGTTACTCTGTTTTTAACTTAATACTCTAGATGCATGCTGGATAGCGGCCGATGAGTGGAGTAATAGTAGTAGATGCATGCAGGAGTCGGTCTACTTGTCTCGGACGTGATGCCTATATACATGATCATACCTAGATATTCTCATAACTATGCTCAATTCTGTCAATTGCTCAACAGTAATTTGTTCACCCACCATAGAATACTTATGCTCTCGAGAGAAGCCACTAGTGAAACCTATGGCCCCGGGGTCTATCTTTATCATATTGATCTCCTACTACTTAGTTATTTCCTTTTCTATTTACTTTGCCTTTATTTTACTTTGCATCTTTATCACAAAAATACGAAAAATATTATCTTTATCATATCTATCAGACCTCACTCTCGTAAGTGGCCTTATAGGGATTGACAACCCCTATTTGTGTTGGTTGCGAGGATTTATTTGTTTTGTGAAGGTACGAGGGACTCGCGCGTAGCCTCCTACTAGATTGATACCTTGGTTCTCAAAAACTGAGGGAAATACTTACGCTACTTTGCTGCATCATCCCTTCCTCTTTGGGGAAAACCAACGCGGTGCTCAAGAGGTAGCAACTACTTCTTTGCTAACCCTAAAATGGTGGAGGTGGAGGAGTATATATATTCTAAGACCACAAAGGGGTAAGTGAGGGGTGAAATAGGTACATGGGCCTCGGCCTAGAGACTCTGCGTGCATGTAGGCCAGAAGTCTTCCAATGTAAGCTGGGAGTTGGCATAGTATGAGCTGTGCTGGAGTCCGGGGGCCGGAAGGTCTAGTTCGGCCGGAAGTTCTGGGGACCGGAAGGTCCGGGAAAGTTTTTGGGTAGAACAAAGAGTTGGCACACCCGGGCATCATCTGGAGTTGCGAGGGCCGGAGGTTCTGGGCTGGCTGGAAGGTCCGGGGTCCGGAGGTTCCGGGCTATGGTCGGAAGTTCCGGGCTTGGCAGAAACTCTGCACAAGTCTTGACGCTGGTCGTTCCTCCTCCTTCAGTCCTTGGTTCCTGAGCACATGTAGTGTCTTCGCATTAGGTAGCAACCATGTCTTGCATGAATGGAAAGGGGAAGGACTTAGGAACGAGTTAACCTTGTGTCTAATGGCGTATGCTCGAGGTCGAGGTCTCGTTGTGGTGTACATGGGGATGATCGTAGGATGCTCCGCATCAGTAAATAGATAGGCCCTTCGCAGAGGGAAGCAGAGATTTGTAGAGGTGCCAGAGCTCAAAGCTTAAATTGAGAGATATTTTTTTTGAGAGGCATGCTTTTCCCATCAATGAAAACGACCGAGTAGTTCCCAATACTTTCCATGCTATATACATCATAGGCAGTTCCCAAACATAAAAGGAAGTTTATTCCTTTTCCACCATTCTTTCACAATCCATGGCTAGCTGTATCCAAGGGTGCCTTCCATACCAAGACTTTCCAAGGAATTTATTATTTGACAACATAAAGTAAATTTCTTTTTCATTCCGAGACTAGGCATCCCTATTACCGCCACACTCTCGTGCAATGACAAGTGAATAAACACTCATCTTGAGAGTAACACATCTAGCATGGAAAAATATTGGCCACCCACTAGGGCTTCACGAGTGGTAGGTGCACACAAAAAGGAAATTCATTTTGAAAAATAGAGTTGGCACATACAAATTTACTTAGAACGGCACGAAAATACCACATATAGGTAGGTATGGTGGACTCATATGGCATAACTGGTTTAAGGATATTGGATGCACAAGTAGTAATCCAACTTAGTACAAGGAAAGGTTAGCAAATAGATTGAGAAGAAACCAACACTACAAAAAAAAATACACTTCCGTGATGATATGTGTTTGTCACAATAGGTCGCGTTTTTTGTCATGCCTGTACATCCATGAGAAATTTATGACAGAATCAAGATAGTCATACCTGTGCCGTCATAGAAGTGTTCCATGACATTACCAAAATTATCATCACGGAAGTGTCCACTTCCATGACGATAAATCGCGCGTCATAGAAGTGCTTTCATCAAGGGTGACCGACACGTGGCATCCACCGTACGGAACACCGTTAAGCTATCGGGTCGGGTTTTGGATCCGATAACCCATTAACAACCCCGACCAATGGGGATTTTCCATGTGTAAAATCATCATTGGCTGGAGGAAACACGTGTCGGCTCATCGTTGGGACAAATGTCATCCACTCATTGGACAGAAGACGCCTATGATACGTCGACACATGGCACAGCCCAACAGAGTCCCATTCCTGTGAAAAGGTCGGCCCATTTTACTTGGTCAAAAGGTGGCGGGTCGGCCCATGTATAGCCTGTTAACGACTTATTCACATATAGCCCATTTATAGCCCGCTAACCCAAGGCCCGTTACGCCCTATCCGAATTAGGCCCAGTAGCATCATTTGGGCCACCCAATATGATTCTAGCCCATTTTCACTTCTGGCCCATGTATGGCCCATGACGTCTTTCGGCCCATATGAGGCCCTATGTAACTCTTGGCCTATTAACGGCCCGTGGTGAAACTGGCCCGTAATGAACAGTGTATCACTTTACACCCATTAACGGCCCATGGTGAAACTGGCCCGTAATGAACAGTGTATCACTTTATACCCATTAACGGCCTATTATTCCGTTGGGCCGTTTCCAGCCCATGTTATCTGTCGGCCTTCTCAGAGCCCATTTCTTCTTGGGTTCATTTCCAACATTCGTTTACTTACGGCCCGTTACTGTCATTTTCTGCTTGTGGGCCAAATTCAGCCCGTGGTTACAGTCGGCCCGTTTGTGGTTCGTTAATACATTGGGCCGTTTTCATAGCGTCATCAAATACGGCCTATTAATGATGGCCCATTATGATCGGACCATGAACGGACGATTCCAACTCTAGCCCGTTTACGACCATAATGCGGTCTGTTTGGCCCATGTTTGGCCAATCGATCATACGGCCCGTATAAGGCCCATTGATGATACGGCCCGCAGAAGGCCCATTGTTTCTACGGCCCGTAGAAGGCCCATTGTTTCTATGGCCCGTAGAAGGCCCAGTGTTTCTACGACCAGTAGGAGGCCCAGTGTCACTACAGTAAATATTAGCCCATGGTTATTGTGGCCTAGTTTTAAAAAATAGGTTATTGCAGCCACTAGTTAACTGCGGAAAAAGAACTGCAATGACTACAAGCAAACAAATAAACAAGACAACAAGGAAATAAATAAGCAAGCAAGTAACGCTAGGCTATCACGGCTATTACACATATTACATCCACTGGGCATCAAAGTTTGCCACCAGTGCAAATATACGGAACAAAGCAGCATATCATATACACTGGTTGTCAAAGTTGGCGACCAGCGCAAATAAACGCCACAGCAAAACAAATCCAGAACTGAAACCACTTCAGAAGATCTCAAGAAACAATATCCTGGGTACCCATAATGCTGGCAGGATGCTTAGCAATCTTATTAACTTTCCCTGGGCACCAGAAAATATGCATCTGAATTCTGCAGGGACTTCCTCAGTCCTTCAGCTTCCTGTCGCGGCACATATGATCGATGTCTTTCAACTTGAAGTTGAGACTCAAGAAGACGAACTGATTCAGGCAGCGAGTTCGAAGAGCTTGTGCCAGCAGTAGTGGCTAGTAACTCGAACACTACATCGAGACAGGACTTTTGGGTTCCCGCACTATCGTCAAGATAGTTTTTATCAGCTTTCTTGGAGACCAACAGGGATGTCTCACTATCTTGAACCTTATCTGCATTACTTCCTTTACCATTGGATAATGCGGTACTGTTCTCCAATATTTTGTCCGCATTCTAAAAGAGAAACAAGCAGACACATCACATGTTTACCATGTTGTATATGAAACTCATTTTGGTAAATGAGTTCAGTAGTCAAGTGGAGAGGATAACAACATGAAACAAACATATATCTATGTACCATGTTCACTTTATGGTCTATATCATTCTAGTTTTTGTTGCCAAATCAAGATAGAGACACAGTTCAAATAATATTTGTTCAAGACAAAGCAGAATAGACAAAATATAAGTGTGGGTAACTATAGAGCAATAACAACACTTGTAATGTGCATGACATGAGAACATAACTGTTTATTCAATTGAAACTGAAATCAACATAGAGCAGGTTACAACAGCAAACCAGTTAAAGAAACAGGTTTAGAACATACCTGTTGCGCCATTGGAGTTTCAATTCCATCCTTCAAATTTGAAAATAGTTGGTATGAGTAAATACAGTAATGCAAGAGCAAAGGAGTATAAACCATAGCTACAGAACCTGACCTGAGAACAAATCTTCTTCTCCTTTAAGCATTGAGTTGGGATTCGGAGTGGTGGTGCTCGTGCTTTGGGCACTACAGTTCCCTTACTAACTGCTCGTGTTTGGGTGCTCTGTGGTCGAGACGGTGCTGTGTCAACTGGAACTGGGTTACTATCTGCCGGGGTTGGGGTTAGAAGGGGTGTAGCTGGTTCTCTATCCAACTGGGTAGGGGTACAATCTGCGAGAGTCTGGGTTATGTGTGGTGGATCTGGTCCTTGGGCAAGTACAACCATGGTTCTATCTGCATCAACTGGTAGCACTATCTTTTCTGAAGACCCTGTTGTTACTCCCTTAGATACTGCCATCATGCTCTCCAATTCAAATGGCTAATAAACAAGAAAAGTAATTGAAAGTATAGACATTGTATGATAGACAGGTGCAATGGATAGTGGGGAATAAAAGAGGGCATGAAATAATTCATATTTATGTTGTCTAACCAAACAGGATAGCATGACACAATTTCACATATATGATGGCTAACTAAACAGGATAGCATGACACAATTTCACATTATGATGTCTAACTAAAAAAGATGGAAAGACATAGTTCAAAATATGAGACTATGTAAACAGGATGACATGACATAACTATATAATGTGTTTATTAAATAGGTCGGCATGCCATAATTCACATACATTCACGGATAGAATGCCATAATTCAAAATATGATGACTGTAAACACTAAACATGATGAGATGATATAACTATATGATGTCTTTATTAAATGGGTTGCCATGCCATAATTTAGATAGATGATGTGTATGTACTATGTAAATATGATGACATGATATAATTCGAATATATGATTTATATAGTAAGCAAGTAAGTAGATGGCAATCCATATATGATGCAAAAACTAAGCAATGCAAGACAACATGCATGACATGGGTAATATA
The DNA here is from genome assembly GCF_018294505.1 of Triticum aestivum. Taxonomy (NCBI): domain Eukaryota; kingdom Viridiplantae; phylum Streptophyta; class Magnoliopsida; order Poales; family Poaceae; genus Triticum; species Triticum aestivum. Next base: position 401,626,837 of record NC_057800.1, on the reverse strand, counting down.
ACCCTGCCAAGTTTGAGCATAGACCTCAGGGGGGAAATAGGACTGGTCATCAGTCTCTGAATCCTCCTTTGAGGAGCTCTCTGTAACCAGCAAGATGTCTGCTTCAGCAAGTAGCATTGTTTGCTTCAGCAAGGAAGAGTAATTGAATATACAAACGTTGTCGACAAATGGAACACGTAATACAAAAAAAATGATAGCATGATGTAATTCACATACATGATGATTGGCTAAACAGCATGACATTGCATAATTCACATATATAATGCCTTTGCAACAAGATAGGATTGTATAATTCACATATATAATATCTTGCAACAAGATGGCAATGCATAATTCACATATATGGTTATTAGATACTGAACAGGTGGCATTCACACAAAGCATGTCTAAACTAATCAAATGACATAGCAATGCGAGACACCATACGCACGATATGAGCAACATAACCCTGCCAAGTTAGAGCATACACCTCGGGGGGGGGGGGAATAGGACTGGTCATCTATCTCTGAATCTTCCTCTGAGGAGCTATCCGTAACCAGCGAGATATGCGCTTCGTCAGATAGCATAGTCTTCTCTGAAGACCTTGTTTTCACTCCAGAATTTGCAATCACCGTGTCAAATGGCTGATGCACATGAAGAGCAGTTGAATGTACTAACATTGTTGACAAATGTAATATGTAATGAAAAAAAGGATGGCCTGATATAATTTACATATAAGATGACTGGCTAAGCAGGATGGCATTGCAAAATTCACATATATGATGCCTGGCTAAACAAGATGGCGTTGCATAATTCACATAAACTATGAATAAACTAAACAGATGGCATTCGCACAAAAGATGTCTAAACTAAGCAGATGACATATTTAATGTATAAAGTAAGCAATGCAAGACACCATATGCATGATATGTAGCGACCAGACCTCAAACAGTCTGATCTCTCTGCTCTGGTGTCATCCCTGGATTAGTAATGCTGACACCACACAGTTCTCGGAGGATTTATAGCAGAGTAGCAATCACACACTTATTACATCGAGTGTCTCCATAGAGAACTTATTACAAATAAATATGGCTTAAGGCCATCTAATAACGATAACAGCGGAAGGCTTGGAAGATAAGTGAGTCCATCAACTCCAACGGCATCACTGAGTATAGAACCACGACCTAAAAACTCCTTAATCGTCGTATGAAAAGTCTGCAACATTAACGTTGCAGCCCGAAACGGGTCAGCACATGGAATATGCTGGCAAGGTAACACATAGAGAGTAATGGAATGAAACAGCTATACTATATGCATATTTGGCTGGTGGAAAGCTCTATGGTTACAGTTTTGCGTAAAGCCAATTTTTTCTTACTTCAAAGGAATAAATTTATTTAACTATCATGGTAGTTGTTAAACATTGAGAATGGTTGACAGCATTCTCAATCCCAATTAAGCATCATCGTTAAACATAACCCAACAAAATTAATTTAGAGTAACATGTTGAGATTCACATGATAATCCAGGTACTAGATACTCAAGATGTCCATAACTGGGGACACAGCTAACCATGATTAGTTTGTTACACTCTGCAGAGGTTTGCGCACTTTTCCCCACAAGACTCGATCGCCTCCGTTTGGTTTCTCGCACTACATGGTGTTTGAGAAGACGGATGACCGAGACATAGTCTTTCAGAAGCGCTAGCACCTTATGATCGGGTAGATCGTACCACCTACATCCCCTACAGCTGCTAGTCTACCACTGTAAGAGTTCGCACGACTTAGTCAACTATGCTAGAGCCCATAATAGCTTGTGGCTGCACACAGAAGTTTCTAGTATGAATAGTCTCATGATCCCTTTGAGCCTCAATGGCGGTCCAAAAGAAAACAGGCAAGTCCTGGAATACCCAGGTGCCTCAATCCACCCAGATGTGTGTTTAAGTTGCCACCTTAGATAAACCATTAATTAACAAAACTCACATCTGTCATGGATATCACTCACCCAATCCACGTCTACTAGCATAGCATGGCATAATAAGCAAACGTAGAAGTAACTCCCAAAGGTTTGATAATAACAGGTAATAGGTACTACCTCATCTACTTCCCATCCCACAATTTAATTAGATCCTAATCATGCAATGTGTGAGGATTGATCTAATGCAATAAAACTGGGTAGTAGAAAAGGTATGATCAAAGTGTTACTTGCCTTGCTGATGATCCGCGAAACCTAACGATTCGAAGTAACAGGCGGCGCACTCCAGGTATTCTATCGCAGACAAACAAACAAGCATATAATAAGTACTCATCTAATGCACGGGTAAAACTCAAATAAGAGATCTAACCAGAAGGTTCAACTTAAGAACTCCGGTTGGCAAAAAGAATCAAATCGAACGAAGCAACAAAAGTCAAACGGCGAAAGAAAACAACTTCGTTCTAGTAATCTGGATCTAATGTAAATTTTACAGTAGCAAAATCTTGTTTAAGTTGGTTAAACGGATAGAGGGTTTCGAGACGAAACTCTAGGCGCTTGAATCGCCTGATTCCCATAAACGAGCGAAAAGTAATACTAAAACGAAAATCGGATCAGGAATCGCGATCAGAAATATCGCGGATTTAATCCGAGAAAAAGAAAAAACGACGAATGCTCGCTAGAACGAACGGACGGACGAATCCTCGCTATTTAAATAAACCGAAAAACCGATCTATTTAAAAAAACCGAAACTAAAAAAACCGATGGAAAAATCGATGTAATTTTAAAAAAAAACCGATGGCACGGAAGTCGAGGCGGCGGCGAACCTTGGCGGCGGCGCGGGGCGGCGGCGGGCAGCGGGGATGGCGCCGCGGGGCGGGAGCGGCGCGTGGGGCGGGGCTGGGCGGCGGCTAGGGTTTCTCCCGGGGGGGCTGGGCCAGCTTTTAAAGCCTGCCGGGCCAGAGTCCCGGATGGACACGGCCCGGTTAGGTCGGTTCACTTTTTTTTAAAATTATTTCGCTTGGAAGAAAAATAAAAAGAAATACTAAATGGACTCCAAAAATTCCGAAATAAATTTTCGCGGGCTTCTAAAATTAAGCCGCACAAGGTGAACATTTATTTGGGACCTAAATGTAATTTTAAAAAATGCACATTTTTCCTAAATTCAAATAAAACACCGAAAAACTCCGAAATAAAATCTTATTTGATTTCATTATTTGATCCTCAATATTTCTTTATTTTGGGAAAGTCATTTTATTCCCTCTCTCATATTTTTGTAATAGAAATAATTGATGATAAAATAAGTAAAATCAAATGATCCTATTCTCAAAATTTGAGAAAACTCCAATATGAAAATAACGAAATCGCCAACTCTCTCCGTGGGTCATTGAGCTGCGTAGAATTTCTAGGATCAACCAAAATGCAAAATAAAATATGATATGCAATGATGATCTAATGTATAACATTCCAAATTGAGAATTTGGTATGTTACAAACCTACCCCCTTAAGATGAATCTCGCCCTCCAGATTCGGGTTGGCTAGAAAATAGGTGAGGGTGGTCCTTGAGTAAATCTTCCTCTTGTTCTAAGGTGGCTTCATCCTCTGTGTGGTGGCTCCACTGAACTTTGCAAAACTTGATAACCTTGCTGCGAGTGACTCGGCTGGCAAACTCGAGGATCTTAATTGGTTTCTCCTCGTAGGTCAAATTGTTATCCAACTGGATTGTTTCTAAGGGCACTGTGTCTCTCAACGGTATGTCAGCCATCTCCGCGTGACATTTCTTTAACTGGGAAACGTGGAACACATCATGAACTCCTGACAATCCTTCGGGCAATTCCAACTTGTAGGCCACTTCTCCCATACATTCCAGAACTCGATATGGTCCTACAAATCGTGGTGCTAACTTCCCTTTAACTCCGAAACGCTTTGTTTGTCGGATTTCGGGTTCTGGAAGACCCTTGAGGTTCGAACACTGGGGTGCGCACGGAGATTTCGCTTCCTACCTACCTGCACCCCTCCGCCTCGCTAAGATCTAAGCTATGGAAAGAACAACACAAGGGACACAGTGTTTATACTGGTTCGGGCCACCGTTGTGGTGTAATACCCTACTCCAGTGTGTGGTGTGGTGGATTGCCTCTTGGGCTGATGATGATGAATGATACAAGGAAGAACAGCCTCGCGAGGGTCTGTTCTTGGCTGGGGCGATGAACTGCTAGGAGGAGTTCAACCACCCTTTTCTCTCTCTCTCTCTCTCTCTCTCTCTCTCTCTCTCTCGCTCACTCTCTCTTCTTAACCCCTCCGAACCCCTCTTCTTAATCCTTCCCCCCAAAGACCCCTCTCTTCTATGGGTGGCTGGTCCTATTTATAGAGGCCCTGGTCCTCTTCCCAAATATCGAGCGGGAAGGGAGCCAACAATGGCAGGCTAATTTGAAGGGGGACAGCTAGTACTCGCTACCCTGACAAAAGTAGTCTTCTCCTACACAAAGCTCTAGTGGTGACGCCGTCTTGGGCTCCACGATGACCTCCGTCTTGCGGTCTTCCTGGTCTTGGTCTCATTGCACCGAAATGGCAACCTTTGCCTGATGCCTCGGTACTCCGCGGCTGCGCTTGCCCCCTTTGCACCAAAGAGGAAAGGAGGACACTGCGCGGGCTGGCACCCGCCTGGCGCCCTTGGTCGTCATGGCTTGCGTCACGGGCACCTCGTGAGGTACCCCGCCTTGATCTCTCCGCCTCCTCACGAGCCAGCCTGATGAGGCCGTGCCTGAGGAAGCTCCGTGTCATCCGCCCCGCGAGGCTTGGCCCCTCGCGAGGGTCTTGGGTCTGTGTTGATGAAGATGGGCCGTGCTGGGCCCCCCTTTGAGCCACGCCGCAGGCCACAGGCAGGCAAGTCTGGGGACCCCTGTTCCCAGAATGCCGATAGTAGCCCCTGGGCCCAAGGCGCGCCCGGACTTGGCCGTGAAGCGAGGCGGAAGGGCAAGAGTGAAGCGCCGCGGGCCCTAACAGCCTGCGGCCTTGGGCGCCGCGTGGCGGTTGACTGGACGTGGGTGCCTCCACTTCCCCATGGCGCCTCGGCAACTACACGGATTGGACTAGTCCCTGCATGCAGAGTGGGTCATGATTACCTGCGATCGTGGAGGTCGGCGGTTGGCCTTCGCCGGCTATAAGTACAGAACGGCGCGCGCCCTTCCAGTCCATCCCTTCTTGCTTCTCCTTCTTCCCGATCCTTGCTCCGTCTTGCTGCGATGGCTTCGATCCGCCGGTTCTCGATGGCAGAGAAGGGAATGGCTCCCCGAGAGGAACTAGACCCACTCCCGCCGAAGAAACGGCTCGTCCCCCGTGGCCCGGATGAGGGCCCTGAAGGAGCTGATGCTGACCGCCACGGGCGGTGCCGCCATTGGCGCCAACGGGTCACGAAGGTGTGGGTCGTCCCCCCTGGGGTCCACACCGAGGGCTTCTCCCGAGAGTTCGTGCTCCACGTCGCCATTCCTCTCCAGTCTTGGATTCGCCTTCCTCCCTTCTTCGCCTCCATCATCCCGAGGGGGAGCCCCTGGAGCTCTGGCTGTAGCACGCCGGCTGCAGCACCCTCGCGACCGAGGCAGAGGTCGCGGTCGTTGCCCCGGGCGAGGTCTTCATGAATCGGGGCTGGAGAGAGATCGTCCGGGTTTGCAGGGCAAGGGGCGTCTTTGCGATCCACTTGGATTACGACGCTGCTTCGGGGATGCTCTTCAAGGTCTTCGATGCGAGCGGGCGCCGGCTGGAGTGCTGCCCCGGGAGAGGTGGCCGGGGCCCTGCTGCGGTGAGGACTGGGCCCGCCGACCATTCCTTGGCGGCTGTCGACGCTTTGGGAATGGGGGTCCCCAGACTTGCCTGCCTGCGGCCTGCGGCGTGGCTCAAAGGGGGGCCCAGCACGACCCATCTTCACCAACACAAACTCAAGACCCTCGCGAGGGGCCAAGCCTCGCGGGGCGGACGACATGGAGCTTCCTCAGGCACGGCCTCGTCAGGCTGGCTCACGAGGAGGCGGAGAGATCAAGGCGGGGTACCTCGCGAGGTGCCCGTGACGCAAGCCATGACGACTCAGGGTGCCAGGCGGGTGCCAGCCCACGCAGCGTCCTCCTTTCCTCTTTCGTGCAAAGGGGGCAAGCGTAGCCGCGGAGTACCGATGCATCAGGCAAAGGTTGCCATTTCGGTGCAACGAGACCAAGACCAGGAGGACTACGAGACGGAGGTCACCATGGAGCCCAAGACGGCGTCATCACCAGAGCTTTGCGCAGGCAAAGACTACTTTTTCAAGATAGTTGATACTTGCTGTCCCCTTTCAAATTAGCCCGCCATTGTTGGCTCCCTTCCCGCTCAATATTTGGGGAGAGGACCGGGCCACTATAAATAGGACCGGCCACCCACGTAGCAAGGGGTTCGGCTCAGTCTCTTCCAAGGGCTCAACAAGTAGAGAGGTCGTAAGCAAAAGAGAGAGAGTGAGATAGAGAAAGGTGGCTGAACTCCTCCCAGCAGTTCATCGCCCCAGCCAAGAACAGACCCTCGCGTTGCTCTTCTTCCTTGTACTGTTCATCATCATCAGCCCAAGAGGCAATCCACCACACCACACACTGGAGTATGGTATTACACCACAACGGTGGCCCAAACCAGTATAAACCCTGTGTCCATTGTGTTGTTCTTTCAATAGCATTGATCCTAGTGTGGCGGAGGGGTGCAGGATGGTAGGAGGCGAAATCTCCGCACGCACCCCAGTGTTCGAACCTCAAGGGTTTGCCGGAACCTGAAATCCGACATTTGGCGCGCCAGGTAGGGGTGCGCCGGAATTCGTCTTCCACCGCTCTGCTCTCCTCCGACCATCACACTCATGTCTGACACACGTCGGGCCCGCGCGGAGCGCCGGGCCGCCCTCACTTCCCGCGTCGCCCAGACAGCCCCCGTCGCCCGCCGTCAACGCCGCCACCGGCCCGGCGGGGGGCGAGCAGCAAGCATCGTCTCAGCATCCATCCGTGCGCCAAGACGGCCGCACCGCGACTCCCTCACTCGCCCCGGCTGGATCTTCGTCCCGCGCGCTTCGCGCGCCCATGGAGGCTCGGGCTGCACTCATCGCGGCAAACGATCCCATCGACGACGTCTATGAAGAATGGCTCGACCGGGTCACCGAACTCGTCCGCGCCGCAGGGGGCTCCTCCGCGCCGTCCACTCCGCTGCACCGCACCTCGCCCCGTGCGGGCGACGAGGCTCCGGCGGCGCCCCGGCCGCCTCCCCCTCAAGAAGACGCCATGGCTCCAAGACGCGTGGCCCCTGGGCGGAACCCGCTCCGTCAGGTGCCAGCGCGGCAAGAGCAGAGCTGCCAAGAAGTCCCTCGCCCGCCAGAAGCTGCCCGGGCACTCCCTGCTCTAGCACATCGCGACCATCCTCTTGCTCCGGCGCGTGGGGACATGGAGGACCAGGCTCTCCATCACTCAAGGCCTCCCGTGGCCACAGCAGGCTGCCGCGCCTACACCACCGAACTGCGCAGCGTTGCGTGGCCGGGCAAGTTCAAGCCGGACCTGCCTCCTCGCTACGACGGCACGGCCGACCCTGCGGAGTTCCTCCAGCTCTATGAGCTGGGCATCGAAGCTGCCAACGGAGATGAGAAGGTCATGGCGAACTGGTTTCCCATGGCGGTCAAGGATGGGGCCCGCACCTGGCTCCTGAACCTGGCTCCAGGCGCAATCTCCTCCTGGGAAGAGATGCGCACCCGCTTCATCGCCAACTTCCAAGGTACTCGCGACCGGCCACCCGCCGTGAGCGACATGCGCCGCATCAAGCAACAACCCGGGGAGACCCTGCAGAAGTACATCCAGCGCTTCAACAATGCACGCCTCAAGATTCCCAAGGTGACTGAAGAGGCCATCATCTCAGCCTTCTCCGACGGCGTGCGCGACGTCAAGATGAAGGAGGAGCTGGCGATGCATGAAGACCTCTGCACTTCTTTGGAGCTGTTCAACTTGGCGAACAAGTGTGCCAGGACTGAGGAAGGGCGTCTCTCCCTCCTTGAGCTGCCTGCCGCAGACCCAGAAGAGAAGAAGCTCAAGGCCAAGGAAGTGAAGCGCAAGGGGGCTGCCGTGCTCGCGGCAGAACCAGACACCAAGCGGGGCAGAGATCAACCCGAACCTCCCAAGGCCAGCCGGTACTGCGTGTACCACGACCTCCACACCCACAAGACTAGTGAAGCCAAGAACTCCGAGCCGTGCGTGAAGGAAGGATCGGCTGTCGCCCTGACCGTGGTGACCGGGGATAGGGCCGAGGAGGAGGAAGGAATGCAGGGCGCTTGGAAGACCATGGCCCGCGCCAGGGGTGGCGCGACCAACCTCGTGAGGATCGCTGGCAAGACCCACCTCGCAAGGGAGGCTGGAGGGATCAGCCTCGCGAGGATCACCCGCAAGGCAACGCAGGCCTCCCACCACTGCCACCGCAGCCGAGGAGGAACGAGGACCGCTACCAGGACGAGGAGGCTGGGGGCTTCCAGGAGCGCGATCGCCTGCATCCTGGGCGGAGCTCAGGCCCTAGCCTCTCAGCGCATCTTCAAGCAGTTCGCCCGTGAAGTGAATGCAGCCCTCCCCAGGCTCGAAGCCATGCACCCTCTCAGGTGGTCGGCGTGTGCCATCACCTTCAGCTCAGCAGATCAACTCAAGTGTGCGGCTACAGCCGGAGTCCTCCCGATGCTTTGTTCCCCAATCATCAGTAACGTGTTGGTCACCAAGACCCTCATCGATGGCGGGGCAGGGCTCAACGTCATGTCCGTAGAGACGTTCAACAACCTCCAAGTGCCCTACAGCCAGCTTCAGCCAACCAAGCCCTTCTCCGGTATCACCGACAGCTCCACGATCCCGATCAGGCAGGACCACCTCCCCATCACCTTCGGGGCACGCGACAACTACCGCACTGAGCTCATCGACTTCGACGTCGCTCACATCCGCCTGCCGTACAACGCCATCCTCGGGTACCCGGCGCTGGCCAAGTTCATGGCCGTGACTCACCACGGCTACAACGTCCTCAAGATGCCAGGAAGCGGCGGAGTCATCACGGTGCCCTGTGAAGAGAAGGACGCAGTGTGTTCCCTGGAGCGAGCCTTTCAGGCCGCATCACTGGAGGACCCAGATCGCGGAAGCAGGAGGCTTCCCGAGGCCGCCCCCAAGAAGAAGAAGACATCGTCCGGCCTGGCCCCTCAGGAGGTAGGCCCCTCTGGGCCCGTGCCTGCCCAGGGGGAACCTCCTTCCATCGCATAGGAAAGCGCGCCCGGCGCCCTCCTCAGGCAGGGCTCGGGGGCTCTCCCCTGGAGGGCCACCGACCTAGCAAGGGTCACGAGGGAGGCGCTGGGGCACCACATGGAGGCGTGTTTCAGAGCACGTTTCCCTCAAGAAGGAGCAAGGCAAGGAGATCCAGACCCACAGGAGTTCGTCAGCAAGGCCATTCAGGAGCTACAGGAGTCCAGAGTCATGAGAGGCGCCCGCCGCCTACCAGCAGTGGCTCCCCATCCAGGCGAGGATGGCGGGCTGCGCGTCTGCGTCGACGTACCAGGGCTCAACCAAGTCGCCTCCCTGGAGCGCCTCTGGCCCTCGCGAGTGGGGCGCTGCGGAGGTCCACCCCACAGCTACGTTCGCATGCCTTACGGCTTGCCGAGCGCGGCTGACGCGTACCAGCGCCTCATGAGGGGCATCACGGAGGCGCAAGAGGCCAGGTGCTCCGCAGCCCTGGCGGAGATGAAGATGGCCCGCGAGGAACCGCCAGCGCCTCCGGAGCCTCCCGAGGCCCCTGGGCCTGGGGGCTCATGAGGATCGGCTTCCGCAGCCCACCGAGCCGGCTACACCAACACCCCTTCGTCTTCAGCGTCATCAGGTGACATCTTTCAAGTTTCACTTCCAGCTGGGAGCGCCCCCAGGGCTGCATTATTCCCAGGCCGCGTGGGTCCGTCCCTGCGGCGTGTATCCCTTTTATTTCGCGTCGTTAGCTTACCTTGTTGGGGGCGCCCCTCGGGCTGCATGATCCCCAAGTCGCTCGGGCCTGACCCAGTGATCTCCGCATCTACTTGAACGAATCCACTCCTTCGCGGCTAATGTGCTTTACCTAGTTGCCTGCTCAGCTGACGCCAACTAACGGAGCTGCTCCCAAATGGCACGACGCTTGCGCATGGGTCCATCCCTGCAACGCCGACGAACCTGGATGGCTGAGCTCTGGCCGCGGCAGCCCCGCACAGCGTCACCTCGTCAAGCCTTCAATGCCTCACTACCCTTCGGAAGCAACCAACGGCTGACCGTCAATTGTTATGGCAACCCCTTGCTTTTTCTATGATGGACCTGCAGGACCTCCTGAAGGAGCCGCGTCAGGCGAGGCTCTTGCTGTGTCTCCTTCGCTCTCGTCCGTGCGAACCGCTTGCACGTTAAAGGGGGGGGGGGTACCTGAGCATCGCGACTCAGGGCTCTTACTGGCTCTCCGGCCCTCACCCTCTGGCCTTGACCACGGCATCGCGACCTGGCATACCAGCAACGGCTGAGACTCGCTCGAGGGCCGGGACCCGAGGACATAGAGTAGAAATGGGAGAAAAGGCGAGAGGGGAGAGACACGCGAGGACTTCGCCGAGCAACCTCGCGCCTGCCGATGCACGGACCCGGCCACACACCAGAGAGCGGCCCCTGATCCTCGAGATAAGTTATTGCCCGGAAGCGCCAGCTACCGTGGCACCATCCCTGCACCTAATGCTATCCCATGTTAGCGACGCCGCTCCCCTTTCTCACCGAACGATGGCTGCTTGGGCGCCAAAGGGGACCTCCTGAGCATCGCGACTCAGGGGCTCTTACCGGACTCCGGGTCGCTCACCTCCTGGCCTTGACCACGGCATCGCGACCTGGCATACCAGCGACGGCTGAAGCCGCCTTGGGACTGGGACCTGTCGGCGCAGAGCACCAAGCCCTCGTGAGGTTCGAAAGGGAGGACCGAGCTAAGACGGGATGAGCAACTCGCGTAAATCTACGGCAAGGGTTATATTAACAAACAGGATCACAGGCACCTTACAAGCCCCCACGGGGCGCGCCTTTGGTTCCTCGCAGGAAACAGATCCCAAAGAGACGCAAACTACGCGCATCGCTACAAAAGACGCCATCATCAACAGTGGGCCGCCAAGTACCGACGCCAACCCCATCCAGATCAGAGCCGGCGGCGGCCTGACGAGCCTGCCCTGCTCCGGGAGAGGCGCCGGCTCGGGGGCTCGTAGCTGTCGTCGCTCGTCTCCGGAGTCGCGAAGGGCTCGCCGGAGTCGCTGGAGCCTCCGACGTCTCCACCACCTGAGGAGCCGCCAAGGGAGCGATTGGCGAGCCCGGTCCTCATCACAGCAGGGCCCTGACCGTCTTCACCAGGGCAGCACTCCACCCGGCGCCCGTCCGCGTCGAAGACCTTGAGGAGCATCACCGAAGCCCCGTTGTAGTCCAAGTGGATCGCGAAGACGCCCCTTGTCCTGCAAACCCGGGCAATCTCTCTCCAGCCCCGAGTCATGTAGACCTCACCCGGGGCGACGACCGCGACCTCTGCCTCGGTCGCGAGGGTGCTGCAGCCGGCATGCTGCAGCTAGAGCTCCAGGGGCTCCCCCTGCGGGATGACGGAGGCGAAGAAGGGAGGAAGACGGATCCAAGACTGAAGACGAATGGCAACATGTAGAACGAACTCTAGGGAGGAGCCCTCGGTGTGGACCCCAGGGGGGACGACCCACACCTTCGTGACCCGTCGGCGTCGGCGGCGGCGCCGCCTGTGGCGGTCAGCATTAGCTCCTTCGGGGCCCTCGACATGGGCGTACAATGGAAGCGGGAACCCCGGCGGCGCCCGCTCGCCCCAAGGCCTCGATACCACCTGAAGGGCCCCCTCGTCCGGGCCATGGTGGACACGCTGTTTCTTCGGCGGAAGTGGGTCTGGTCCCTCTCGGGGAGCCTTTCCCTTCTCTGCTGACGAGAACCGGCGGATCGGAGCCATCGCAGCAAGACGGAGCAAGGATTGGGAATAGGGAGAAGCAAGGAGGGATGGACTGGAAGGACGCACGACATTCCGTACTTATAGACGGCGGAGGCCAACCGCTAACCTCCACGATCGCAGGTAATCATGACCCGTTTTGCATGCAGGGACTTGTCCAATCCGAGCAGTTGCCGAGGCGCCGTGGGGAAGTGGAGACGCCCACGTCCAGTCAACTGCCACGCTACGCCCAAGGCCGCAGGCTGTTAGGGCCCGCGGCGCTTCGCTCTTGCCCTTCCGCCTCCCTGCACGGCCAAGTCCGGGCGCGCCTTGGGCCCGGGGGCTACTGTCGGCGTTCTGGGAACGGGGGTCCCCAGACTTGCCTGCCTGCGGCCTGCGGCGTGGCTCAAAGGGGGGCCCAGCATGGCCCATCTTCACCAACACAAACTCAAGACCCTCGCGAGGGGCCAAGCCTCGCGGGGCGGACGACACGGAGCTTCCTCAGGCACGGCCTCGTCAGGCTGGCTCACGAGGAGGCGGAGAGATCAAGGCGGGGTACCTCGCGAGGTGCCCGTGATGCAAGCCATGAATACTCAGGGCGCCAGGCGGGTGCCAGCCCGCGCAGCGTCCTCCTTTCCTCTTTGGTGCAAAGGGGGCAAGCGCAGCCGCGGAGTACCGAGGCATCAGGCAAAGGTTGCCATTTCGGTGCAACGAGACCAAGACCAGGAGGACTACGAGACGGAGGTCACCATGGAGCCCAAGACGGCGTCATCACCAGAGCTTTGCGCAGGCGAAGACTACTTTTGTCAGGATAGTTGATACTTGCTGTCCCCCTTCAAATTAGCCCGCCATTGTTGGCTCCCTTCCCGCTCAATATTTGGGGAGAGGACCAGGGCCACTATAAATAGGACCGGCCACCCACGTAGCAAAGGGGTTCGGCTCAGTCTCCTCCAAGGGCTCGACAAGTAGAGAGGTGGTAAAGAGAGAGAGAGAGAGAGATAGAGAAGGTGGCTGAACTCTCCCAGCAGTTCATCGCCCCAGCCAAGAACAGACCCTCGCGAGGCTGTTCTTCCTTGTACTGTTCATCATCATCAGCCCAAGAGGCAATCCACCACACCACACACTGGAGTAGGGTATTACACCACAACGGTGGCCCGAACCAGTATAAACCCTGTGTCCCTTGTGTTGTTCTTTTCATAACTTTGATCCTAGCGTGGCAGGGGGGTGCAGGAAGGTAGGAGGCGAAATCTCCGCGCGCACCCTAGTGTTCGAACCTCAAGGGTCTGCCGGAACCCGAAATCCGACAGCGGCTCCTCAGGCGGAGGAGGCATCGGAGGTTCCAGTGACTCTGGCGAGCTCTTTGCGACTCTGGAGACGAGCGACAACAGCTACGAGCCCCCGAGCCGGCTCCGCTCCTGGAGCAAGGCGGGCTCGTCAGGCCGCCGCCGACTCTGATCTGGATGGGGTTGGCGCCGGTGCTTGATGGCCCACTGTTGATGATGGTGTCTTCTGTTGGGGCGCGCGTAGTTAGTGTCCCTTTAGGATCTGTTCCCTGCGAGGAATCAAAAACGCGCCCCGTGGGGGCTTGTAAGGTGCCTGTGATCCTATTTTGTTAATATAACCCTTGTCGTAGAATTGTGCGAGTTTCTCATTCCGTCTTAGCTCAGTCCTCCCTTTCGAACCTCACGAGGGCTTGGTGCTCTGCACCGACAGGTCCCAGTCCCAAGGCGGCTTCAGCCGTCGCTGGTATGCCAGGTCGCGATGCCGTGGTCAAGGCAAGGAGGTGAGCGACCCGGAGTCCGGTAAGAGCCCCTGAGTCGTGATGCTCAGGAGGTCCCCTTTGGCGCCACGGTAGCTGGCGCTTCCGGGTGGTGACTTATCTCGAGAATCAGGGGCCGCTCTCTGGTGTGTCGCCGGGTCCGTGCATCGGCACGCGCGAGGGTGCTCGGCGAGGTCCTCGTGTGTCTCTCCCCTCTCGCCTTTGTTCCCCTTTCTGCTCTACGTCCTTGGGTCCCGGCCCTCGAGCGAGTCTCAGCCATCGCTGGTATGCCAGGTCGCGATGCCGTGGACAAGGCCAGAGGGTGAGGGCTGGAGAGCCAGTAGGAGCCCTGAGTGGCGATGCTCAGGCACCCCCCCTTTAACGTGCAAGCGGTTCACGCGGACGAGAGTGGAGGAGACACCGCAAGGGCCTCACCTGACGCAGCTCCTTTAAGAGATCCTGTAGACCCATCATAGAAAAGAAAACAAGGGGTTGCCATGACAATTGACAGTCAGCCGTTGGTTGCTTCCGAGGGGTAATGAGGCACTGAAGGCTTGACGAGGTGACGCTATGCGGGGCTACCGCGGCCAGAGCTCAGCCATTCAGGTTTGTCGGCGTTGCAGGGACGGACCCATGCGCAAGCGTCGTGCCATTTGGGAGCAGCTCCGTTAGTTGGCGTCAGCTGAGCAGGCAACTAGGTAAAACACATTAGCCGCGAAGGAGTGGATTCGTTCAAATAGATGCTGGGAAGGCGGACATCACTGGGTCAAGCCCGAGCGACCTGGGGATCATGCGGCCCGAGGGGCGCCCCCAATAAGTTAAGCTAACAACATGAAATAAAAGGGGTACATGCCGCAGGGATGGACCCACGCGGCCTGGGAATAATGCAGCCCTGGGGGCGCTCCCAGCTGGAAGTGAAACTTGAAAGATGTCACCTGATGACATTGAGGATGAAGGGGTGTTGGTGTAGCAGACTCGGTAGGCCGCGGAAGCCAATCCTCATGAGCCCCCAGGCCCGGGGGCCTCGGGAGGCTCCGGAGGTGCTGGCGGCTCCCCGTGGACCATCTCCATCCCCGCCAGGGCTGCGGAACGCCTGGCCTCTTGTGCCTCCACGATGCCCCTCATGAGGCGCTGGTATGTGGCAGCCGCGTTCGGCAAGCCGTAAGGCATGCGAACGTAGCCGTGGGGTGTACCTCTGCAGCGCCCCACTCGCGAGGGCCAGAGGCGCTCCAGAGAGGCGACTCGGTTGAGCCCTGGTATGTCGATGCAGACACGCAACCCACCATCCTCGCCTGGATGGGGAGCCACTACTGGTAGACGGCTGCCGCCTTTCATGACTCTTGACTCCTGTAGCTCCTGAATGGCCTTGCTGACGAACTCCTAAGGGTCTGGCTCTCCTTGCCTTACTCCTTCTTGAGGGAAACGTGCTTCGAAACACGCCTCCATGTGGTGCCCAAGCGCCTCCCTCGTGACCCTAGCCAGGTTGGTGGCCCTCCAGGGGAGAGCCCCCGAGCCCTGCCTGAGGAGGGCACCGGGCGCGCTTTCCTATGCGATGTAAGGAGGTTCCCCCTGGGCAGGCACGGGCCCAGAGGGGCCTGCCTCCTAAGGAGCCGAGCCGGACGATGTCTTCTTCTTCTTGGGGGCGGTCTCAGGAAGCCTCCTGCTTCCGCGATCCGGGTCTTCTAGTGATGCGGCCTGAGAGGCTCGTTCCAGGGAACACACCGCATCCTTCTCTTCACAGGGCACCGTGATGACTCCGCCACTTCCTGGCATCTTGAGGACGTTGTAGCCGTGGTGGGTTACGGCCATGAACTTGGCCAGCGCTGGGTACCCGAGGATGGCGTTGTACGGCAGGCGAATGTGAGCGACGTCGAAGTCGATGAGCTCGGTGCGGTAGTTGTCATGTGCCCCGAAGGTGACAGGGAGGCGGACCTGACCAATCGGGACCGTGGAGCCGTCGGTGATTCCGGAGAAAGGCTTGGTTGGCTGAAGCTGGCTGTAGGGCACTTGGAGATTGTTGAATGTTTCCACGGATAGGACGTTGAGCCCTGCCCCGCCATCGATAAGGGTCCTGGTGACCACCACGTTGCTGATGATTGGGGAACAGAGCATTGGGAGGACTCCGGCTGTAGCCGCACACTTGAGCTGATCTGCCAAGCTGAACGTGATGGCGCACGCAAACCACCTGAGAGGGCGCGTGTCTTCGAGCTTGGGGAGGACTGCATTCACTTTGCGAGCGAACTGCTTGAAGATGCATTGAGAGGCTGGGGCTTGAGCCCCACCCAGGATGCAGGCTATCGCGCGCGGCTCCTGGAAGCCCCCAGCCTCCTCGTCTTGGTGGCGGTCCTCATTTCTCCTTGGTTGCGGCGGCAGCGGAGGGAGGCCTGCGTTGCCTTGCGGGCGATCCTCGTGAGGTTGATCGCGCCACCCTTGGTGCGGGCCACGGTCTTCCCAGCGTCCTGCATTCCTTCCTCCTCCTCGACCGTAGCCCCGGTCACTGCGGTCGGGGCGACGGCCGATCCTTCCTTCTTGCAATGCTCGGAGCTCTTGACATTCGTTGGTGTTGTGGGTGTGGAGGTCATGGTACATGCAGTACCGGCTGCCCTTGGAAGGCTCGGGCTGATCTCTGCCCCGCTTGGTGTCTGGTTCTGCCGCAAGCACGGCAACCTCCTTGCGCTTCACATCCTTGGCCTTGGGCTTCTTCTCTTCCGGGTCCACGGCAGGCAGCTCAAGGAGGGAGAGACGCCCTTCCTCATCCCTGGCGCACTTGGTTGCCAAGTTGAACAACTCCAAAGAAGTTCACATGTCTTCATGCATCGCAAGCTCCTCCTTCATCTTGACATCGTGCATGCCGTCGGAGAAAGCTGAGATGATGGCCTCTTCAGTCACCCTGGGAATCTTGAGGCGTGCGTTGTTGAAGCGCTGGATGTACTTCTGCAGGGCCTCCCCGGGTTGTTACTTGATGCGGCGCATGTCGCTCACGGCGGGTGGCTGGTCGCGAGTACCTTGGAAGTTCGCGATGAAGCGGGTGCGCATCTCATCCCAGGAGGAGATCGTGCCTGGAGCCAGGTTCAGGAGCCAGGTGCGTGCCCCGTCCTTGAGCGCCATGGGAAACCAGTTCGCCATGAACTTCTCGTCTCCGTTAGCAGCTTCGATGCCCAGCTCGTAGAGCTGGAGGAACTCCGCAGGGTCAGCCGTGCCGTCGTAGCGAGGAGGCAGGTCTGGCTTGAACTTGCCGGGCCACGCGACACTGCGTAGCTCGGCGGTGAAGGCACGGCAGCCTGCTGTGGCCACGGGAGGCCTTGGGTGACGGAGAGCTTGGTCATGCATGTCACCACGCGATGCAGCTGGGTCTTGACATGCGGGAGCAGGAGCATGGTCGCGACATGCTGGAGCAGGGAGCGCCCGGGCAGCTTCTTGCGGGCGAGGGACTTCCTGGCAGCTCTGCTCTTGCTGCGCTGGCACCTGACGGAGCGGGTTCCGCCCAGGGGCCACGCGCCTTGGAGCCATGGCACCTTCTTGAGGAGGAGGCGGCCGGGGCGCCGCCGGAGCGTCGTCGCCCGCGCGGGGCGGGGTGCGGTGCAGCCGAACGGATGGCGCAGGAGAGCCCCATGCGGCGTGGACGAGCTCAGCGACGCGGTCGAGCCATTCTTCGTAGACGTCATCGACGGGGCGGTAGCGCAGGAGCTCATTCGCCATGACGAGCGCAGCTCGATCCTCCATGGGTGCGTGGAGCGCGCGGGACGAAGAACCAGCCGAGGGGAGCGAGGGAGTTGCGGTACAGCCGTCTTGCCGCACGGACGGATGCTGAGACGATGCTTGCTGCTCGTCCCCCGCTGGGCCGGTGGCGGCATTGACGGCAGGTGATGGGGAACGGTGTGGACGCCCGCCGACAGGAGCCGTCTGGGCGACGCGGGGAGCGAGAGCGTCCCGGCGCTCGGCGCGGGCCCGACGAGCGTCATACATGGGTGCGATGGTCGGAGGAGAACGGGGTGGTGGAAGACGAATTCCGGCGCACCCCTACCTGGCGCGCCAAATGTCGGATTTCGGGTTCCGGCAGACCCTTGAGGTTCGAACACTGGGGTGCGCGCGGAGATTTCGCTTCCTACCTACCTGCACCACTCCGCCTCGCTAAGATCTAAGCTATGGAAAGAACAACACAAGGGACACATGGTTTATACTGGTTCGGGCCACCGTTGTGGTGTAATACCCTACTCCAGTGTGTGGTGTGGTGGATTGCCTCTTGGGCTGATGATGATGAATGATACAAGGAAGAACAGCCTCACGAGGGTCTGTTCTTGGCTGGGGCGATGAACTGTTGGGAGGAGTTTTGCCGCCCTTTTCTCTCTCTCGCTCTCTTCTTAACCCCTCCGAACCCCTCTTCTTAATCCTTCCCCCCAAAGACCCCTCTCTTCTGTGGGTGGCTGGTCCTATTTATAGAGGCCCTGGTCCTCTTCCTAAATATCGAGCGGAAAGGGAGCCAACAATGGCGGGCTAATTTGAAGGGGGACAACTAGTACTCGCTACCCTGACAAAAGTAGTCTTCGCCTGCACAAAGCTCTGGTGGTGACGCCATCTTGGGCTCCACGATGACCTCCATCTTGCGGTCTTCCTGGTCTTGGTCTCCTTGCACCGAAATGGCAACCTTTGCCTGATGCCTCGGTACTCTGCGGCTGCGCTTGCCCCCTTTGCACCAAAGAGGAAAGGAGGACACTGCGCGGGCTGGCACCCGCCTGGCGCCCTTGGTCGTCATGGCTTGCATCACGGGCACCTCGTGAGGTACCCCGCCTTGATCTCTCCGCATCCTCATGAGCCAGCCTGATGAGGCCGTGCCCGAGGAAGCTCCGTGTCGTCCGCCCTGCGAGGCTTGGCCCCTCGCGAGGGTCTTGGGTCTGTGTTGATGAAGATGGGCCATGCTGGGCCCCCCTTTGAGCCACGCCGCAGGCCGCAGGCAGGCAAGTCTGGGGACCCCCGTTCCAAGAACGCCGAGATTGTTCCTCGAAGTGGAGATACTCGAAGATAAGCTCTATCTCCGACTTCGTAAACTGTCTCCTTGCGTTTAGAATCTGCATAACTCTTCTGTTTGGACTGGCCTACCTTGATCCTATCGCGAATCAACTTCACCTTCTGTTCAGACTCTTTAATCAAGTCTGGTCCAAACAACTGGCGGTCTCCAACTTCGTCCCATGACAACGGTGTCCTGCACCTCCTTCCGTACAAGGCTTCGAAAGGGGCCATCTTTAAACTGGTTTGGTAACTGTTGTTGTAAGAGAACTCTGCATATGGCAAATTGTCATCCCAACTAGATCCGTAATGTAGCGCACAAGCTCTCAGCATATCCTCCAAAATCTGATTGACTCTCTCGGTCTGTCCATCTGTCTATGGATGAAAAGTTGTACTGAATTCTAGCCTAGTTCCAAAAGTTTTGTGTAACTGCTTCCAGAACTTTGAGGTAAACTGGGTTCCTCTATATGATACGGTACTCCTTGGAACTACATGCAGACATACGATCCTGGTCATGTATATCTTTGCCAACTTAGCACTGGTATAGGTGGTCTTTACTGGGACGAAATGAGCTACTTTCGTCAATCGATCGACTACAACCCAAATCGAGTCATAGCCTGAACGAGTCCTGGGTAATCCAATGATAAAATCCATGCCTAGCTTATCCCACTTCCATTCGGGTATCGACAAGGGTTGTAACAATCCTGCTGGCTTCTGATGCTCTGCCTTTACTATCTGACATACATCACAAACTGCTACATGCTCTGCAATATCCTTCTTCATTCCGGTCCACCAGAAAATATCCTTCAGATCCAAGTACATCTTGGTATTTCCTAGGTGAATTGAATATGGTGAGTCGTGTGCATCTTGCAAAATCAACTTCTTGATCTCCGGGTCATTGGGCACATAAATGCGGTCTTCAAACCATAGGGTGTTGTGCTCATCCTCACGGAATCCTTTAGCTTTTCCTTTGCTCAGTTTCTCCATTATAGCGGCAATCTCTTTGTCAGTTTTCTGAGCTTCTCTGATTCTATCCATCAAAGTTGACTGAATCTCCAATGCTGCTACATAGCCTCTCGGAACTATTTCCACACATAGTTCACGAAGATTTTCTGCTAACTCCTTGGGTATTTCTCCCGCCATTACCGTATTGACATGGCTCTTACGGCTTAATGCGTCAGCTACTACATTAGCCTTTCCGGGGTGATAATGCAATTTCATATCATAATCCTTGATAAGCTCCAACCATCTCCTTTGTCTGAGATTCAACTCCTTCTGTGTGAAAATACACTTCAAACTCTTATGATCCGTATACACCTCCCAATGGTTTCCAATCAGAAAATTTCTCCAAGTCTTCAGTGCATGCACTACGGCTGCTAACTCCAAATCATGCGTAGCATAATTCAACTCATGAGGCTTAAGCTATCGTGAGGCATATGAAACAACTCTCCCTTCCTGCATAAGCACTGCTCCAAGTCCTCGACGTGAAGCGTCGCAATACACCTCATAATCCTTGGTCTGGTCTGGCAAAATCAACACTGGTGAAGTAACCAAACATTTCTTCAACTCCTAGAAACTAGCCTCACATTCCTCTATCCATATGAACTTGGTATCTTTCTTCAACAAGTCCGTCATAGGCTTCACAATCTTTGAGAAATTCTCAATAAATCTCCGGTAGTATCCTGCGAGTGCAAGAAAACTCCGGATCTCTCCAACTGTTGTTGGTGTTTCCCAATTGGTCACAGTAATAACCTTTGTGGGGTCAACTGCTATTCCTTCTCCGGATATAACGTGTCCGAGGAATCCTACTTCCTTCAACCAAAACTCACATTTGCTGAACTTGGCATATAATTGATGTTCTCTGAGCTTTCCAAGTACCAAACGCAAATGCTCCTTATGCTCCTCTTCATTCTTCGAGTAAACCAGGATATCATCAATGAACACTACGACGAACTTATCCAAGAACTCCATAAACACCTTGTTCATCATGTTCAAAAAATAGGCAGGTGCGTTAGTCAGACCAAATGACATAACGGTATACTCGTACAACCCATACTTGGTGGTAAAAGCTGTCTTACGAATATCCTGTTCTCGAATCTTCAACTGGTGGTATCCTGATCGCAGATCGATCTTGGAAAATACCTTAGCTCCTTGCAATCGATCAAACAGATCATTGATCATTGGTAGTGGGTACTTGTTCTTGATCGTTACTTCATTCAATCCTTGATAATCTACAACCATCTTTAATGATCCATCTTTCTTCTCCACCAGAAGTACCGGCGATCCCCAAGGCGAAGAGCTTGGGCAAATATATCCCTTATCCACCAACTCCTTAATCTGCTTCTTAATTTCCACCAAATCGTTTGCTGGCATCCTATATGGTCTCTTTGATATTGGCCCTGTGCCTGGCAATAGCTCAATCAAAAACTCAATATCTCCATCCGGTGGCATGCCTGGTAACTCTTCTGGAAATACTTCAGGGAAATCCCTTACCACTGGTACTTCCTCCTG
This sequence comes from Triticum aestivum, assembly GCF_018294505.1. Classification (NCBI taxonomy): domain Eukaryota; kingdom Viridiplantae; phylum Streptophyta; class Magnoliopsida; order Poales; family Poaceae; genus Triticum; species Triticum aestivum. Next base: position 401,605,641 of record NC_057800.1, on the reverse strand, counting down.
CACAACTCCTGTTAGGCAATTTACTTGAGTCCTCTTTGGCACATGCCGGGATACATACTTGATCCTTCTCCCTTCTGGGGTGGTAAGCAAAATTGACTTACTAGCACATTCAATATTCCCTTCATACTTTGATAACCAATCCATGCCTAATATCACATCCAATCCTTGAGATTCCAATACTATTAGGTCTGAGGGAAAAACATAATTACCAATCCTTAATGGTAACCGATCACACCGTAGACTAGCCACATACTCTGCTCCAGGCGAGGTTACTAACATGGGTGACCTAAGGGCTTGGGTTGGTAGGTTATACTTATCCACAAATCCCCTTGAGATGTATGAATGCGATGCAGCAGTATCAAAAAGAACGAGTGCAGTAAATGACTTAACCAAAAACTTACCTACTACTGCATCGGGCTGAGCTTCAACCTCCTCCACGCTAACGTGGTTCACCTGTCCCCTGTTGAAAGGGTTTGGCTTCTTCCCAGAACTTCCATTGCCATTCTGGCCTTCAGGACATTCATTGGCATAATGTTCGGTCTTCTGACACTTAAAACAAGTGACTTGGCTCAGGTCCTTCTTGGCTGGGGTTGAGGGGTTGGTGTGGTTCTGGCCGTTGCTTCCTCCATTGCCATTTCCATTCTTGGTGCCATTGTGATTATGTGAGCTACCTCCTCCATGGGTATGCTGAAAATGTCCTCACGGTCTAGGGGTAAAACATGGCTTCTGCTGAGCTCCTGAAGTGTACTTTCCTTGTCCATACTTCCTCTTGCGATTCTCAATTTGCTGCTGCTTGCCTTCAATCATAAGAGCACGATCTACCAACTCCTGGTAGTTGTTGAAGGTGGCTACCATCAACTGCATGCTCAACTCATCATTCAGTCCTTCCAGAAACTTCTCCTGCTTAGCTGCATCCGTAGCGACGTCATCTGGTGCATAACGTGCTAACTTACTAAATTCCTCCACGTACTGGCCAACTGTCCGTCCTCCTTGGCGCAAGTTGCGAAACTCACGCTTCTTCATGGCCATAGCTCCTGCTGAAACGTGTGCAGTACGAAAAGCCTGCTGAAACTGGTCCCATGTGACAGTGTCAACTGGGAAAGTGCCTGTGAAATTCTCCCACCATGATGCTGCGGGTCCTTCTAGCTGATGTGTGGCAAACTTCACCTTCTCCGCATTTGTGCATCCTGCTGTGGTCAACTCCCTAGCTATCTTGCAGAGCCAATCATCTGCTACTATCGGCTCGGTGCTACTGGAAAACACCGGCGGATTCAGCCTAAGAAAACGGTCTAAGTGGTCAACAGGTGGTGGTGGTGGGTTGTTGTTGTTGTTCCCTTGATTCTGATTCTGGACTAGCAACTGCATCAATGTGTTCTGCTGTTGGATCAACTGGGTGAGCTCCGGTGGAAAGGCAAATCTGGGGTCACGTCTCGGAGGCATCTGAGGGTTTAGAAAAGATGAGATATAAGAATATAGGGGGTCTAAAGAGAAAACACTACCCATATGCACATGAGGCAAAAGCAAACAATTCACTTCAATCAATCAAGCAAGGGCATAAAATCGATCTAACTATCGCAAAAGTGCTCGAACTACTATATTTACATGGTGGACTACTACTATTGATGAGGTGGTCTACTAGAAATATTCTTTAGTTGCAGACTCCATGATATCTGCTCCAGCTTCATCAACATAGTCATCATCGCTACTATCTGCTTCTGAGTCGGTGCCATCGATGATGATGTAGTCTTCCGGGCTAATCTCCTGGGGTTCTTCGTCTTCATCTACTGGTGTAGGGCCTCCCATAAATATTCCAATCTTCTTGATTAGGTTGTCATTCTTCTCCACCAATACTTCAATTTCTTCTTCATAATCTTCACGTGTAGCCTTGAGTTCTTCCTCCAGTTCCGTGATTCTAGTCTTAGCCTTCTTCAGATCTATCATGTCGGCGCACATCTGGTTGTCCTGTCGTCGAATGTGCTGGTTTAACTCCTAGATAAAGGCTGCAATTGATCTATCCTTCCTGGTGCTGATCATCTCCCAGTGCTCATCTCGGCACCCACAAATCTGGTATATAGTATCCTTGAGATCCTTGCGGTAGACTTCTCCAAAGCATCCCATGGCGATGTGAGCTGCCATGCTCTTTCCTAGACTCCAAGTTGGTGCATCAAAAGAACACTCTATGGGCTCGGTGACTGGCATGAACGTCCTTCCTGGAACTTGAACTTGAATCATCCAGCGCTCTTCTTCAGGTAAAGTGGCATTGTAGGTTCCCGTGAAGCTTGGTACTCCTATGTTCAGGTATCTAGTGACTTCCTTCAAGTGTCGTCCAAAGGGTGTATCTTCATCCGGCTGCGTGAACTTGTTCCTTGCATCCGCCATCCTAAAGAGTAGAAGAGATGAGAGGTCAGAAGAGAAGAGAGTGAAAAGTGATCTAGGTCTTTTAGCTTAGTGGTCGTGTCCTACAGTCAGCGTGTGCTCTCATACCATCTCTGTAGCGACCAGACCTCAAACGGTTTGATCTCTGTGCTCCGGTGTCATCCCTGGATCAGTAATGCTGACACCACACAGTACTCGGAGGATTTATAGCAAAGTAGCAATCACACACTTATTACATCTGTCTCCATAGAGAACTTATTACAAATAAATATGGCTTAAGGCCATCTAATAACGATAACAGTGGAAGGCTTGGAAGATAAGTGAGTCCATCAACTCCAACGGCATCACTGAGTATAGAACCACAACCTAAAAACTCCTTAATTGTCGTCTGAAAAGTCTGCAACATTAACGTTGCAGCCCGAAACGGGTCAGCACATGGAATATGCTGGCAAGGTAACACATAGAGAGTAATGGAATGAAACAGCTATACTATATGCATATTTGGCTGGTGGAAAGCTCTATGGTTACAGTTTTGCGTAAAGCCAATTTTTCCCTACTTCAAAGGAATAAATTTATTTAACTATCATTGTAGTTGTTAAACATTGAGAATGGTTGACAGCATTCTCAATCCCAATTAAGCATCATCGTTAAACATAACCCAACAAAATTAATTTCGAGTAACATGTTGAGATTCACATGATAATCCAGGTACTAGATACTCAAGATGTCCATAACCGGGGACACGGCTAACCATGATTAGTTTGTTACACTTTGCAGAGGTTTGCGCACTTTTCCCCACAAGACTCGATCGCCTCCGTTTGGTTTCTCGCACTACATGGTGTTTGAGAAGACAGATGACCGAGACATAGTCTTTCAGAAGCGCTAGCACCTTATGATCGGGTAGACCGTACCACCTACATCCCCTACATCTGCTAGTCTACCACTGTAAGAGTTCGCACGACTTAGTCAACTATGCTAGAGCCCATAATAGCTTGTGGCTGCACACGGAAGTTTCTAGTATGAATAGTCTCATGATCCCTTTGAGCCTCGGTGGCGGTCCAAAAGAAAACAGGCAAGTCCTAGAATACCGAGGTGCCTCAATCCACCCAGATGTGTGTTTAAGTTGCCACCTTAGATAAACCATTAATTAACAAAACTCACATCTGTTATGGATATCACTCACCCAATCCACGTCTACTAGCATAGCATGGCATAATAAGCAAACGTAGAGGTAACTCCCAAAGGTTTGATAATAACAGGTAATAGGTACTACCTCATCTACTTCCCATCCCACAATTTAATTAGATCCCAATCATGCAATGTGTGAGGATTGCTCTAATGCAATAAAAGTGGGTAGTAGGAAAGGTATGATCAAAGTGTTACTTGCCTTGCTGATGATCCGCGAAACCTAACGATTCGAAGTAACAGGCGGCGCACTCCAGGTATTCTATCGCAGACAAACAAACAAGTATACAATAAGTACTCATCTAATGCACGGGTAAAACTCAAATAAGAGATCTAACCAGAAGGTTCAACTTAAGAACTCTGGTTGGCAAAAAGAATCAAATCGAACGAAGCAACGAAAGTCAAACAGCGAAAGAAAACAACTTCATTCTAGTAATCTGGATCTAAGGTAAATTTTACAGTAGCAAAATCTAGTTTAAGTTGGTTAAACGGATAGAGGGTTTCCAGACGAAACTCTAGGCGCTTGAATCGCCTGATTCCGATAAACGAGCGAAAAGTTATACTAAAACGAAAATCGGATCAGGAATCGCGATCAGAAAAATCGCGGATTTAATCCGAGAAAAAGAAAAAATGACGAACGCTCGCTAGAACGAACGGACGGACGAACGCTCGCTATTTAAATAAACCGGAAAAACTGATCTATTTAAAAAAAACAGAAACTAAAAAAACCGACGGAAAAACCGATCTAATTTTTTTTAAAAAAACCGATGGCACAAAAGTCAAGGCGGCGGCGAACCTCGGCGGCGGCGTCGGGCAGCGGCGGCGGCGGTGCAGGCGGGCGGCGGCGGCGGCGCGGGGCGGGAGCGGTGCGTGGGGCGGGGCTGGGCGGCGGCTAGGGTTTCTCCCGGGAGGCTGGGCCGACTTTTAAAGCCTGCCGGGCCAGAGTCCCGGACGGACACGACCCGGCTAGGTCGGTTCACTTTTTTTTAAAATTATTTCGCTCGGAAGAAAAATAAAAAGAAATACTAAACGAACTCCAAAAATTCCGAAATAAATTTTCACGGGGTTCTAAAATCAAGCCGCACAAGGTGAACATTTATTTGGGAACTAAATGAAATTTTGAAAAACACACATTTTTCCTAAATTCAAATAAAACACCGAAAAACTCCGAAATAAAATCTTATTTGATTTTATTATTTGATCCTCAATATTTTAGTCCCTCTCTCATATTTTTGTAATAGAAATAATTGATGATAAAATAAATAAAATCAAATGATCCTATTCTCAAAATTTGAGAAAACTCAAATATGAAAATAACGAAATCCCCAACTCTCTCCGTGGGTCATTGAGTTGCGTAGAATTTCTAGGATCAACCAAAATGCAAAATAAAATATGATATGCAATGATGATCTAATGTATAACATTCCAAATTGAGAATTTGGGATGTTACATGATATAACCAACATCAGCATGCCAAGTTAGTGCGAAGACCTCAGGGGGTAAATAGGAGTTGTCTTCTCCTTCTGAATCCCCCTCAGAACAGATATCTTCCTCTTCATTACATTCCGAAATGCATGGAGGGGGCTGCCTTTGCGCCTACCATGGAGCCACGTCTGCATGAAATTTTATTGCCACGCAAGGCTCGTCTCTTTTGCTCTACATGTTCAGTTCCATCGTTTACAATAACTGTCATGCATAGGAATAAAACATAGTGAGATTATGTAAGGAGTGCATGCAGAAATCCAGAGTGATGGTAGCAACCTATGGATAGACCCAAAACCAATAATAGCAGGCAGATAATGGATTCAGTTAAAAAATACAGATAATGGCTTCTTTACTATTTGTTTCCCACCCAACATGAAACTCATAGTAGACACCGAAGATTAACTAGATAGTAGATAGATACAATTGATAGTGGCCCCGATATGTACCCCACAACCATTTAAAAACTCAAGTTTGACCATTAGTTTGGAGCTGACTCAGAGTCTAATCGGTGAACAGGACGCTAAAGTAGCATGTAATATTAAGCGATGCATAACGTAAGCAGACACGAAAGAGTGCGACCTCTCTTGCGGACCCATGTAGTCCTCGAGGTCATCTGCTCGGTTGATGATGGTAATGCAGTTTTCATGGATGCCAACGGCGGGGAAGAAGATCTAAGGCGGCGAAAGACAGTCTGGAGGCCGGATCCCTGCTGTGATGGACCCTTCTATCGTTGGAGCAGCTGAGCTGGGGTGGATGACGGCGCAGCAGGAGCGGGACAAACCATGCAAGGTTTTCTTTGACAACTATCTGTAAGAGAAGTAATTCTATAAGGGCTCGTTTGAATTGGAGGATTCCAACAATGCAGGGATAGGAAATAGACATGAATAGGATAGGAATGCATGTGCAAAACAAAGAATTTAAAAACACAGGATTTCTGCCATTCTGGTTGTTTGATTCACAAGAATTGGAAGATCACAGGATGCAAAGAAGCATGGTGAGATTAAGTCAAACCACAAGAAAATGTACGGTTATAATGCTATTATGCTACTATCTCTTCGTCTTGTGCTTCATGAATAGGAATTTAAAAAGGAGGACAAGTGAAAATTAAATTTCCTACGTTTTTTATTTCAAGGAGACACTAAAGGAACAAATCCGTGTGCTCAGTGGACAATATATATAACATGTAGAGTAAAAAAGAGATGCAACAAGTGTACAACCTCTTTGGCGAAGCCATGTCGATCTTAGCATGATTGGGTTGGCCGGTGAGGATGCTCCGGCTGACTTTGCTGTCGGAGGAGGGGAAGAAGATCTTAGGCGTCTGGAGATGGAGCCTGAGGTACTACTCCGCTGTGATGGAGGGTTTCATTGTTGGAGCAGCTCCGGTGAGTTGTACGACGTCGAGTTTGAAGCAGGACAAGAGAGACAATGAACAACGTTAACCTGAGTGGAATTCTAATAGCATCTCCAATACATGATGTAAAATACATAACCACAAAGTGCTAGATGTAAAATACATCAGCCGCTCATCTCTGAACTTAACTGTCGAAACTGAACTTAACTGTCGAAACTGAATTTAACTGTCGAAACTGAATTTTGCTGTCGAAACTGAATTTTGCTGTCAAAACTGAACGCACTAGCAAGGTGAGGCTACACGTCGGTTGACTGACTTTTTCATCTCTGGTCAGTCGATTTTGCAGCCGTTGGATACGAAATCAAGGGCCTGCGGTTCATCTTCAACCTCCACCCCCTGAGCCGCCAGCCACCACCGGCCAAATAGCAGCCCCCCGCCGCTTGCGGCCGCTGGTGCGCCGCCCCGCCGCCCCGAAAACACTCCCCTCCGCTGGTCCGCCGCCGCCCCGGCCATCGCTCTCGCCCCCCCCCCCCCGTGCCGAGCTTTTTCTCCGGCGATCCCCACGCCACTGCCCCACCAACGCCCCGCCACCGCCGGCGACCACCGCCCCCATCCTGAACCCTAATTTAGATAGTGGGGTACCTCTCCAGCGAGCCCCCTCCTTGCTGCGGCTGGTTCTTCCTTCACCACGGCGAGCCCCCCCACCCCCTGAAAATCGACTGACCCAAAAGTCGATTCAGTCGACTGAAGTGTAGCTAAATTGGAGCAGCATCGCAAGCAAGAGCAAGAGCGAGAGCAGTAGCGCGAGCAAGAGCAATAGCAAGAGCAGACCAGGCAGGGGACTGAGAGCAAGAGCAGAGAAGCAGCGACAGCGAGAGCTAAAGCAGCAGCAGCTCCTACTGATGTGGACGTCGCCGCCGAGGGAGCGACGCCGTGGAGGAAGTGGCCGGAGACGCTGCCGTGGATGGAGCCGCGCCATGTCGGCTCGGGACCGAGCGCCGGCAGCACCATGAGATCAAATCAAGAAGAAAATGCGGCGATTAGTGTACAACCTCTTTGGTGGCGCCGATTAGGCCGCAGCTTCATTCAAGGAAACGGTGATGACGATGCTCTTCCGGTGGTGCAGGTGAAGACGGCGGTGTGGGAATGGAGGTGGCGCGAAGATGAGGGGAACATCGGGGCAGCTCCTTGGAGGTGGAGGATGGGGTGGCTAAACCGGCGGGACGATGAGATCGACGACGGATCCTCATTCGGTACGGTGGATGAGGGACGTCGAGGTGTTGCTGTGGACGACGTTGTCGGGGAAGAGGATCCGACTGGGTGGTGGATGGAGCAGGGTGTGGGGTTTCGTTGCGGGTTTTCGCGGCCTCGGTGTACGAATGGGTGGGCGGATGGGATGGCAGTGGGGAACCATGGCTTAGAGACGCGCTTGTCCCAAATGTGGGGTAAGTTACGAAAGTACCCCCACCGATTTGAGGCGGTTCTTTCGATTCAGGGGTACCACGGGCATTTCGCGTGTCGGGATTTCATAGGAGGTGGGAGTTTTCGTGCGCGTTGTAATTTCGGAATAGCAAGGCGCGGGTTGAGATGGAGGGAGTTGTCGGAGCACAACGAGACAAAGATATATCTCAAATATTTCGGGCTAACAAGGCGCGGGTTGAAATTTCCGGACAAGCCTAACATGTTCTGTACCAAATCAATGCGCACTACAAATGTCATTCAAAACATTGAATTCATGTTATGTTCAATTAAAATATGTCGCTACGTGTATAATGCATGCAACCTACTACTCAAATGAATGTTTTAGTGCATTCCAAACGTATATACTACCGCTTCAATATGAACTAAATTTGAATTCGTTTCTCTATTTGAATAAGATCTACAGTAATGATTGTTGTGAAGTCAAAGCATTTGAATTCGTTTCTCTGTTTTAATAAGATCTACAATCATCATTATAGCCAAGTGAAACCATCGTTTGTGTATTATCTTCACAGCACACCACATGATTAGTCTTGAGTTACATATGAACTATGTGTACTATATGAACTCGAACTAGATTTTTTTTGAATCCACTTTATTTTGATTTCAAGTCACATTACATTTCTAGCTCTAGCTAGATCTTCATAATCTAAACCATGTCTCATATGTATAATGTGTTTATCACATTATGTATGGTGCCCCGCCCCCTACGCCTACAAGTATTTAGATGTGAGTTGCGAACACCACACATTACCACAAATTCAAATAAAATGTGAGAATGTTCGATATATAATATTGTTTAGATTGTTCGATATTTAGTTGTAAGCTACAAACGCCACACATTATCACAAATTCAAATAAAATGTGAGATTGTTTGATGTATAGTATTGTTTAGATTGTTCGGCATTTAGCTATGAGTTGCAAACGCCATGCATTATCACATTATGGTATAACATGTGCACAGCACGTGTATCACCACTATATTCATGCATGCAATGTTTAAAACACTATGATCTCCTATTCAAATATATGAATCCGCTTTCATATCAAATTATGATCTTTCTTAGTCTCTTACACCCACACAATCCTCTAACCTTTGTAGCTACCACTAACTTTCTCTCGTGCATGCACACGCCCTCCTCGCCCTCCCCATCTCTCGGCATTCTATACACCGGGCACATTCATTTTTTTCTTTAGGTCGTTCTCCAGAGTCTCCACAACTCCTTTCCGACACACACCGATCGATAAACCTCTCCAGCGATGTCTGCCTACAACATACACGCACACCTTCAATCTCCTCCTTTATGTGTCCTTGCCTCGTGTCTCTCATACGGTCAGACACACGTGTAAACTCTCGCCCCTCTTTTCATCGATCTCACAACCGCGCACTCCTCCCCGTATCTAGCTAGTAGTTGGGCCTCTTGCACCACCTCCTAGCTCCATTCCCTCTATCTATCCGTCTCGCTGGGCCTTATTTGCCTCTAACAAATGGACGTACACCGACTGATCTCTCGCTATACATATAGCTAGCTAGGTCCTTATAACTCGTTTTTACCCACACGTTAATCGATCTACCTCATTAGTTGTGTCTCACCCTTCCTCTGACAAACAACAATTGATCTACCGATCTAGTTAGGTTTGCTTACCAAACACATGGTTCCCCTTCATCATCCATGGATGCGTCCCGACAGATCTATCACGCACAGGCACACACAGAAACACATCCCCACTCTTATTGATAACATTGCAGTTCCACCCTTAGTTTGTCTAGTAGGCCTCTCCCACCATCTTTGAGAAGCAACTCCATCACCCATCCAGCACTCTACCCCTCTCCCTCCCTCTCCCTCTCTCTCTCCTCTCTCTCTCTGTCCCATCATATTTCCCGTCCTTCAGTTATGTATGGATGTCGACCGATCTCCCTTAAGACATAGCTGGGTCTCTCCTTCGCACCCATCCACTTGATCCTCTCTTCGACTCTATCGATAGCTATGACCCCTCCCTCTCTTCTCGTGGATTCCCCGACCCTCTATGTATGATATGGATAAGCCTCCTTTTCACATACATTGCATGCAAAATTTTGTTTGAGATGTCATCGACACATATTCCCACAAATAATTCACGAAATCAACCCCCCACCCCACCCCCACCCAAAACAAAAAACACTCACGAATGCGGTTTGTATCTCTCACACACACCCACGTAGGTGGGGGACATGCACAAAGAGAAGAGGTGCATGCACGGCGCATGTACTCCTATCTCTTTCCCAACCACACCCGCACGGGTACACTGTGGAGCTCATTTTTGTACGAAAAAGGCAGCCCATGTGGTAATTTGGCAGGTGTACTGGTTGTCCACTTGGTGGAGGGAGGATCGTCTACCACGGGTGAACAAACAAATTGCCACTTGACGTGTTATGTTAAAAAAAGGCAGACCATGTGGGGCCTACCTTAGAGGCAAGGTTCTATACACTGGAGTACTTTTGATGTGTCTCGTCAACTCGTAGAACAAGGAGAAGCTTGCTTACTGCGCCGTCCCCCCCGTTCCTAAATATAAGTCTTTGTAGAGATTTCACCATGAACCACATGTAGATGTATATAGATGCATTTTAAGTGTAGATTCATTCATTTTGTTCCGTATGTAGTGGAATCTCTACAAAGACTTATCTACTAGTAATAGCTAGCCTCCACTACTAGGAATTCTCTATCCTCTCCTTGGGCCGCATCATCAAAATTGATGTAGCCGTTAGATGAAGTAAATCAGTCCATAATAGCCGTCTGATGCAGACGTTGAGAGGCTCTGCACTAAGCCACATGCAAGCATGCAGAAATACCGTGGCACATGCATGTGAGTGGGTTTTAAATCACATCAACATGTCTGCATGCAAGCATGCACCGGTAGCATGCATGTAAGTGAGCTTTTAAGTCCCATTAACATGTCAAAAAGAAAAATATAATCCCATTATGCAGTAGGAGTTGGCTGATCTTTTTTCCTTACGTGGGATGATCTAAATGATGATGGGAGTTTATTTAGTTTGGCTACCACATTTGTCATGCGGTTATAGAGTTTTTTTAGTTCTATGAAATCGATAATTTTGCACAGAGAGATATACCGCTGTTCCGCAGCAACGCGTGGGGACTCATCTAGTATTATTTAGGAACGGAGGGAGTACTATGTAAAGAGTTAGGTGTCGCACGGTGATAGTGTGAGGTGGGCCATGTAATTACCCAGCCTGCGTGTTTTCACTGCTCTTGCATGCCTCAGCTGTAAGAATGGAGAAAATTGTAATCTAGTAGTAGTAGTAGTACCTCCTTTAGCCGAAAGCGTGGGACATCCAACAGTCCTACCACCTCAGTAATAAAGACCAATGAGCCGTCAAATCACATAAACCCAACAGTAAGTTGGACGGACGAAGCAACCATCACTCTTGTGCCAGTGAGACGTCGCGTCCGCTCTGCCCGAGGATGAATGCGGCACCGATTCTTTGGAGCGGCGCTGACCGTTTCGGGCGGGAAGTGCGCGCGGGTGATGGAGGGGCTTTGGGTGGGCCAGGCTAGTCAGGAGCGGGCGTGGCAGCTGTCCGCATGTCCCTACCGGACACGCCCGGAAACGAGAGGATGCACCGACTCTCGTGGCTAAAATCATACACTACACAACATCTCTCTATAGGAGTAGGTCGATCTGTCGCTCTCTCTAACACACACATGCTGTCAAACACGCACACACACACACGCACACGCACGCACCTTGGTCCTGTTGCACCTTCTAACGCGACTTATTACACCTAGACGGAGGGAGTAGTAAGTATATGAGATACGGTGGCACACTGACTTAAGTCGAATACAAGTGCCCAACATTTGTGTGCATGTTATAATAAGGATTCAATTAAAATAGTACGTGAGCGAACAGATGGATCAATTGGACAGTGTTCCCGAGCAGTAGCGAGATGTGTGAGGTAAGATACACCGCTGACGCTTTTATTTTTTCTTATTAATTTGTTTGTTTCACCCTCTGACTAGTGGGACCCAACGTACTACGTGGAGAGAGGTAAGGTGACTAAGGCTGCATTATTTCTGCACCACTGTGGATAGTCTTACCACCAAAGCCACATGACATGATTATGATTGAAATCCCAATGACTCCCACACACACACACACAAAAACATGGCATGCTTGTCACATGATTGCAGGAATGTATAAAAGGTTATTTCCCTCTCGTTGAACATAACGGGAGGGTTGTGTAGCTGGTTAGCCTGTTCGCTAATCAAACTTGAGGTCTCGGGTTCGATAACTACACTTGAGCATAATTTGTGCCAGGAGGATTCTTTGACTGGTCAAAATGTTTTCTAGGGTTTGCACGCTTCACACTCTCTCTCCAGTATATATATACACGCTGGAGCCTCAACGCTTGTAGTTTCTCTCTTCACACGCCTCTCTCTCCCCTCACTGCTGCTCAAAGAGCCGGCAGGATCCGTCCACCGGGTAGGGAAGGAGGCTTAACGTTGTCGCCGTCGGCGAGGGACTACTAGCGCAGCTGTTCACTTTCCACCCAGCGGCGACGCGGGAGGGCCTCCGACCCCTTCTTCTTCGCCGCCGTCCCGTCGCCCACCGAACCACGCCCCAAGAACCTTAAGGTATAATTTACTTACTCCACATGCATTGCTCTAGCTGCATGTATACCATGAATCTAGGACGTGGTTCAAAGAGGAAAGGAGTGGGGGAAAGTAGTGGGAAAAGTTGTATATAGCATGAATCTAGGACGTGGTTCAAAGAGGAAATGAAGGGGGAAAGTTGTATAGCATGAATCTAGGACGTGGTTCAAAGAGGAAAGGAATGGGGGAAAGTAGTGGGGAAAGTTGTATCGCATAAATCTAGGACGTGGTTCAAAGAGGAAAGGAAGGGGCGAAAGTACTAGTTCAAAAAGGAAAGGAAGGGACAAGGCTGTAGAGTTTGAGCAGGACTAGATTTGCTGAGCTCACATAGGGAAAGGTGTCTAAAGATAAAAAAACTGGGACCAACACATATGCTCCTTGGTTGTTTGTTCTTTGTTGCAATAGACTGTGCATGACCACAGTACATCGGTAGATGCACATGGTGCTGGTGCGTCCACTGTCCCGTGCAACTCATTAGCTGTTGTTAATCTAAGGCCCTGTTCAGTTAAAAACTCCCTAGTCCCTACCTGCTTGGTTCCAAGGACTAAACATGGACTAGAGGTTATTAAATGACATGCTAAAAGACCATGCTACCCCTAGTAATGAACTAATAGAGAAAAGGTGCGATGTGTGGCAGGGGCAAGTGTTGGAAAAAGTCCCAAAAAGACTCCCTCGGGGTCTTCTTTCTTTAGTCCCAAATGCCCACTTTTAGTCCCAAAAAGTCCCTCCTTTTTGGTTTAGATGGGACTGACATAGAGTTTTTTAGTCCCTGCACCAAAATGTCCATGTAAACAAACACCCTCTAATAATGCCGCTGGAAAATTGATGCAATGCCACAGTTAAAAGCAAATTACATGTTTAACAAATTTTATTGTTAATATTTATCAATGCCACCATTTGAGAAAATGCTACTGTCTTGCGTTCTTTCCCATTTAAATAAGGTAGATGCTTCTTTTTGTTGGCTTTTGTGTCATCCACCGTTATTGACCACTAATTGTTTCCTTTCCACCTCTGTGTAAACAGGGTTATCTACTTCACCTCGTTGCCATTGTGACCTTTTGTTGCACTGCACAAAACACTTTTGTTTTACGAGCGTTTTGTGCAGTTCAACCAAAATGTCACACCGACAATGTTGCTTGATTGCTTGATCTTAGTGGAACTGCACAAGAGGAGATCTTACTTCCTATCCATTAAGGCGAATTTGGTTCAGATCTTCTTCTTGTGAGTTGTTTGAATTCCACATCATGAGAGGTCAGTACTAGCCTTCTTTCACACGATTCTGCCGTGTGCTTTCATATGTTGTGCTACTCTTACGATAATGTTGCTTAATTTTAGTGAACTACACAAATGGAGACAAGACTTCCAATCTATATGTGCACCGTAATATCCCATTGAGGTAAGATAAGGATATTTCACAACTGCTGGCCTGTATTTTGCCAATTTCATCAGAAAATTAAGGTTAGTACTATACTTGTGCTCCCTAATTGACATGCCAAATCTTACATTGAAGGCGAAGCTTGTCTGTTATTGAACCAAGTGATGAAGGGGAAGAACAAGCGGAAGAAAAACAAAAATCAACTCCCGGTGCTGTAATGAAGCACTGGAACTGTGATGACACAAGTAATGATATAGTTTTTCATCTTAATTTACTGCTATGGCTGGAACGAGCAATTGTTTTGCCACTGATTTGATGCCACTCTTAATGTAATATGTAATTATCTCAACTTGTGCAAACAGGGATCTTCTTTGAAGATACCATATATTTTAGTGGAACTACACAAGAAGATGTTGGAAACATTAAACTAATCGAGGAGTATATAGTAAGCATGGCCACCACCATAGATAGCAACAGATGGTTCCGGAGAAGTGCTTCATCCGTATGCTCTACACAATAAGCCTCCTGACAAAGGTTGGTACTCGCCCACTAATTTCATCCATATGATTGAGCTTTGTCATCTCTATTGGTGTTGTGCTAATGTTTAGATACTGTCATGAAAAAGTGGCATTGTCCTTGAGAAGTGCTTCATCTGTGTTGTTTTAAATATTTCCTTTCCTTTTTTCAAGCAAACAGGGATGCTAGCATTTAGTAGTCCTCTTGTCTTTGCACAACAGGATCATCTTCCTCTGAAGAAGAATATGGAGTACGTGAAGTGACTAGTTCCGATTATGCCAGGATGAAGAAGCCATGTCTATCTTCTCATTAGAAGGAGCAGTTGAAGGATGGTTACATTACTCCCCACAAGACCAAACTAACTTCAGCTCAGAAGGACTGACAAATCTCCATCTTTTTGCTGTGATGCACGAGTACAATGTTGTTCTAGGATTTTTTCTGGTGAGTTCCATTTTTCTAAAAGTGTTCTCTACATGGACCATGTATGTGCCTGTTGAAACTGTCAATTCATAGTACAGTTTGCTTTATACTAATCAGTTTTTTGTATTTGTGCAAACAGGGGTGCTCAGCTTGATTTCAATGGGAACTGCACAAAATGTTCATGAATACATCGAATCATTCATTTCCACCACAAGAAAGGTGGTGCTGATAAGGTCAAGGCATTGCAACATATAAGGGCGAAATCATACAAGCTACGTGCGAATTTGGTTGATTTTGGTGGAACTGCACAAAAAGAACAACTGGTTTATTTAGCACGAGGTGCCATGTCAATGTCTGAACTGATGGCAAACCCTGCCCATTCCACAATCGTAGGCATTTGATATTTTGGAATGGGACAACCTTGTCAAATTTTGCTCATTGATTTTTAGCAAGACATGCGTTTTATATTTTTGAATGGGACGCCCTTTGCTGTCAGCAGCGTCGATCAACTTTTTCTTTATTCTTTAGTTGTGAAGTAAATATTGCCTCTGACATGTGAGTCACTGAGATGCATAATCATCGATTGTTTTGAATGTTCTCTATGAATTACCAGGCTTGTGTGTTTGACTGCAATGTACAGAAACGCTAAAAAGCTTCTCAAACTCTTTGTACTCCTTCTGTTCCTTTTTACTTCGCACATTGTGAAAGTGCATACTTTTTTGTATAAGATTGGTCAAAGTAGAGATACTTTGACTGCAGACAAACTTGTATGCAGACTAGAAAGGACCGGAGGGAGTACATGTGAAACTGCTACAAACGAGGTGATCACCCTGGGAATACTGCTAGAACGTATTGTTTTGCATGTTCATCCAATGCCAGTGATACAGGAATCTGAACTAATCGAAATAAATTCATTCATACATGGTCGGATTTCATATAAACATGCCGGATTTCATTACATTTCATACATTCTTCAACTAAAAAGGGGTGCGCTGGAGGTATAATTAATTAACCGAAGCTACCCACATGTATCGCGCTGAGCCGAACAGAAGCTTCAGTAACTTAACTGCAGGTGTAGTTACGTAACTGACATGTGGCCTATTGGGCCCACGTGTCAGTCAGCCAACTGCACCAGTAGTTAAGTAGAAGCAGCGTTCTTCTCCAGTGCAGCTCTCCGACTCCATGTCGCCGCCAAGAAGCTAACCGGCCGTCAATGGTCAACCCGCCTAGCTTGGCTTCAACCGAAGTGTGGCGCGGCCTCGTTGGCAGCGGGGCGGGGCCTCGGCGGAGCCGGCGATGTCCTCTGCCTCATTGTTGGCGGGGCGGGGCCTCGGCGGAGCCGGTGGTGTCCTCTGCCTCATTGTTGGCGGGGCGGGGCCTCGGCGGAGCCGGCGGTGTCCTCTGCCTCGTTGTTGGTGCCGCGGGGCCTCGGTGGAGTAGGGCCTTGTCGACGCCAGCGAAGCAGGGACTCGTCGGAGCCGACATTGTCCTCTGCCTCGTCCTCGGTCTCGCCAAACAGCGCCTCACCCGCTTCATCGCCCTCTTTGCTAGCCTCTTTGTAGGCGGCCGCAGCCTCCGCCACCTGCATGCGGTACTGCCAGCACTCGAGGCGGCCCTTGCGGGCGGAGCGGTACGAGTCGAGCAGCGCCTCCTGCTCCGCCCGCTCCGCGGCGATCTGCTCCTCCGCCTGCAGGTGCTCCTCGAGGAGATGGTGGTTGTAGGCGATGTCGGCCTGCACCTGCCGGAACTGCTCCTCACGCATCTGCCTCACCCTGTCCATATATTGGGCACGGGCATCGCCGATGGTCATGGTGCAATACACCGGCGAGGATGGCGCGGAGGAGGGGGTTGGTGCCGGATCATCAACTACCATGTTCTCCATTGGGACGTCGTCGTCCTCCGGCTGCCATCTCCTTGTGGTCCTCGTCCGCCCGTCCCGAAGAGCGCTGGAGCGCGAGGAAGCCATGGTAGGCAGTAGTGGTGTGGAGAGGAGAAAGGGAACAGATGCAGATGACTGCAGCTATGGCCGGCGCAGCAGTTTATATAGCAATGGTGGGCGGGTGGAGGGACGGACGTGTGGCGCGGGAGTAGCCGCCTCGGCAACCGCGTATCATTAATGCGGGCGGCAGATGGACGGATGGATGGCACTTGTGTCGTTTGAAGGCGGAGCAATCACCTGCACGGGGAAGCGGGGAGGGCGGCGCTGACTGTTTCGGGCGGAAAGTGCGCGCGGGCGAGGAGATGACTTTACTTGGCGAGGATGACAATTGGGACCCACCAGGTCCATAGCCTCACGTACGCAAGTGCCTCCTTATTATATATATATATACATATATATAACTATAATTTATTTTGCTTCCTCCAGGTTTCCTGACATCACAGTCCCACACCATTGTTAACCTATGTAGTACTCCCTCCTTTCCGGTTTATAGGGCTTATCTCAAAATTTTAGTTTTTCCATTTTATAAGGCTCAATTTGGTTGTTCCCCATCACATGTTCAGACTTCAAGGTGCATTAAATCATTGCATGCAAGTATTAAGAGAAAACTGACCAATGCATGCACTTTATGCATGCATGCATTGCAATTAATGCATTCGTAAACATAATTTTTTGAGGAAAACAAGAGCATTAATTGGGTGCTTTTGCAAACTACAAAGAATATTCCACCACTCATCATCTACCTTGGTTGGTGAGATTTTTGAATTGGGGGAGTACTCAATAAATGAGAGAATTGCACAAGAAGCGGCCGACAGCTGGGACCAAGCAGCTCAAGCAGTATTTGTGTTTTAGAGGTGTGAGCACTGCAGAGTTTTTCGATGTTTAGCCCAGATATTAATTTTTCTCCTCTGAACAACAACGAAAACATCGCTGCAGGTATTAACTGGGCGGGCCATGGCCCGTCTAGCCCAGGCCAGATATCCAGCCCAGATATTAATTTTTTTCAAGCTGAATATGGCTAGCCCAGCTATACGTTTTTATAGGAATACCCAGGCAAGGTCAAGTTGTTATTCTCTGCCCCGCTGGGCTGCAAATCTTTCCTAGGAGGGATGCATTAGGCTTAATAAGAAAATGGGCTTTAAGAAATAATAAATGGGATGTAATTATAAAAATTGGGCAGTAACTATAAAAAAAATGCACCAAACACGAGATTACTTTATAAAATATTATTTTTGGATATTGAAAATTTTAATTTCATTAATTGTTGCGAGCGCAATGTTTCAATGGGTTTTTACTAATATAAATTTATATTGAAATTGTATTTAATCTGACTAGAAATTTTGGGATAAAAATATTTCGGATCCCATCAAAATGTGGGAAATTTTATTGAATTCTGTTTTGAACGGTTGGTTGAAATGGGATGTACCTTTAACAAACTGTAAATGGGCTGTAGTAAATTCCATTAGAATTGAAAAATGGGCTACACATTCTTACAAATCTCAAATGGGCTATAAGTTCTCTGCCACACACTTCTGGCCTTACTAAGTTGATGTGTCTCCTAAAAAAACAGAGTTGACGAGTATGCAAGGCTTTGTCAACTTATAGTCAACACACGGTTCTAGCAGCAGTGGCCGTTGGATGTCCATCCAACGGATGCCGTGCTTCTTCTTCAATCTCGGATATTCTAGCTTCACCCGCCCAAAAAATGATTCCTCCCCCTGACATCTGGGGCACACCGTTTTGGAAGCTGGCCTGTGGGCCTACTAAGTTGACGTACCAAGGGCTTTGTCAACTAAGTCAATATAAACGATTCTAGGTGCAGTGACCGTACGATGTCCATCCAACGGCCGTTGTGCTTCTTCAACCTCTGGTCTTCTTGCTCCAGCCGCCCAAAGCAGCGGCGGTCGTGCCACCTGCTCCTGCCTCCCGTGGCCGGCTGTGCTGCCACGGAGGCCTCACCGCCCCCTACTACTCCCACCGCTGGCCAGGCCATCCCTCCACTCATCCACACCCCCTGTTATTCTGCGGCGACGGCAGTGCAACCGAACCAGTGAACCCTCGTACTCCTCTCCGCATGTGCATCCACTGCCGTGTCTTCCCCGGCTCCACATCATCCCCTTCCTAGGCCTCGCCGTCGTCAACCGCCCTGGTTCTCTCAGGGCGAAGTGGTCAATGTGGTCAAGGAACGACTTCCATCGGACATGGACTGTACGTGGAGAGGCTGACAGCTGGGTCCACGGCAGCCGCAAGGAAGTACCTCCTTTTTATGCGCAAAATAATTATTCCTCCACCTGACAGCGGGGACCCACCGGACGGGCCACCGTATTTCGCAAAAAAAATGATTCGCCCCTTGACTGCTGGGACCCACGAGCTACATCTTCGCACGCAAGGAAGTGCGTCCGAAAAAAAATGATTCGCCCACATGACTGCTGGGACCCACCAGCTAGATCTTCGCACGCAAGGAAGTGCGTCCGAAAAAAAACAATTCGCCCCCGACTGCTGGGACCCACCAGCTACACCTTCGCACGCAAGGAAGTGCGTCCGGGCAAAAAAAAAACAATTCACCCCCTGACTGCTGGGACCTAGCAGCTACACCTTCGCACGCAAGGAAGTGCGTCCGGGAAAAAAACAAAATGATTCGCCCCCCTGACTGCTGGGACGCACCAGCTACATCTTCGCAGGCAAGGAAGTGCCTGACAGTTAGGACCCACCTGGTCGAAGCGTACGTAGCGTTGTCATTCTGGTCGCGAACGTGTACGTACATACTGGTCGATGTAGAGGTGTGCACGTGTCGTAGTAGAGGCGCACACGTGTCATAGTAGAGGTGCGCACGTAGCATGTACATGTACGTACAGCGGCCAGGGTGCAAGAAAGAAAATACGGCCACATATGTGTACATACGGGCAGGGTCTCGAACGCCTACTCGCGCATACGTACGACCAGGGCTCGTGTACATGGCTGGGTCGGAACGGAGAAACAACATCGTCGTCGTGTTCATGGGGAGGCAACGGAATGCGTTGTGTTCATGGGGAGGCAATGGAATGCGTCATGTTCACAGGGTGGCAATGGAATGTCGTGTTCATTGGGAGGCAACGGAACGCGTGGGAGCCAACCGGCTGGGTCGGAACGGAATGCGTGGTCGTGTTCATTGGGAGGGCTTGGACGGAGTAGGCGATGGAAACGAGGCCTGGCGTACCGCAAAACGGAGGAAACGGCCTTGTGTTCGACCGGCCACGTTCAAAATGGGATCCTGTTCATCGGGAGGGGTGTGGCGTACCGCAAAACGGATGAAACAGACCTCCTACGGTTGAAACGGGGGTCCTGTTGATCAGGAGGGGTGTGGCATACCGCAAAATGGAGGAAACGGAGCTCCTACGGTCTAAACGGGGGTCCTGTTGATCGGGAGGGGTGTGGCGTACCGCAAAACGGACGAAACGGACCTCCTATGGTCGAAACGGGGGGGTCCTGTGCATCGGGAGGGGTGTGGCGTACCACAAAACGGGACTACACGGGATACTGTTCATCTCCACCGTCGACCTCCTCCAGCCTCCACGGGCTCCTGTTCATCCAGCCTCCACCGCGCGCTACTCCACCGGCTACTGTTCTACCACCCCTCCACCGTCTACTGTTCATCCAGCCCTCCACACCACGGGGTCCTGTTCAACCACCCCTCCACGGGCACCCCTCCACCGTCTACTGTTCATCCAGCCCTCCACCACACCACAGGGTCATGTTCATCCAGAGGCAATGCCACCACTCACTGTTCATCCAAACCCCCCCGCCCCACAACGCTCACTGTTCATCCAGAGGCAACATCGATCGGCTTCAGTTAGCAGCAGTAGCGAAGGAATCGCTCGCTCGGGTTCAGTTACCATCCATTGATCGATCGCTCGGGTTCAGTAACGCGTAGCCTGCAGTGCAATCGCTCGGGTTCAGTTAGAGCCCAACGCCTCGCTCAGGTTCAGTTAGAGCCAACGCCTCGCACACACGCACGTACGTGTATGAGAGAAACGCGCATCGCTCGGCCCCCGACCTCCCACCGTAACCGGGAACTCCCCGAAATTTTCCTCCCCCTCGCTTCTACCACGGTTTTTTTCGTCATGGACGGCCCAAAGAATGTCATGCAGCTGCGTCTCCGGCCCGCCCAGGACGAAAAGCCCATTTTCTGTCATGATTTTTTGCCATAGAAGTAGGATCCCACCACATCTATAATGATACCGGGTTTTGTCACAATTATCATCATAGAAGTGGCATATGTATGACAGAAAAAAATTCGTTCGGCCCAAAATGTCACGGATGTGTCTTTTTTTTGTAGTGCAACCAAGAAACGAAAATTCTTATAAATGAGGATTAAGCATAACTAACACCGAATACACCACAAGTAGGATGTAATTTCATTGCATAACTATAGACTTTCTTGCTTGCATAGGGAATCACAAACCTTAACACCAATATTCCTACTAAAGCATAATTACTCACCAACATGGCTGTTATATTACTATCATCATATCTCAAAACTATTACAAAGATTCAAGTTTATTTTGTCCAATGATCTTCATGAAAGTTTTTATTATATCCCTCTTGAATATCTATCACTTTGGGACTAATTTCATATATTGCAATTACTTTTGACAAGCTCAAACAAATTTAAGTGAAGAACATGAGCACAAAAATTTTCATCTCTCAAAATAATATAAGTGAAGCATGAGAGAATTTCTTCAAAAATTTACTAACTCTTAAATTAATTTAAGTGAAGCATGAGAGTATTTCTTAAAAAAATTACTGACTCTCTAATTAATCTAAGTGAAGCATGAGAGTATTTCTTTAAAAATTAAAGCACCACCATGCTCAAAAAGATATAAGTGAAGCACTAGAGCAATTCCATAGCTCAAAAAAATAAAGTGAAGCACATAGAGCAATTCTAACAAATCTTAGCATAATTATGGCTCTCTCAAATAGGTGTGTCTAGCAAGGATGATTGCGACAAACTAAAAACCAAAACAAGCAAAGACTCATATAATACAAGACGCTCCAAGCAAAACTCATGATATGTAACGAATAAAAATATAGCTCCAAGTAAAATTACCGATGGTTGTTAGAAGAATGAGGGGATGCCCTCGGGGCATCCCCAAGCTTAGTTGCTTGGTTCTCCTTGAATATTACCTTGGGGTTCCATGGGCATCCCCAAGCTTAGGCTCTTTTTAATCCTTATTCCTTCATCCATCATGATCACACCCAAAACTGGAAAACTTCAGTCACACAAAACTTAACAAAACCTTCATGAGATCCGTTATTATAATAAAGCAAATCACCACTTTAAGTACTGTTGCAAACCCATTCATAGTTTATTATGGCATTATACCTACTATATTCTAACTTTACCATGGCTTATACACCCCGATACAATCCATAGATTCATCAAAATAAGCACACAATGCAACGAAAACATAATCTGTCAAAAACAGAACAATCTGTAGTAATCTGAACTCTAACCATACTTCTGTAACTCAAAAAATTCTGAAAAATAGGAAAACGTAGGAAATTTGTAGATAAATTTTGTGTAAAAAATTAAGAATTCTGTCACGCTTCTGTGAGTTTTAACAATTCTGCTACTGGGCACAAAAGTTTCTGTTTTTCAACAAGATCAAATCAACTATCACCCAACATGATCCCAAAGACACTAATTAAAACATAAAAACACAATCATAACAATAGCATAATTGTGCAGACACTCAAGAACATAAAGAAAAAGGCAAAAATAAATTTTATTCATTGGGTTGCCTCCGAACAAGCGCTATCGTTTAATACACCTAGCTAGGCATAATGCATAGATTCAAGTATTGTCATCTTTAGTTTCAAACTCATCAATCAGACATCTAGAATTCTTCAAAGATTTAGCATTCATACTTTCAATAAAAATACTTCTAGGAATAAGATTGAAGAATTCATTCTTGCAAGTAGCCTTTTACTACTTCAACGAAATCGGGGTGAATACTAATCATTTTAAGATCTTCCTTGTTGCTATTAGAAGTGACACCCCTTGTTCTTAGTAACTTTTTTAGTCCTGCAAATTTTTACGAGAGTTTTTTCAATAGTTTTAGCAAAAGAAAAAACCGAGCTTAAGTTACTAAAAAATTCTTCCAACTTATCAATCCGAGAAGGACTTTCCTCTACTCTTTCGTTAACTATAGTTTCCATTTGCGTTAGTAATTTAAGAGCATCTCCTACTTTTGACCCAATTTTATTAGCAAGATTATGCATCCTTTTATCCAATTTTTCAATATGTTCTTCGGTGATCATCTTCTTTTCAATATCATCTAATCTTTGCATAACATGCTCAATAGTTATGATTGTTTCATTAATAATGATAGGTGGTGCATCCACTAGATCTCCCATAGCTTTAAAAGCATCCAAAGATGGACACATCAAGAAATTTCCACCAGTAATCATATCAAGGATGAATCCATACGAAGTGGTAATGCCCACATAAAAACTGCGAATTAGAACAATGGTAGATTGCTTACGAATAGATTTATTATGAGCATTGCAAATCTTATACCAAGCATCTTTTAGATTCTCTCCTCCCCTTTGTTTAAAGTTAAGAACCTCATTCTCAGGGTTACACGCAATAGAGGAGGAACTAGCCATAATGACAAAGTAAGCAAGCAAGATCACAATCAAACAAAAGATCTAACGAGAAAAAGGCGAACAAAAAAGAAGGCAAATAAAAAGGCAATTTTTTTCAAGAAGTGGGGGAGATGAAAACAAGAGGCAAATGAAAAATAATGTAAATTGCAAGGAGATGAGATTTGTGATTAGGAACCTGATAGATCTTGATGATGTCTCCCCGGCAACGGCGCCAGAAATCCTTTTGACGTGGCTTGAATCTGCGTCGGTATTTCTCCAAAGAGGAAGGGATGATGCAGCATAGCTACGGTAAGTATTTCCCTCAGTTATGAAACCAAGGTTATCAATCCAGTAGGAGAACCAAGCAACACTATGTAAATGGTACCTTCACACAAAGAACAAATTCTTGCAACCCAGCGCGAAAGAGGGGTTGTCAATCCCCTCTACGGTAAAAAGATATATTAAATTGTATGAGATTGGATAAATAGATCTAGAAAAACACAAAATAAAATAAGTAAACAAAAAGTGCAGCAAGGTATTTTTGGGTTTTTGGAACAATAGATATGAAATCAATATGATAAAAGATAGACCCGGGGACGTAGACTTCACTAGTGACTTCTCTCGAGAAAATAGCATACAATGGGTAAACAAATTACTGTTGGGCAATTGATAGAAGAGAAAATAATTATGACGATATCCATGGCAATGATAATGTATATAGCCACCACATCCAAGATAAGTAGACCGTCTCCTGCCTGCATCTACTATTATTACTCTACACATCGACCGCTATCTAGCATGCGTCTAGTGTATTAAGTTCATGGAGAAACGGAGTAATGCAATAAGAACGTTGACATGATGTAGACAAGATCTATTCATGTAAGAATAGACCCCATCTTTTTATCCTTAATAGCAACGATACATGCGTGCCTCGCTACCCCTTCTGTCACTAGGTGAGGACACCACAAGATCGAACCCATCACAAAGCACCTCTTCCCATTGCAAGAAAAATCAATCTAGTTGGTCAAACCAAATCAAAGTGTCGGAGAAGAAATACGAGGCTATAACAATCATGCATATAAGAGATTTAAGAAACTCAAATAATATTCATAGATAGATCTAATCATAAACTCGCACTTCATCAGATCCCAACAAACACACCATAAAAAGTCATTACATCAAACAGATCCCCAAGAACATCGAGGAGAACATTGTATTGAGAATCAAAAAGAGAGACACTACAAAGAAAATACACTTCTGTGATGATACGTGTTTGTCACAGTGGGTCACGTTTTCTGTCATGCATGTACATCCATGACAATTTTATGACAGAATCAAGATAGTCATACCTGTGCTGTCATAGAAGTGTTCCATGACATTACCATAATTATCATCACGGAAGTGTCCACTTCCATGACGATAAAAGCCGCGTCATGGAAGTGCTTTCATCAAGGGTGACCGACACGTGGCATCCACCGTAATGAGTCGCCGTTAAGCTATCGGGTCTGGTTTTGGATCCGATAACCCGCTAATAGCCACGACCAATGCCGATTTTCCACGTGTAAAATTCTCATTAGCCGATGGAACCACGTGTCAGCTCCACATTGGCACAGGTGTCACTCTCCAATGGCAAGATGCGCCTATCATATGTTGACACGTGGACTGGCCCAAAAGTGGCCCATCAAGATTAAATGGGCCGGCCCAACTAAAGGCCCACAAGATTTTGCGAACCATAATGGGCCGGCCCAGCTAAAGGCCCATAAGATTTTGCTGACCATAATGGGCCAGCTTAGTTAAAGGCCGACAAGATTTTGGGGACACTAGTAGGTTGGCCCATTAACAGGCTGCCATGTTTTGCGCCAAATGTCGGCCCATATTTGATTCGGTCCATTAACAGCCTACCATGTTCTGGGCCTAATAAAGGCCCATATGAGATCCGACCTGTTAATAGCCTACCACGTTCTGGGCCATATTACAGCCCAAATCAGATCCGACCCTTTAAGAGGCTTTGGGCCAAATTATGGCCCATATCTGATTCGGCCTGTCAACTCGACGTTGTGCTTTTGGGCCTAGTTGAGGCCCGGTCAGGATTTCTGTTTGCTAAAGGCCCATTTAGTAATACAGCCTGATATTAGTTTTGGCCTATTAAAGGCTTATTTAACATTTCATCCCTATATTTATTTTGGCCTGTTAAAAGCATGTCATATAGTTGGGCCTAACTATGGCCTGCTTTGCATCTGGCCTACTCACAGCCGATAATCTGATTGGCCCAAACAAGGACCGAGACAATTTTGGCCTGTTAACAGCCCATGATGTGATTGGCACAATCATGGGCCGGGGCCTATTTCGGCCTCTATCGGCCCATGAGCTGTTCGACACGTTTCAGGCCCAACATACTTTTCAGCCTACTAAAAGCCCATTGAATTTTCTTGTGAAAATAGGGCCATCGGTTTACTCGGCCTATTAAAGGCCTGAAACTACTAGTGGGCCAGTTTACATTTAGGCCCGTTAACGGACCAAGATGATTGGGCCCATGATGCGGATCATACATAGTGATTTGCATGACGGCCCAATTATGTACCGTAATTTTACGGTTTGGACGGTTTACTACGAAGATAGGATATATATATATATATATATATATATATATATACACACACAGTAAAATAACTGCAGCATCGTGAATAAGAAAAAACCTAGACAATACAATAAAGAAATTATGGCATATTATATCCACTGGGCATCAAAGTTCGCCACTATGATAACAAAGCACAACCAGACAGCGGATTACATATACTGGGCATCAAAGATCGCCACCAGTGCGAATAAACACATCGACAAAATAATATACAAAAATGACAACACTTCAATAGAGTTCAAGAAAGGTTAGCCCTGCTCGGGAGCTGCAGCACAAGCAGCTGAGCAAGCTGATGAGACTGCGCTTGTTTGACGCTTATATCCTCCTCACTCTGAAAGAGAAACAAGCAGACAGATGACAAGTTTTGCACATATAAGTATCAGTGTTGGCAATTCATCACATTTCTTATTGATGAATAAAGTGACACAGTGTAAAATGGCATTAACACAATATGGTATTTGAGGGAGTCCTGGATTAGGGGGTCTCCGGACAGCCGGACTAAATCCTTTGGCCGGACTGTTGGACTACGAAGATACAAGATTGAAGACTTCGTCTCGTGTCCGGATGGGACTCTCCTTGGCGTGGAAGGAAAGCTACGCAATACGGATATCTATATCTCCTCCCTTGTAACCGACCTTGTGTAACCCTAGCCCCCTCCGGTGTCTATATAAACCGGAGGGTTTAGTCCATAGGACAACATACAATCATACCATAGGATAGCTTCTAGGGTTTAGCCTCTACGATCTCGTGGTAGATCAACTCTTGTAATACTCATATCATCAAGAACAATCAAGCAGGACGTAGGGTATTACCTCCATCAAAAGGGCCCGAACCTGGGTAAACATCGTGTCCCCTGCCTCCTGTTACCATCCGCCTTAGACGCACAGTTCGGGACCCCCTACCCGAGATCCGCCGGTTTTGACACCGACATTGGTGCTTTCATTG
This sequence comes from Triticum aestivum, assembly GCF_018294505.1. Taxonomy (NCBI): domain Eukaryota; kingdom Viridiplantae; phylum Streptophyta; class Magnoliopsida; order Poales; family Poaceae; genus Triticum; species Triticum aestivum. Next base: position 401,578,656 of record NC_057800.1, on the reverse strand, counting down.
AGAGTTTCACTATGTTGTCACCGTAAGGCTTGATGGCTCCTTCAATCATCGCTAGCGATGCAGTCCAAGGTGAGGTTTTCCTCCCCGGGCAAATTTTTGTATTTGGCGGCTTCGCACTGCGGGCCAATTCGCTTGGCCATCTGGAGCAGATCAAGAGCTACACCCCTGGCCGTCAGGTCAGATTCGAAAACTTGAACTACACAGCCGACATCCGCCGAGACTTGATCTTCGACGGATTCGAGCCCTTGTCGGACGCGCCGCACAGTCGCGACGAGCATGACGTAACTCTGTCGTCGAACAATGTTTGGGAGATCACATCTGCAACTACTTCGGCTATCAATCCGGAGAAAATTGCGCCATCCGAGAGTGGAGGGATAGACCCCGCCATGGAGGCTTCACTCTTAGTGGCGATAGAGCCGGATACTGACTTTACCCATTACGAGAGCCGCGTCGCCGAACCACTGGATTCTTCTCCGGCCACGGGCTCCGAGCCGCCTGCATCCACACCCATCGAATCCGATTGGGTGCCGATCATGGAGTTCACCTCCGTGGATATCTTTCAGCACTCACCTTTCGGCGATGTGCTAAATTCATTAAGGTCTCTCTCCCTATCAGGAGAACCTTGGCCGAACTATGTCCAGCTAGAATAGGATGCGGACGACGAAGAAATTCACTACCCACCCACCACCCACTTAATAGCCACTGTCGATGACTTAACCGACATGCTTGACTTCGACTTCGAAGACATCAACGGTATGGACGACGATGCAGGAGACGAACAGGAACCACCGCCCACAGGGCGCCGGACCACCACTTCATCACATGACATATACCTGATGGATACACCCACAAAAGGCAATGGCGAAGCGACAGCGGAGGATGCCCCCTCCAAGCAACCCAAGCGCTGATATCAGCAGCGCCGCTCTAAGTCCCGCCATAGCAAAAACAGCGATAACAACGCAAGAGGAAATAACAGTCCAGTTGACTCTAGAAGAAAGGATGACTGCACCACCCCGGTGGCAGAGCACGATCAAGATGCAAACGGCGAACATAGTATGGATCTGGCGTCCAAACACGGCGACACCAAGGATAAACCTCATCAAACCACGTCTGGGGAGGAAAACAGTCCGAACGAAGATGCACACATCATCCCGGAAACGTACTTGGAACAAGAAAACCTCCGCAGAAGGCTTATTGCCACAGCGAGGAGCCTGAAGAAACAGAAGCAAAGGCTTAAGGTCGCACAAGATATGCTCAACAGCAGGTGGAACAAAGTGCTGACAAGGAAACAAAGTATGGTGGAAGTTACCACACAAATAGCTATCCAAAGCGCAAGCTATTACCGGAATTCGACAATGAGGCCTTAGATCCCACACAGCCGAAGAATGATATGGCCAACCGACCGGGTCCACCACCTTGTGAACGTGATAGAGCGGCTACCAAAGTCGCGCATAAGTCAACACTCGATTTACGCGAGAACTTGCGCCAAAAATCTGGCGCGACTAGATCCATCTATGGATCTAGGAAGTGCGCTACGGTACAAAACCAAAACCGAATACTACAACCGTCTGAACACCATGGCACATCCCAATACAAGGGTGCCGCACACCGATTATGTTTCACTAATGAGGTGCTGGATCACGAATGCCCAGAAGGATTCAAACCGGTGAACATAGAGGCGTACGACGGGACCACAGACCCTGGAGTATGGATCGAGGACTTTATCCTCCATATTCATATGGCTCGCGGAGATGATCTCCATGCCATTAAATACTTGCCCCTCAAGCTTAAGGGGCCAACTCGGCACTGGCTGAAAAGCCTCCCCGAAAACTCAATTGGAAGTTGGGAGGAGCTCGAGGATGCTTTTCGGGCTAATTTTCAAGGGACTTATGTCCGACCTCCGGATGCAAATGATTTAAGTCATATAATCCAACAGTCCGGAGAGTCCACCCGAAAGATTTGGAACATGTTCCTCACTAAGAAGAACCAAATCGTCGACCGTCCGGACGCCAAAGCCTTAGTAGCTTTTAAACACATCGTCCGAGACGAATGGCTCGCCACACACCTCGGCCAAGAAAAACCGAGAACAATGGCAGCCCTAACAAGCCTCATGACCCGCTTTTGTGTGGGCGAAGACAGCTGGTTGGCCCGTAGTAGCACCAGCGACCCAAGCACATCCAAAGTCAGGGATGGCAATGGTAAACCACGACGCAACAAAAACAAGCGTCGAAATAAAGAAGGTAGCCCAGATAACACAGCGGTAAACGCCGGATTCAAGGGCTCTCAACCAGGTCAGCGTAAAAAGTCTTTCACAGGTAGCAGAGAAAGACAATCTGGCCTAAACAAAATTCTTGACAAGCTCTGTCAGATTCACGGCACCCCCGACAAACCTGCAAATCATACCCACAGAGAATGTTGGGTCTTCAAGCAAGCCGGTAAGCTAAACGCCGAACACAAAGGGGAGGTGACACCAAGTGAAGACGAGGATGAACCTCGCCAGCAAAGCATCGGAGGACAGAAAAAGTTCCCACCAGAGGTCAAAACGGTAAACGTGGTCCATGTGACGAAGAGGAGAAGCAAGCATGCACTCTGAGACACGCGCGACATAGAGCCCGTCACCCCTAGGATGAACCCCTGGTTGGCCTGCCCGATCACTTTTGATCGTAGGGATCACACGACAAGTATTCTACACGAAGTACTGGTGGCCTTGGTGTTAGACCCAATAATAAACGGGTACCATCTTACATGAGTCCTCATGGACGGCGGCAGTGATCTAAATCTGATATATCAGGACACAGTCCACAAAATGGGGATAGACCCGACACAAATAAGCCACAGTAATACTACCTTCAAGGGAGTAATACTAGGCCAAGAGGCCCGCTGTACCGGCTCTCTACTTCTAGAGGTGGTATTCGGTTCTCCCGATAACTTTCGAAGCAAAAGTTTAACTTTCCACGTCGCTCCATTCCGAAGTGGTTATCAAGCACTACTCGGAAGAATGGCTTTCACTCATTTTAACACAATACCGCATTATGCTTTTCTCAAGCTAAAAATGCCCGATCCACGTGGCATCATCACAGTTAGTGGAAATACCGAACGTTTCTTACATCCGGAAGAGGATGCGGCAGCTCTAACAGCCGCGAACTAGAAGGCCTGACCAACCAGAAAAATGGCAGGTCGTCAAGACCACGGACATGGTTAGACGAGTCCGGCGTTCCACCGCATATACATGAGATTGGTTTGATGATCAAACCCTCAAAGACGATACCAGGGGCTTCTCGTGTGTAATCAGGGCCAGCCCGGCTCAACTTGACTTCTCTTGAATTTTGATAGTTCATTGATAATAAGCAAGTCTTCTTCTTTTTTGGCACGACAACTTTCACCTAAGTTCTTTCCTTTTATAGATGACAATCGTGCTACACCTGTCCAGGACACGGCACAACGGAGACACAGGCGCAGACGTGCAGCAGGGGGCCGCCCAAAGGTTTCTTTTTAGATTAAGAACCTGCGTAAACCTTTTTTACTGTCTCTTGTTGCTCTCATCCTCCGGATACTCCACACAACTGAGAAGGATGCTGGCGTTATTGGCATGTGGCCACGTTAGGATATTGCACGTACCTGGACACATGGGGTCTATTATTGAGGGCATTATTTAGCCCGGTATATATTATAAAGACCGAACACCTTAGGGAGTGTTCGACGTCGCGAGTTTGGCCCTATATGCATTAGCTCTGAATCATGTCTTTGGTCAAATGTTGGGTTTGCCCGGCTCCCATGTTTTGGTACCTTACGTTCCGCTATATCGGCTAAGGTAGCACTGGTAGAACTACTGCGATTGTGCCCTGGTTCATCCGGATGAGCACCTCAGTAGAGAAAGCCGAAAACTGACTGTCATGATATAGCGAGAGACTGGTCAGCCACTTGATGACTCAATGGAATCTTCGGGATTCCTCCGCGCTAACGAAGGGCCGTTTCCCGGTCAGGTACGCACGTGATACGTCCATTTTGCATCATGCTTTTATATCGATATTTATCGCATTATGGACTGTTATTTCACTTTATATCACAATACTTATGGCTATTCTCTCTTATTTTACAAGGTTTACATAAGGAGGGAGAATGCCGGCAGCTGGAATTCTGGGCTGGAAAAGGAGCAAATATTAGAGACCTATTCTGCGCAACTCCAAAAGTCTTGAAACTCGATCGAACATCTTAAAAGAAATAAAGAAAAATCCATGCCAAAGATATAGGCCAGGGGTCCCACACCCTTCTCACGAGGGTAGGGGGCGCCCCCCTACCTCGTGGGCCCCCTGGTGGGTCTCCAACGTCCATCTTCTCCTATATGAAGTCTTTCAATGAGAAAAAAATAGGAAGCAACCTTTCGGGACGAGACTCTGCCGCCACGAGGCGGAACCGAGGCGGAACCAATCTAGAGCTCCGGCAGACCTGTTCTGCCGGGGAAACTTCCCTCCGGGAGGGGGAAATCATCACCATCGTCATCACCAA